>NC_092688.1:29056045-29380740 GCF_964275005.1 Diadema setosum | reverse complement strand
CAACTAATATGCCTACACTCTATGCCTACTTACTTTCTTCTTAATTGTATACACCAAAACAATTTCAAGATTAAAGCCAAAAATAACTTATCAAAATCAATACATCATTACAACAACACATACACTGTAGGGTCCTACCAAAAAGACAAAGGAAATAGGACCCCCCTACCAGCACCCAAACAGCAGACTGTTCCGCGTCGACATGGGAAACTACATGTATGAACAGTGCCCTATAAGTCAACGTCAGTGAGGTTTTTAAAGCTTTAAATCGTGCGGTCTGGTGCACAGTAAATGCAGTATTTTGAATTATTGTAATAAAATAGATTGTCTCGAATTGACTTTTTTGGTGGTGGTTGGAAATCCATATTAAAGAATTTTTTTTTGTGTGAGGCGTGAGATTAAACTTGCCAGGCGTGTGAGCGTGAGAAATACCGCTGACGCGTGAGTCTACTGCTTATCGCTAATTGGTATGTTTGTTAATAGAATATAGAATTATTGTAAAAGAAAACATGTAATTAAAATCGAACATACAATAAGAAATAATTATAGTATTTCACTTTTCACTAGCTTGCACGAAATAGTGGTATCGGTCAAAGCCACATTCTCCTACCAATCTGCAGCACTGGCGCCATTGTCAAACAGCAATCCTATTATTTACACAAAATGAATGATATACATATACATATATATATATATATATATATATATATATATATATATATATATATATATATATATATATATATGTATGTATATATATCTGTATATATATATATATATATATATATATATATATATATATACATATGACTTTGATTAATACTTCAGTAACTGTACCAAATGACCCACTGCGAGGATGTTGCAACACTACAATAATCTAATTCAAAAGGTACAGGATATTTCTAGAGATTTCATTTTTTAAAAATGGGAATGAGCTTTGTGGAGAGGTAATGAGGCGAGACAGTAGCCAGCAACTCATTTAATTTGCAGACTTGGTTGTGTCCATAATCACTGATTCGTGGGAACATCTGTGTGTGTGTGTGTGTGTGTGTATGTGTGTGTGTGTGTGTGTGCACGTGCGTGTGTTCAGTGTAGTATCACGCAGTTATACATTTTTTCTTTTAGTTACTTGGATATGCTCACACAAAAAAAAACAAACAACCTTCTAAACCAGTACTCTGCTTATGACATCACCAGTAAATCATTGCTAAAGTATTTATATCATTAAGAAAAGACACAAGACTAAGCAATGCAAATACCCGCTGACTTGCCTTGATTAATGATACCCTCAACATCACACATGTGGCCAAATGAATATCTAAATAAGTGCCGTATATTTTTTAGTAATTTGTACATTATCTTTAAGATTACTTGGGATATGCTCGCAACAAACTTTCTAAACCAAGATTCTGCCAGTGACTTCATCTGTCAATCATTGTTGAGGTACTAATATGATTAACAAAAGACATTAGAATGCACCTTTCTCCAGATTGAGAATAACTTGGCACGAGTCCATGTTACTAACATAATCAACAAAAGCATTGCAGGGAAACTTGCATGTTTGCTCGGTCTAGGCGATAGCACATTCCATGCTATGTTTGTGGTTTTTTTTTTTTTTTTAACTTTATTAGTAATTGACAGATGATACAAAGGCAGAATCTTTGTATAGAAGGTTTTATGGTGGGCGTACTCATCTAATTTGAAAGAAAATAGTAGAAAAATGATTAGAAAATACTTAGTATATGGAATATACACTGTATTTAGATATTCTTTTGGCCACATAAAGGGGGTATCTCCCTGCGCAGCAAATGTCTGCAAACGTAGCGAATTTTAGGTTTTGTTAGGGTTCGTATTAAAACAGATGCAATCAAGTTGGTGAACAGTTGCAATCAAATTCACGATTTTCCTTGTTGCAAAGAAACTGTGAACATGTTCAAAATTTCACAAACTTGATTGCAACTGTTTACAAACTCTGACATAACCTAAACTTGGCTATGTTCCCAAACATTAGCCGCTCAGTGAGATACCCCCTTTAGTGATGATCACGGAAAATGTATGAAGGATCAATACCAGTCAACATGAATTTGCATTGCAGTGTTTCTTTAATTGACTTGTTATCATTATGACTCCAAAGTGATTGCAAATGCCTGACGGAAGTCTTAAGAAACCTGCTGAACTGTACAGGCAAAAAAAAAAAAAAAAAAAATCTTTCCAAGACAAATATTTGCTAGCTGGGGAAAACCATACACTGCATTGTGAAAAAGAAAAAATGTGAACTAAATTAATTCTAAAAATAGCATTTCGTTCTCACATCTTTTACCCATTTCCAACTTGAAATAAAGGTGATTAGGTCAATGGAAATAAAAAGTCTATGTCAATATGCCAGGTAGGTTTCTCAACACTAATGCATACAATCACTGCAGTTTAGTGACACCTTGATCACAAATATAATTTCTGAGGGTTGGTTTCAATGAATAGTCCGTCTGTGCAGCTTGACAAGAAGCCAATGTAACTAATATGTAAATCTACCATTTCCATAGCAAAACAAAAACAAAACCAAACAAATGAGAATAAAACAAGTATGACATAAACAATACTACTGCATGTATCAGTGTCAAAGACTTTTGCTATGAAAGACACATGGTATATGATAATTTTGTCTTTCCTGATTGGAATTCAGAACTATTTCACAAGAAAGGCACTAATAAAGCCAAAGTTGGGGCTACTCCAAATATATTTACTTTATTGTACAGCACGCAAACAAAGCACCAATCTGGTACTAAGACAAGACATGTCACAGTGTGCCTACATGCCGACAGGGAAGAATAAGAAAACATATGTTGCAGAAAATGTATATATCCAAAAGGTTGCATCTGACATCTGCTCTCGACAAAAGTTCTATAGCAAATCATTGTTTAACTGATAGTAATCATTTGTGTAAATCAAAACAGGAAGATTGAAAGCAAGGTCTAAAAACTTACAGAAATATGAAAGATAATTACCCGTATTCACAAAGGTGATTAAAAAGGTCCGTGGGTGAAAAAATTAGCATGAAATAGGTGTACAATTTCTACGTGCATATCAACGGGACGGTGGTTACTGGATGTCTGTTGACATACGCATTCTGTCACATGCACTAATGCAAAAGAAAATTAGCATTCATCGTGGACTAACATTAAACCATCTTTGTGAATACGGGCCAACGCATCAATATTCTAACTTGGCAAATGGTAAAGTGAGGTAATACTTGACATTTGACATAGACACAGGTTTCACAGCACTCCATGTCTCCAGGACACCTGCAATCACATCACACGAATGAATTTGTCGATGGAAACGTTTCCTCCGGAAGACTGGGTTCATGACAACTGCTCCAATCAGCACAACACGGATGCTTGTTTCTGAAGGCGTACTGCTGAAGGTGTACTGCTCATATCATATTACACATGCTAAAATCAAAAGGCCCTACACAAAGGGTCTTCATACTGTCTTTTTAACTGTCTTCAGTCCTTCCTTCATTCTTTCTTTCCATTCCTTCCTTCATTCTTCCTTTCTCTTTCTTGCCATCGCTCCCTCTCACTCTTTCTCTAAATCTCAACTTACTCGTTAACTTTTTGTGTGCCACATTTCACAAGCCTGATTTGCTTAACTGCTTGCCAAAACTTTGCAAGTTTTTGCTTGAACGTGCTACCGTGCGCAAACCGATTGATAAATCGCAATATGCCACAGTACACTGAGAGTGTCATGGCCTCGGCCTTGTCAAACAGTCTACATCACAGCAAAGGTTGGAAATTCCTCCACGACTTTGCAGTGCTGCGTTTCTTGCACGAATGCTTGTGCAAAAAGTTACATGGCTGGGGGGGGGGGGGGGACAGGATGTCTTCAAAGAGCGCTCATGCATAGTAGTATCAGAATAGTGCGGCACACACGGGACATTTACATCAAGGCACACAAAGAGTTGACTGTATTTCATTTCACAATCCCATCAATCTTCTTTGATTAAAGGGATCGTACAGTTTTGGTTGAGACCTAATTTTCTAACATTTTTTGGTGAGATAATGAAAAACCTTTTATGAAATATGAAAGAGCATGTAATTCTATAAGGAATTCAATGTTTATTTGATGAAAATTGGTTTTGAAATGGCTGAGATATCCAAAAAAGAGCGATTCTACTAAAGTGTGGGACCCACACTTTATTAAGATCGCTTTGTTTAATTTTGTTTTTTAATGTTTCAGTCATTCCAAACCCGATTTTCATCAAATAAACTTTGAATTCCTCTTAAAATGGTATGCTCTGTACTATATCATAAGTGTTTTCTTGGTATCTTGCAAAAAGTTAAAAGCCCAATTCTCCACCAATACTGTATCATCCCTTTAGCCCATTGAAGACTAGTCCCAAGTATACTTGGGCAGGTGTCTATGGGAAGTGCATGTTATAGCAAAATCAGTCCATCCTCAACGGGTTAATATTATTCCAACTCATTTCTTCACTCGTCTCTTTCTTCTCCTTATGCTCAGTTTCTCCTTTCTCCTTTCTAACATCATATTCTCCACTTCGTAAATATCTTGCGGAGGAGGATCATCTCAACAGTCCTTCATCATCTCTTTTTATCCTCCACAACTTGAGTCCATGTGTTACAGGTTTCCAAAGTTCATCCGAGGTCGATGGCATCAGTCCATCTGCAGCTTTTCTCTCAAGACCGCCACGCCTTTCGACGACAGCTTGGCGAAGCCCTTCCCCCACTCCTGCATGACGGTGCGTATCCTCTCGGTAGCGTCCTCGTTGCCGCAATCCGCCAGGCTTGAGGAGAGAGATAACGGGGAAACATCAAACTTATTCCCTCTATGTTAGAGAGGGAGGGGAAGATGGGGGTCTTTCTTTGTTTGTCTGTTTGTTTGTTTCGTGGGTGGATGATGGGTGGATAAGTGCATTGTCTGTAATCACCTCACGGGATCGGTGTTCCCCTGCAAATTGCAGTCCTTTGTGCGAGACAAGACGCCATGTCTCTGCATTCTCGTTCGCTCAAGCGAGTATTTCTTCACTCTCCAGACAAAGGATTGTTGTTTTCAATTCCATCCCGAATATGCCTGTCAGACACGCTCCATCTCTCACTGACTCCATCACAATGTGCTTTTGCTTCACTTAATGGTTTCCACATTGTTAGAGCACATGAATGATACAAACTGAAAAGGGTTTGGTACTACATAAATTTCAAGTACACAATGTTCACAAATACTTGTCCCCCATCCCACTGAATTTCAATCCACTTACTGTATTTACGAGCAATTATAAATCTGGCATTTGCTCTTCAGGCATTAGACACCAAAGCAGCCTTAAAGGGTAAGATCTGATACATCATCAGAGTACTTGAAAATAAAAGGGGGTGGTAACTCACTACCTTTGCAAGAAATTTTTATGGTAATAATAATGGCAATAGTAATGGTTGGTGGTATCAATCTACCGTCTTTTTACAACGGATACACAGTGATTAGAGATATCATCCCTGGGTGTAGCATTAGAGTCAATATTTGTACAAACTAAAAGGCAGTGACAATACAAGTTCAATGAGTACATGGGGTTTCAGAATAGATGTGTCTCGAAACTCTGAAGTATGTTTGATTTCTTTCAACTGCTGGTGAGAGTTTTGAGGAGGAGGGAGATTGTTTCATAATTTTAGAGAAAGCTGCACCGTCAGCCAGTTTGTTGTTAAATGGTAGGCACAAACATCACACTGGAATGAGCCTTCTCCCTTACCTGTGTGTTAGAGTGATGTTGCTTAAAAACTGGGAGGGAAACATCTGTTTGACTGGTCTGGTATAAGCAAAATCAAGCTCGTACAGCATTGCTTTCATTCACCATACAAATTACTGTTGTTGTTTTTTTTATAGATAATGTTATATTGGATTATCAAATAACAGGTACCTGCATGTACCATGATTAGACAGATTGAACTATCAAGGAATTTTTGATGTTTTCTTGTTGAGGTATCTCTCTTCATGCAAAAGGAGACACAATATCAAACAATAGATTGCACACACCCAAAATTGAAACTCTGCAGCAAATGTTCCACTGAACATTCCTTCCTATATACAATGTACCATATCTGAAGGCCTTTGTGTCACACATCCCTTTTGTGAGTCTCACCACAACCTTTGAAAATAGCAGTTATGTAGAAAGATGCCTCAAACGCCCCCCTTCCCCCCCCCCCCCCCCCGATAATAATACTAATGTCTTCTTTATTAACCTGGGTAGCCTCTTCAGTGTTGCCACTGCTCTACCAGAGGGCCCTGCTATTATCATTACCCCAGCATTGCCAGGTACCCATTATTACACCTGGGTTGAGAGAGACATTGCGAGTAAAAACATCTTGTCCAAGGACGTAAGTACTGGGTGGGAATGGAACTCGGGTCCTCCAAATGGGAGTCAGGATTCTCATTCACTATGCCACAGCACCCCCACTTTACCCAACTTTGCACTGTGCAGAATAATAAAGAAGACATACAATACCTTGCCAGCACAAATGCCCCTCTGTTGACCCTGGCCCAGGACCTGATATTTTCGTCTGAGAGTTCCTCCAGCAGACAATCGGAGAGCGTCGACTTCAGTTCCGCACCTGACGCACACAACAGCAACAAGGAGGAGGGTGAATATATACTGGTGACGTTCATTATTCAAAACGTTTGTTACTCCAAAACACACAGCAAATTCTGTGCACCTAAATGTTTGTCAGTATTATGAAACAGTATTATGTAAATCCAGCCATTTGCACCACTATGTCTAAGGTTCATCAGACTGAAATTTGAAATCAAGCTTTTTTTTTTCTAAGGATTTGGCAATCCAGAAATTAAATAATGTATGCTGCTTCAATGGTTCATCAATCTGAAAACGAAATAAGGTTTGCTACATATATTCAGAACTGCAGAAGGTTCGGTAGTACGAAAATGAAAAAAAAAAATGGAAAAAAGGTGCAACTGACAAACCTTAGTAATTTTGAAGTTAATTCCTTTTCCACGTTTATGAATTCATATTGTCTCATTTCCCAAGAAAACATGCATTTACTGATACAGTGATACACGTAGAGATAATATAATGTGGCATAAATCATATCAGCTTGATGAAAGAGTTTTGATTTCAAACAAAACAAAGAAATACACAAGAGTGAAGAAACTTTTACAAATGCACCCACCAGAAAAGTCATCATAAAAGTATGTTACACACATCTCCTTATCAGTGAAAGTCTGCAAGTATTGAGAATCCTGGGACAACATAAACTGCACATGAGTATACAAAACCTGAAAATATCAACATATAATCCTTGTCCTTGGCAGTCAACCCCGGACTACGAAGTTTATTTATCTATTCAGTACTGTACGAGCTGAAATTTTCGCGGTGGTTTTATTTTCGCGAATTTCGCGAATCGCCTTTGAACCGCGAAAATAACAACACGCGAAAATAACAACGCGCTAATAGCTAAGTTCAGTTAGACCCTCGCAACCGCGAAATTAACAACACGCCAAAATGTCCTCCAAGTAGCAATTCGCGAAAATATCTGTACGCGAAAATTTCAGCTCGTACAGTATCTTTTTAAATTCTACACGCAAATGCAATAAACATGCCCTGGCTGTGTGATGTGTGGCCAACATACCTTCTTTCTCTCGCTGTGACTTCTCAAAGGCAAGCAACCTCCTCACCAGGAAATGGCCCGAGGGATGCTCCACAAGGTGCATCTGCAAGCATTAGCAAGTGGAAGAACAGATGGTATCACATCAAAGTACATCAAAAAGTCAGGCAAATTCATAGTGAGACATCATCATCTCTTCACTGAATTTTGTACACTCTAAATATATGAAAAGGCTATCATCTGACAGGGAGACTACCATCTGTATGACATGCCTCAAAGAGGCAATGTTGATATATATATTAACAAAAAAAAAGCCAAAATACATGGCATAATATCAGAATATGAGAAACAAAATATGACAAACTCTGAATAAACAAGGAAAAGTAGAAATTACGCGGTGCGTAATATATGTCCCCGCCGCAAGTAGCATTTTGTAACAAAATGTGCAATATAGGCAAAAAATCAAGGTCAAAGGTCAAAGAAGTCAAAGGTCAAAATTCTGTGTAGAAGTTTTGAAGCCCTCACCTAGTGCTATCACATAAAGCAAATGGAATCGAAATTGGGTTAGAAATGGCGAAGGAGTAGCATTTTGTAGCCAATGTACAATATAGGTCAAAAATCAAGGTCAAAGGTCAAAGAAGACAAAGGTCAAAATTCTGTGTAGAAGTTTTGAAGTCCTCATCTAGTGCCATCACATAAAGCAAACGGAATCGAAATCGGGTTAGAAATGGCGAAGGAGTAGCATTTTGTAGCAAAATGCACAATATAGGTCAAAAATCAAGGTCAAAGGTCAAAGAAGTCAAAGGTCAAAATTCTGTGTAGAAGTTTTGAAGCCTCAACTAGTGCCATCATATAAAGCAAACGGAATCGAAATCGGGTTTGAAATGGCGAAGGAGTAGCATTTTGTAGCAAAATGTACAATATAGGTCAAAAATCAAGGTCAAAGGTCAAAGAAGTCAAAGATCAAAATTCTGTGTAGAAGTTTTGAAGTCCTCATCTAGTGCCATCACATAAAGCAAACGGAATCGAAATCGGGTTAGAAATGGCGAAGGAGTAGCATTTTGTAGCAAAATGCACAATATAGGTCAAAAATCAAGGTCAAAGGTCAAAGAAGTCAAAGGTCAAAATTCTGTGTAGAAGTTTTGAAGCCCTCAACTAGTGCCATCATATAAAGCAAACGGAATCGAAATCGGGTTAGAAATGGCGAAGGAGTAGTATTTTGTAGCAAAATGTACAATATAGGTCAAAAATCAAGGTCAAAGGTCAAAGAAGTCAAAGATCAAAATTCTGTGTAGAAGTTTTGAAGTCCTCATCTAGTGCCATCACATAAAGCAAACGGAATCGAAATCGGGTTAGAAATGGCGAAGGAGTAGCATTTTTTAGCAAAATGTACAATATAGGTCAAAGGTCACAACTGAAATTCTGTGTAGAAGTTTTAAAGCTCCCATGTAGTGCTATCATATAAAGCAAACAGAATCAAAATTGGCTCATAAATGACAGAGAAGTAGCAAATTGAACATTTTGATCACACACGGACGGACGCACGGACGGACGCACGGACGGACGCACGGACGCACAGACACACACACGTACGGAGCCCGTTTCATAGTCCCCTGCTCGAACTCGTTCGGCGGGGACAATAAATTGCATTCTTGATTGGAAATTCCATCTCAAACTGAAAGGTACACATAAGGTTAGATGTACTGTTTACCATTGGGAGCAGTGGTTTAAAAATGTTTTGAGTTATTACATTTGATGCATATGTGAAGGTCAGTTGTATCACAAAACATCCTAACATATAAATAGTGCATATCCAAAAAAAAAAAATTGCAATTAAGCCTAAAATATAAAGAGATATCATTATTTTTCTCAATAAACCGTAAGTGTAGATGGTTTATTGTAGAAACAGTTCTAATAAAACCTTTTGTTCACCTTTGATATACAGTCAAACTCGGATACCTCGAATTCGTCGGGACTGAAGAAAATGGTTCGAGGTACGCGAATTTCGAGGTACGCGTACGTCGAATTTTCTTCGACTTATCCGAAGTTTTTCGTTGTTCAACATAGTATCTGTTGTAGTGCCTACTGATTGTTTGCATGCTTGTCAATTGGAATTGAACCGACTTTTATATGAATGAATTGAATGAAAATCGGAATTGAAATTAAAATTTCAGAAATAAAGATTTTGGTGGCCCGATCGCGCCACTAAAAAAAAAATTGAATGTTTGCCTTTACTTTTGAAAATGAAGAGCGGTAACAATCGGCTACGTAAGATGCTAAAATAAATGTCAGATGTTTGCTTTTAATTTTGGAAATGAATAACGGTAATATTCGACTCGGTATGATACTAAAATAAATGTCGGATGTTTGCTAATACTTTTGGAAATGAATAACGATAAGACTCAGCTCCGCATGGTGCTAAAACTAATTGAAATGTCAGATATTTGATTTTGCGTTCGAAAATGAAGGATAACATTGGGCTCCGGAAGACGCTGGAATAAATGTCGAATATTTGCTTTGACGTTCGGAAATGAAAAACTAATATTCAACTCCATACGATGGTTTGATAAATGTCGGGTGTTTCCTTATACTTTCGAAAGGAAATAGCAATAGCATTCGGCTCCGGAAGATGCTAAAATAGATGTCAGATGATCGCTTTTATGTTCGGAAGTGAATAGCAGTAATATTCTGCTCCATACGATGCTAAAATAACTTTCTAATGTTTGCTTTTAAATTTCGAAATGAATAACAGCAACATTCAAGTGCGTTCAATGGTAAAATTAATGTTTGATGTTTGCTTTGACGTTCGTAAATGAGTAACAATAATATTCAACTCCTAACGATGATAAAATAAATGCTGGATGTTTGTTTTTACATTTGAAAGTACATGTAAATTGCAATAACATTTAGCTCCGGAAGATGCTAAAATAAATGTCGAATATTTGCTTTAATGTTCTGAAATGAATAACAATAACATCAAACTCCGTAAGATGATAAGATAAATGCCGCATGTTTGCTTTTACGTTTGAAAGTAAATGGCAATACCATTCAGCTCCGCAAGTTATCAAAATACATGTCGAATGATTGCTTTTACGTTTGGCATGTTCGGAAATGAATGGCGGTAACATTCTGCCCCATACGTTGTTAAAAGAATATTGGATATTTGCTATTACATTTCGAAATTGATAATGGTAATTCAGTTACGTTTGATGGTAAAATAAATGTCTGATGTCTGCCTTGACATTCAAAAATGAAAAACAGTAACATTCGGCTCCTTACAATGATAAAATAATTGTCAGATGATTCATTTCACTCTCGGAAGTGGACAGCAGTACGTTTCGGCTCCGGATACGATAATAAAATAAATGTCGGATGTCTGAAATGAATAACCGTAATATTCTGCTCCCTACGATGCAAGGATAAATAACAGATTGTTGCTTTTACATTTGGAAATGATTAACGGTATTAACCCACTCAGTAAGATGCTAAAACATATAGCGGATGTTTGCTTTCACGTTTGGAAATGGATAAGGATAGCATTCAGCTCCGCTAAGATGCTAAAATGAATGTCGGTTGCTTGCTTTTACATTTAAAAATGATTAACGGTTATATTCGGCTCCGTAGGGTGCTAACAATACATACTAATATATGTTGGATGATTGCTTTTACGATAAGAAAATGATAACGGTAACTTTCGAATGCTAACAAATGTCAGCAAATGCTTTCTCATTTCAAACGTAAGTTTTAACCTCCTAGTATAAGCATCAACTTTTATAATAATCTCTACGCCTAATTGCTAAATCTTAAAACACAGAATAAGATGATTGAATTTTCTATTCATTTGTTTAAGACATGGGCATCTGTCAATAATGCTTAATATTAATTTTTCTATGTTTAGTAGGGCCGATTTAGTTTTTCTAATGTTTTCCTCGGGTTTTTTTTTTTTTTTTTTTTTTTTTTTAGTCAGCAGATTTTACTCTCGATCACCAAAAAATAAAAATCAATGACATTGGTGACCCAATAAAGTCAGTGTGGAGCCCTGTCTATTCCATTCTTTATTATGCTCAGCCTATACTTCCAGATCATATACCACACTATTTTCATAATCGCATTGCTGGAAAAAAAAAATTTCAGAGCTTGCGTTCTCGGGGAAGAATAAATGAATGAAACAAACTTCGTGAAAGGCCCCAAAAAAGTCAAAATATAGGCACTACGCAGGAGATTGATGTTAGAACAGTGGACCGTCAACACCTAAGCAGGTGCGCCACGACGGTTAAGAAATCTACGCGCACGGTATGACTACTCGGTATCGCCATCAAAAATCAGAACACAGTGGTTAAAGAAAAGAGCGTAGTGTTAACGTAAGCACTCCTCCATTGGCACGGGTGCTATGTGCATAATCGTGTACGTGTGTACTAGGTAGGTGTTGGGGGTTTTTCTTGTTAGCTGTGTAGGCCTACCGGGTATTTCTTTGGGCGCGCGATTGTTAAGAATATTTACAGTCGAGTGTGAAAAGATTTGTGACATGTCTCAGCTGTCCACGCGTGCTTAATCGGAGATGCTGAGTGATGTTGCAATTTCGATTCGAGCAACATGCTGGGAAAAACAATAAGTTAATTAAGATCGGGACATTAGATTTCACTTCGAGGTAACCGAACTTCGAGTTATTTTCTTCGAGCTACGCGAATTTTAATACACGGAAACTCCATAGGAACAATCGGGACTTTCATTTTGCACCCGAGGTAAGCGATATTCGGCTTATCCGACGTCGAGGTATCCGAGGTTGACTGTATTCAACAATACTTAACATTGATTATACTGATCAACAATGTTACATTGGTCGTTTCCATCCCTAACTCACATTTTAGAACTATTTAGAAGCACTACAGCTAGTTTTTGTTTTATCTGCAAATGGTATATAGTGCCTTTAAATGGGTATAAACTGCTGACGTTTTGCCTCAAATATTGCCTAATGACAGTACACAAGACATTATGACATGAAGATGTGGAAAGGTCCAAGGTCAATTACGCACTCACCTCGTCCATCCTGCTGGGGTCATTGACCAGGATGGGTACGAGATCCTCCGCAGCTAGCGTTGCAAACATGGCAAAGGACGAACTCTTGTCACCTTTTAGAAGGAAGATAAAAGGTGCCATTTTAATAGTAATGTAAAGGTGCCTTTGTAGTAATCTGAGCTGCCTTGGCAAAAACCTGCCGTAACCACACACATTTTTTTTTTTCTTCCTAGCAGCTTTTATTATTCCTTTTTGAAAGTATGGACAATTTGAACGCAACATGTTGATTGCAGGTTGTGAAGAGAAATTTCTAGTGCCTTCCAAAAACATGGATTAAAGATCCTTCTTGATACATGCCTTATGAAAAATATTTACAACAATGAAACAATTTCCAGTTCCTTTGTCGTTGTTCTTTCCTCAAGTGAATTCACTCTGCTAGGAATTTATAATGATGGCAATTTGTGGGAAGAAAATTGTCAGAGCCCATAAGGAACAGGGGTAAAATTTGCTCTTTGGCACTATCATTATCACTAGCATCACTATCATCATCACCAGTATATTACCATCGCCATCATCATCTTCATCACCATCACCATCATCATAGTCATCATCATCATCATCACCATCACCATCATCATCATAATTATCAACATCATAACTAGTTACGACCACCACCACCACCACCACCACCACCACCACCACCACCACCACCACCTCATCATCATCATCATCATCATCATCATCATCATCATCCTCATCATCCTCCTCATCCTCCTCCTCCTCCTCCTCCTCCTCGTCATCATCATCATCATCATCATCATCACAGTTATATTGATAATGGCAAATGGGGTAATGCACAACATATCACTAGAGGAAATTGTGGCAACATGGAGAGGGACAGCAAATAGATAACCCCCTACCCATTTAAAATTGGAACAATCAAAGGATCCCATCAAAACTAAATAAAAGAAGAAATTAACCATATCCAGATGGAGACAAAAATATCTTCTTCCCAATCAGTAGATGAAGAGGTCAATTCTTTTCAGTGTGAGTGAAGCTGAAGCATTTGATGACATAAATGGTATCGTGGGGTACCAAATAAAAATCAGCCATTTTGTTGACTTATTTTTTTTTTTTAAAAAGGTTGTACCCTGGGTGCCAAAAAGAGCAAATTATTTTGGTGCTGGAGCTAGTGCGCGCCAGCCACTGCACTGCACTGCACTAAAGCACACGCTAGTGGTATCGCAGCTTCCATGCACGCATAGTATAACATGCAGTGGCATGGGAATGACTATGTCCACGCACACACAGTGCATGCATTTTTCTCTGGCTGTCCTCGAGTGGACCTGAGGTGGCGCTACACAACGCGGTTACCAGGGGTACTACGGTACCCTGGGGTAATGAGTGATGCATCATTTCTGGCTGCTTTCTCCAGTCCTCGCAATACTTGTTGCTTCATTATGTCTTTCTTGTGGCAACTTAATCATGCAAAATGCTTAACCCATCGCAAAGGAAAACATGATGAGCTGTGCATTCATGTTCCTGGGAATTCCCACCTGTGGGCGGCAGGGGGTTTACGCCTGGCTTTGGTGCATGAAGGTCGTATGTCACTTTATTACCTTGTGCATGTTCCAGGATAGCCAAGGCCAGCTGACTGTTGGACTTGCTGTACGCCATCTCCTTGGTGTGGGTCAGTAGCAGCTTGAGGAGGGCTGGGGAGGCCGCCTCAAGGAGTTCCTTCCTCCGTACTGTCCTGTCCTTCTTACTACAATGACACGAACACAAGAGGGTGGTTTGCATTTCCTTCAAGACTGACAGCTGCCTACCATCACAAATTGCTGACATTACAGGGGCGGATCCAGAAACTCCGTAAAGGGGGGGGGGATGTTTTTACAAAATTAAAGGCGAGCACACACGCCCTCCTCCATTTTTTCTTTTTCTTTATTTTGTTTTAACATAAAATAAAGGGGGGGCTGTGTACTCCCTCTGGATCCGCCACTGCATTGGGTTGTCATATTCTCTTGCATGTTGTTGGTATTAAATTACAAAAACCGAAATACTATTTACAGTACACAGAATCTTGACACGCTGATGTAATATCACTTAATTTTTCATGCAAACACAGCTTTGCATTAAAAGCAATGTTGAAGTGTGTTTGAAAATTCTATCTTCTTCTTAGTATGCCACAATGTGCGTGGTTGATACCATTTGCTAACTGTTGCGAGTCACTTGGGGTAAACCACACAGGGTTGGCATCATTTGCCCAATTTCTTTTTCATTTTTTTTTTTTTTGTGGGTAGGTAAGCGGACCACTTCACTGGTTTACAACCCTGCTCTTTGCAATGAATTAAATGAAGTGAGATCTTTTATGCGCATAAGTCATGACTAACTTACTCAAGGGACCTCCATTTTATGCCCCATCCGAGGGGCAGAGTGTTTTGCCTCTTACTAGAGGACACAGTATGATTTCACACAACACTGCTCAGTTGGACTTTGAAATTAAACACAGGCCATTTGGTTTGAGAGACAGGCTATGCTAAAGGACATGGAGTCTTACTGATAAGAGAATTGATTCTTAATTGAATCATAAAATGAATTTGCACCCCCTGTGTGTCTAAATGAGCATCAATTATGCAGCAGATCCCCCTTTTCAGGAATACAATGTATATGCAATAATAAGCTCCGTCCCTACCTGACTGGGTTGTCATCGCCTTTCTGCAGCTGTTTGACGATGTCCGGATGGAAGTGAGACGGATCTCTCGGGACGAGGAGGTAGAATAGAACCTTACGGCCGTACTGGTCTGTCGCCACCTCGTAGGCAGACTTCATCAGCTCCTGTTGAAAAAAAAAGGGGGTGGGTCATGATTGACTAAGTAGCTTTTGTGAAGAGGTTGACCATCGCAGTAAATTCTATGATGTTTCGGGTAAAAATAATTGTTTGTCTCGTGAAGAAATTGCAGGTAAGATGTATGATGTTTCGCTGGCTACTGCTGAGCTTCGTCAAGCACGTACAATGAGACATGGTGGTACGTGCATGTAAGTTATAACGTGCATGCAAAATTCTAGATGGCAGCATGCCATCTTTTCCAGGACGGGCCCCGGCAGGGCGCCTTACTGCGTCCACTGGTTGACAGTCCGGTTTAGCGGCTCCTTCACGGACATCACAGGTGGGATCTCATCTAAGATGTATTGCCACACTGTTGGTGGAGGTGGATGGACATCCCTTGTGTTGGTGTCTCATTGTGCTCGATGAAGCTCGGCAGTTGTGAGCAAAATGGCACACGTCTTGCCTATGATTTTTTCGTGAGGCAAACTCCCTCCCCCCCCCCCCCCTCCTTACAGCATGATTAGCCCTTGTTTACATGTCCTCCTGAACCTTTCTGCTAATGATACCACAGACCTCCCAACCTTTCTAACTGAAAAATAGGGATGATTTGGCGCAACAGTGAGGAAAGAAAGAGCAGTTCCCATACACGGCAGGATCATGTAGTAAAATAATCATGGAAAAATAGGAAACTCTATTGAAATAAGAGCTGGGAATGGTCAAAATTCAGATTCTTTCCTCCAAATTCAGAATGGTTGGGAGGTCTGGCCCTGTTTTCTGAAGAGTTAAAATTGATTATATAGTTGATTTCAACTGTAAGTCTATGGCAGCCTGTGTGGTAAGGAAATCTAAAATCGATTTTATCTTTTGATAAAACGGGGCCCTGATATATCATAATTGAACTGGAAAACTTTGAGGCCCCATACTCACTTCAATGATGACTTTGCCCACAATCTTGGTGTCATCCACGGAGTCAAAGAGGGCCAGGAGGACCCTGTGCCCGAACTCCTCCTTGGCGATCTTTGTCACGTATGTCTTGAAAGACTTGATGATGATCTTTCGGTCCTGACGCAAATCAAAGGACAGGAAGTCACAAATGTCAACATTTGGCATTTTAGTCTGAGTCTCATGATAAAGGGATAAAACAAAAGCTAGAAGCATGTATCACCTCCCACTGCTTAATAGTGTCACAACTTTGCTATGCTTGTGATATACGCTGATTGTCCACAATTACTGTATGGGCTGAATATTTCACAAGGTTTTTATTTTCGGGAATTTTGCAAGTCGGGTGCTGTTTGCAAATCTAAAAACACACAAAAATATCAACTCTCATCCCAACATGAATGTGATGTGCATGCATACATTTCTACATTCAGTACTGTACTTCACAACCGCAAATTCAACCACTTGCGAAATTGATGGGAAGTCCCGATTAGTGAAAAATTAGACTCAATGAATATATGGCATATACAGTAGTTGATACTATAGATAGACACAACTCTGGCTCAGAAAATTGTTGCAGGATCAACAAACTTGCCTCACTTGATACAAATGACAAAAAATATATCACAGCTGTAATTGTGTTGTAAAGAATGCTTCAGCTATGGCTGCATTTCTAGCAAACTTTTCTGGCCTTAAACCTGGTTTTGAAACCAGGTTTCGTGATTTAAATCTTGCTATAAACGGTAGTCGAGATTACACTGTGTACAACCACCATTTTGAGACATGGTTTTGATACGCACAGTGGAGGTGTGATTCAAAAACATGTTTCCCTAGAAAACAAGGATTTGAAAGTCTCATAAACCCAGTCACGATCTCAAACACAGTTTCAATAATGTCACAGTTGTACCAATGAGAGTATAAATTGCAAAGAGACACGCTGTGCTCGAGATGTGCAATAGCACAGTCCAAGTCTGGTTGATACTGAGGGGCAGAGTGTCTTGCCTCTTACTAGAGGAGACGGTATAATTACACACAATGTTGCTCAGCGAGACACAAGAATTTTGCCCGGGCCGGAAACATCCTCAGGAGAAACTCTTTAAAATCCCCCTCTGTCAACCATGTTTTAAAATCACGTTTTTCCTAGAAGCAAAGTTTTAAATGCAGGCAAGCCTGCTGATGTTTGGTCTGCTTCACTTGTACTTATAATATATATGAGCCGTGATGCGAGAAAAGGGCCCTTAGCGCTTCCATGCACAAAGGCCATAAAACGGCGTTTTGACAAGTTTGACAAACCAATACGCATAAACAAAGATCAACAATCTAGCTACATGCAAATGCATAGGCGCATCAAAAAGTGGCAGTATTTGGGCAAAACATGCTTTTTTTAAATGCAATAGTTGAGGCATTTGGGAGTGGAATTCAGAAAGCAGTTTGCATATATCTAAATACGTCAGAGTTCATTCTACAATATGGCCATAAAACTCATTTTCGGTGTTCCATGCCCCAAGGGCCCTTTTCTTGCATCACTGCCCATATATTTTCAAATTATTATTATCATTGCATTTCCATTCATTTTCTTCTAATTGGCGCACAAAAAGTGGAGTAATAAGCATGAGGGCAAATACAAAAATTATGAGTACTCTACAATGGCTCCATGAAAATAGGACTGAAAAATAAAATGAGAACATATTGTATTCTTACCTTGGCAGTTCCAAACCAGAGGCAGTACATGGCAGCCCGAGCTCCGTCCAGTGTGTGAAGGATCTGTACCACCACCTCCCTTAATGACTCTATCAGTTCCTGCCAAAAAAGAAAAAATGTGGTGAACAAAAATTCACTGTTTGCTTATTCTTCCTCGTATGGCACAATGTGTCTGGTTGATACTGAGGGACAGAGCGTTAGCCTCTTACTAGACGAGATGGTACACACAACATTGCTCAGCCAGACTCGAGACTCGAACCAGCATTGTTTGGACTGGGAGGCAGATGCGACACCAACTGAGATTAACATCCTTAAATTCAGTGTGAGAGTGTGTGTTCATTTCTAAGAACGGTTATAAACGGTCTAAAGAACCATCAAGAACAGTTTTGCATTGTCCTTTCACTTTGTTATTTTGATATTTACAAGTTGTTAAAGTTATTCAATTATTCTTTTTGCTGTCATTTCATGAAGGTACTCAGCATTCAAAGTGGTGTGCTTTCGAGGCCAGTTTTAAATGATCGACAGAAACATTCAGAAATGTTATGCAATGTTGTCCATTCAATTCATTATTTTTAAAATTTTTACAGTAATGCAATGATTCTCTAAATAGTCATCGTTATTTCATGAAGCTACTTAGTATTAAAAATCAAAGTGTTAGTAAAGATGAGACAGAGTAGACATGGAGGTAACATTTACACCATGAAGTGTGCTTGGATTCAATTTTAATGTTTTGTCTGGGTGTTGTGTATTCTATCTCTGGACCAAGGGCTTGAAGTCCCCTCCTAAGCATTGACGGGGCACTGAATATTTAAATGACAAACCTGAGGGTGCATCCATTTCTGCCAGGAACCTAACAATGAAGAGTCTTAGGTCTGATCCACTGAACCATTATTGCTCTGGTAATTATCACATACAGACAAAAATGAATTGAAAAAATAAATGATGACGGGCTTCAGAAAAGTTTCAGTAACTTCTGAACTTCTAAAAATCAACCTAACTCACCCCTCGCATTTTTTCTGGTGCATGTACCAGGAAGTCGTAGATGGCCTTGTGTACCATGGTGTGCTTGATCACAGCCCTGCACATGTGACATAACACAGAATATAAGGTCACATCTCCACCACACATCGACTTGGCATGAACTGGAAACACAGATATCATGTGATGTATCACCTCAAATCCTCCAGATTCCTATGCCTCAGACTAAGACTATTTTTGTGAGCAGAATTTACCATGTATAACCCGCATCCCCTATCAGCCAGTTTGGAGTTCAACTTTGCGCATGTGCAGAAAAAAGGTCATTCGTACCAGTAGGCATGTAGGTAATGATGGATCATTCTGGTCATCTGGCCCATGCTTGTTCATTCTTTTCTTCTTCTTTTTTTTTTACAGAACTGTTAAATCCAACATATTGTTACATAAAACTTATGCATAATGTTGTCCTGCAAATGAGCGAAGTGCCCCTAACCGACTGAGAAAAAAAGAAAGGTCATTCGTACCAACGTGCCTATGAGCTAACTCCGAGCAGGCTTATCCTTAGGGTATTTCTAGAAAATAACAACAAAAGTCTGGTTCATACACCAATAAATGCAGCACTTGAGGTTTTGAGTACTCTAGAATTTCACAGTTTGAGAGTCATTCATTAGTAACTCATACTTGTCAAGAAGGGGTGTGAGTATCTTCAGCATGTGTTCCAGTATGCTCTGCCTCATAGTGGGGTCTTTCTCTAGGATGTCATCTAGGGTGTGAATGCCTGATGCCTGAAACAAAGACAGCCAAAACACAAAATAAATATTATATTTCTAACAGAGTCTTCCTAAATATATTCAGATCAATAGATGTGCATCTCAGATCATTATGTTACTATTAAAACACATAGAGCAATTCAGAAAAGATACCATTACTAGTAAACTATGACAATTTCATAGGAAGAATGCAATGGGATTGCTACGTGTTGCTAGGTGATGACATGTTGCAGGAAAGACTACTCTGTTCCATGACTACCGTATCCTTTGTTGGAATGTGTGAAAGCACTTTGAGATTCTCCAAACGTTTTCACTGTGAGAGACTCAGGAACCTCAGACTTGCAGTTCACCATGTGCTAAATCCTTTCTGTACAAGGGACTTTGGGCAGTGTGTGCAATGCTATGAGTTTTTTGTCTATTCAGCACTCAAAGCACACAACAGGTTAAAGGGATGGTACAGTTTCGGTTGAGATGGGGCTTAAGGTTTCCAACCTATTTTGATGATTATTTTATGAGATAATGAGAAACCTTTTATGAAATAGGAAAAAGCATTTAATTCTTAGAGGAATCCAAAGCTTATTTGATGAAAATTTGTTTTGAAATGGCTGAGATATCCAAAACAGAGCGATCCTAATAAAAGGTAAGACCTACCTTTTATTGGGATTTGTTGTTGTTGTTGTTGTTGTTTTTTTTTTGGATATCTCAGCCATTTCAGATCTAATTTTCATCAAATAAACTTTGAATTCCTCTTAGAATTGTATGCTCTTCAACATTTCATAAAGTGGTTTCTAAGTAACTAGCAAAAACTTAAAAGCTGAACCCTCACCCCAACCAATAACATACCATCCCTTTAAGATGATTAGAAAATACTGGTCACATGAAAGTTTCTGGTGAGTGGGTCCTTCTGAGAGCTGATGCTCACTCCAGACAGATTTTGATTCACAGTAACTATATATCAAAGGGACCTGAATATAACTTAAAAACATGCACTAGTCCTTGTGTGGAATTGAACCACGGATCTTCCGCATCTACTCACGATAATAATACAGGGTACTTATAATGCTCCAATTCAACATGACTAATGTGCCCAAGGCGCATCTTCACAACTGTGCACTATCCACAGGTCCTGGTCCTACCCATCTCCCTTGAGTTATTCGTTGCATTAGATAGGCCATTGCATTTATACCGTATTGTATTATCGGTTGCCAAAGGGTCAAGCTTATAGCTTTTTATTGGCAATATAGCTATTTGGCAACAGTTCTGTACTCTAATTCATAACACATATACTATAATCATGTCACAGATGTATGTGCAATGAAAATTGTAGAAACTAGCTATTTTGAGTATTATATTTGTTTATATTATGTTTGATTATATTGCTAAACTAAGAATTGTACATGATGCCATGCAGAGAATCGATGAATCAAATCAAATCAAATTAAATTACCTTAAAGACGGCGAACCTGGCCCCGTAGAACTCCTCCATGAGGGCGGACCGGTCCTGTGCATTGGCGTGGTTGTTGTACGCCTCCTCCACCACTTCTGCCGCCTCGCTGTGCCGAATCAGCTGGCACACCTTGCCGTGGAACGCGCGCATGATGAAGGCGCGCTGCTCCCGCGTGCCGTAGCGAAGCATCTTCAGCACGAAGAACTTGGCGTACTTTGACTTTGCCAGCTCAACAATGTCATCTTTGAGAAAGGAGAAATGATAGCATAGAAACAACTGAATATCTGTGCATTCTCTGTTGAGGAGTGAGGGTTAAGAACTGGTCTAGGTATGCCGAGAGATTAGTTGACATTTCTGCAAAAATTGTTATCAAAAGAAATTACTAGAGGGCCATCACTCGTGATTTCAACAATTTCACTCTTTTGAGAAGGAAGGGGAGAAACAAGAAAATACATGTATATAAAACTTACTGTTGCACATACTTCAAAAATAAGCGGTACTTGTATCAAGTTATACCATGGGAAGCAAAATATTTAAACATATGCAATGGAGACAAGGGACATCATCAAATAAGACAATAATAGTAATATGGAAACTAGAGAAGCACTCTGAGAGCACAGACCTCCGCCAAGCATGCAGCTCATTTCCACCACTGATCTTGTTCTTCCATAGAGATATCAGTGATTTCCACCCATACGTACATATGTACTTATAGCATGCATTGTGTGCTGAAAGTCGCCCGATTTCCCGATATAGAAGCCTTTGTTACGTCATAAACCCTCAGCTGCACGGCGCGCCTCACCCTAGCAGAAACTAGAGCATGCAAATTTAGTGCGCACATGCAAACCTCAAATACGCGCAGCCTGAACTCCCAAGTTCATTGACCCTATCTGCCAAAATATCAAAAATCCTTCATAAATTCCCCAAAAATTTTCGGATCACTACCAAAAGTTAATCGTTTGTTACTTGTGCCATTCTCAACCTTTCCTGCAAGTTTTATCTCAATCCGTTCACTACTTTTTGAGTTATTTTGCACAAAGACAAACTAACTAACTAACTAACGAACAAACAAACAAACCAACCGTAACGAAAACATAACCTCCTCCCTTGGCGGAGGTAAAAATAAAGAAATTGAATATTACATAGTACAGTGGTTCAAATTACTACATGTGGTGTAGAACTATGCAACATCTGCAATAAAGGCCATGATTATATCAAAGTGTCTAAAATAAAGAAGGCAAGACTGACCTTTGACCTCATCAAAGATTTGAGTCCTCTGTTCAGGTGTTCCAAACTGCACACAGCACTGTATGACCCTCACAGAGTCGTGTGCTTTCATCAGCTGATGCAAGAGAATGCGGAAAGAGAAATTTTGCACAATGACTCATGAGGAAACAGTATCATATTATTATATCACTGGCTGACTAGAGCCAGTTTTATGTTAACAGACATAGCTCAGGCAATATCATTGAAACATTGATATACTTTTTGCCTGAATTAAAAGATTGTGATAGGTACTGTAACAAGAGACCCGGGGGTCACCCGCTCACCTGAGTATCGCAATTTCACCTTCCATGCATTCTTGCACACTCATACCTGAGAACATTGGAAACTTAGGTCTGCATATATGGATCCCCCCTCCTCAACTCCAGGGTGGAGGGGGGGGGGGGGGCAGGCAGCCCTGGATCTGCAATGAACAAACTTGGAGCTAAAGTCATCAATGTACAAACTCATGGTATTAACTTTGCTTTACCATTTCTGGTTCTAGAGTAGAAGATTTTAAATATTCCTCAATGTGGGGGGGGGGGGGGGGGGGGGGGGCTAGGGGCCCCCAAGAGGGACATGGTGCCCATTTGAAGGAATTGAGATTCTATCCCCCTAGGGATGCTACCTGCTAAGTTTGGTCAAAATTCATCATGAGGTTTTCCAAAAGAAGATGAACATGTACAATTCAGGTCCCATTAGGACCCATCCCCATCCCCTCTCCTGGGTCCCAAAAAGGGGGGGGGGGGGCACCCCTGATTCCACCAATCCCATGATGAACAAACTTGAAACTACAGTCATCAATGTACTAACTAATAGTATTATCTAAGCCCTGTCACTTCTGGTTCTAGAGACGATTTTTACAGATTCCTTAATTTTAGGGGGTTTGGGCCCCCTGGGGGCTGCCAGGTGGGCCATGGTGCCCATTTGAACAAATTGAGATCCTATCCCCCTAGGGATGCTAACTACCAAGTTTGGTGAAAATCAGACATGGGGATCTCAAAGTGAAGATGAAAATGTACAATTTAACGTTAGGCCCCATTAGGACCCCTCCCAAGCCCCCTCCCCTGGGTCCCAAGGGGGGCACCCCTGATTCCCCCATGAACAAACTTAAAACTACAGTCATCAATGTACTAACTCATAGTATTAACTAAGCCCTATCACTTCTGGTTCTAGAGAAGAAGATTTTTAAAGATTCCTTAATTTTAGGGGGTTTGGGCCCCCCTGGGGCCCCCAAGGTGAGCCATGGTGCCCATTTGAACAAATTGAGATCCTATTCCCCTAACGTTAGGGATGGTACCTGCCAAGTTTGGTGAAAATCAGTCATGGGGTTCTCAAGAAGAAGATGAAAATGTAAAAAGTTTACGCACAACGGACGACGCACGCCGGACGAAGGGCGATCGCAATAGCTCACTTGAGCCTTCGGCTCAGGTGAGCTAAAAATGGAAATGTTTGTGCATTTCACGCAACCAGAAACTAGCGTGAAAATCAAAACACACAAATATTTTTGCTTGCCATATGTTCCAGTAGTTGACGTCTTGATTCTACGGAATCAAAAATATGCAAAACTCTTCTTACCCGGCCGAGCGTGAAATATTAGTTGCGCGAAAAATATCCACTTTTACAGTAAACACAAAGATTCAGGGTGTAAGATCTAGTAATTGCAAGTAAATTGTGGAATATATTTGTCAGAAATTTTGCCTATGACATCGTAAAGTGTCTATAAATGCCTCACTGTGGACAAAGCTTGTTTTGTTATGACACATATTTTCTATACACCCAAGGTTAAGTATACTAACGTTAACTGGTAGCACACCTTAGAAAAGTTCATAGAATTGAATGAACACATTTGAGCTTGGCTCCTTTCAAATACAGTAACATCATAAGTACAGTATGAAAATGCTTCAGTCAAAAAAAGAAAAAGAAAAAAAAGAAGCAGATTATTTAAATCAAACTATACCTAATTTCAACATTGGGATAGTTCATTTGACATTATACAATAGGAGCATTTGAATCTTTTAAAACTAAATCGTCACATCAGTTAATGAGTTTACAAGTAATTAAGCCAAGGTTACGAGAACAAAGTTGTTACTCACTTCCATGACCCTGCCTTTCAGCAGCTCACACAGCTCACTGATGTGTTTTTTCCTTGTCTCTGCTTTGCAGTCATGTCTGTTCATCAAAATGAAGTTGGGAACAAATGTTAATATGTTGTTGTTGTTGTTGTTGTTTTGTTTTGTTTTTTGCACTAATATAGCAAATCTCAATCAAAATATTCACACACACATTTATACCATAAATTTACAGGAATCTAATCAAGCTTATCTACTTATCTTCAACTCTCTGACGACAAACCAAGACAATAAAGAAATACAAATTTAGTATTTAACATACCTGGGCCCCATTTTATAAAAAAAAAAAATAAAGTCAATTTTCAAATCCCTTGACACACAGGCTGTCATAGACTTATGATAGAAATCAACTACTGTAAAACATGATATATTCGCGGCATGAAATTTTCGCAAATTGGAGGCGACGACCTATTTCGTGGCATGAAATTTTTGCGAATTGCCATTTGCGTTTAATGCATATAGTGTAGACAAGAACTTTCGCGTGCATTTGAATTTCGCGAATCTTGGCGCTCGCGAAATTAAAATGCACGCGAACATTCCTCGTTTTACAGTATATGATCAATTATAGCTCTTCATAAAACAGGGCCCTGGTAAATAAAACCCACAATCGAAATTATACCACACATATCATACCATTGAGTGTTGCTATTGGTCAGAATAACAATAAACCAATAAGAATGTACAACAATTCACATCCACATCCTCAGGCATCCTTCAAAAACTTGCATTCACCATCATCACTACTTACTGTCTAATTATCTCCCAGCTCGCCTTGGCCTTCTTCGCGAGTTCAAAATTGTTCTTCACTTGTCGCCGGACCTGTCTCCTCTCTTTCTTCTTCATCTCTTCCATCTTGGGCCGCTTGGTGCCTTCTGGAATGGGGGTGGGGGATGGGGGGGGGGAGGTGGGGTGGAAGAGAAGCATTACATAACCACGCTGCAGAAGAACTCAAATCCTCCAGGTTAAAGGTCATCTTTGATTCGTATTGAATACTGTAAAGCAAGATATTTTAGTGGCATAAAATTTTCGTGACATGACAGTTTTGCGAATTGGAGTTGACAACCTTTTTCGCGACATGAAATTTTTGCGAATTGCAGTCGACGGCCTTTTTGGCAGCATGAAATTTTTGCAAATGGCCACTGGCATTCAATGCATGTAGTGCAGACAAGAACTTGTGCGTTCATTTTACTTTCACGAATCTTGGCCCTTGCGAAATTTAAATGTACGCGAACATTCCTTGTTTTACAGTACTCCTTAGGCTCATCACACACTATACTTTTGAGCATGAATGATGTGATGTTCAGGAGATCCATCGAAACAATGGCACAAGTATGCCTAACTGTATGGTTACAAATGAGGGCTGCCTGGACAGTGCATAGACATAAAAATTCATTGTCTCTACAGTAAGGTGTATCTTTTTTCTTGGCTTGCCTGTTCATGGTTTGTAAGGAAAGAGGGATAAGAATACTAGGTTTGCAACTATCTCCAACAAGAGTCACAGATAGAGGACTATCAAGGTACAGATCTGATTAGTGTCATCTGTGCAAGTACATCTCCTAGGAATTCTCTTGGTTGTTTAAATATTAATGCATGTCTAGATTTCTGATATGGCAACAAAGATGTATATTTCACGGCATATAAAACATCAATGTATAAACAAGAAAAAAAATATATTAGAATGCACTAACTGTAATCCCTTTGTTAATACCAAAGAATATGCAAAAAAAAAAAAATATTGGAGCTAATCCAGAATTAAATTCTAATTTTTCATCTGTCTAAAAAAAAAAGAAATGCAACTGGGAGTCCCACACATAAAACAACTAATAGAGCAAAATCTGAAGAAAGATAAAGGGGTCGCATGGAGTCTAATACTGTAAATGAGATATAAATTCCGCCATCTAACTTGCGGAAGCCCCAAGAATATGAAGCATTTGTCCTCCAGAGAAAGAGATACAAATTGTATGTAACTCATGCACTGAATATCAAGCACGGATGTCAACATCCTCAACTTAGAGTCATCAAGCCTGTCTTTGGTTGGTTTGCATTGTTTTATCATCATTGACGGATAATAAATCATTCAATGCATACCAGGTATGGTACATTCTAGGTCACAACAATAAAATTCAGACAAAAACTACTTAGACATTTTTCCTCTGACAGTAGGTCCCACAACACACTACCAGTAGTTTCAGATTGTACCCTTGGTCAGTGCTTCTCAACCAGGGGGCTGCAGCCTATTGAAGCTCTTGCAGATGGGCTGCCATGTCTTCCCAAAAGACAAAGAAAAAAGATATGTATTCTACATACACACGTAACTGGGACTTATAAAACTTTGTGGGACCTCAGGTAAAAAAAAACAAAACAAAACAAAACAAAACAAAACAAAACAAAAAAAAATTGTGAATTGCTGCCATAGATGACCACCAAAGCTTTGATTAAATGCATTCTTTAGAATTTTTAATACAAACTATCAAAAATGCTATGATTTAATGAACAAATTACAGCTATCACTGAAAATCTGTAAAAAAAAAAAAAAAAAAAAAAAAAAAACCTTTCCTGTAAATAATTGTCATTTGATTTACCACTGTTGCCATCCTTATTCTTCTTCCTCTTCTCTCCTGCTTTCCACTTGTTCTTCTGTTCCTGCCTCTTAGGAGCAGGTTTCTGGAATCTGGTACTGTCTCTCCCTCCTTTGCTCATGGTTGCCTTTGCAAACTTCTGTTTCGTCTTCGATGATTTTGAGTTCTTCTCCCCTTCTGATAATCCTCCTGCATGTTTCTTGGGCTCGGGGCCTGTGCTGTCCCTTTTCGACCCTTTTCTCTTCACTGACGTCTGCTCCATATTTGTGCCTCCTTCTTTTGCCTTGTCTTTGTTTGAGTTTGACAAGTATGTGTCTGAGAGAGGGAAAAGAAACAGAGAGATTTCACTAATACAGTTGACAAAGTCCTACACCAGTGGCTGTTGAGGCAAGGCAACTTGGAATGTAGAGCATTTGAAACAAAAACCTTAAATAGATACTACAGTCAACCTCGCCTAAGTCAAATCAATACAGACTGAAGAAATAGCTTTGACTTCAGAGAAAACTACACTTATGAGGGATTAAAATCAATAGAATATACAATGAAGAGGACTTGAAAAGACCTTCGACTTAGGCGATTACTAGACCTAAAATGTAGGTCAGTTTATCTGTACTGAACGTGTACAGCGTCCTTGCCTAAGTTGAATCTACTTGGACTGAAGAAAGAGCTTCAACTTAGAGAAAACTTGACTTATGAGGGATTAAAATCAATAGACTATACAGTAAAAGTGACTTGAAAAGACCTTCGACTTAGGCGATTACTAGACCTAAAATGCTAGGTCAGTTTATCTGTATTGAACGTGTACAGCGTGTACACCTATGTACAGCTACGGTGGGAGCAGTTTCTGAGATAGCTTCTGCATTTACGCGCTATTTATATTTCCATGCCATCCGTGCCAGGATTTACGAGATGCACCATGGTTCAGCATAAAAGTATGCATGTTGAATCTGTGCGTATGTGAAAGCAAATCTTGAGTAGAGTTATCTAGACAGCATGGAGTATACTGCAAAAGTGGAAATTTTCACGGTGTTGAAATTTTCGCGCATTTCGCGCAACCAGAAACTAGCGCAAAAATAAAAGCACGCAAATATTTTTGCTTGTCATATGTTCCAGCAGTTGATGTCTCAATTCCGCAGAATTAAAAACCTGCGAAATTTGTCTCACCTGGCCCAGCCGAGTGCGAAAAATTAGTCGCGCAAAAATATCCACTTTAGTTTTACAGTATTGAGTACCGCACTCTCATAGTGTGTCAGAGCTCTCGTCTGCGCGTGGTAGAATCATGGCACGCACGCTAATCCATTCACAATCATATGGTGATCAACAAAGAATGGGCATAGGCGTCAAACAGTGGGCGCAGGAGGTTGAATCATGCTCACTAAATTGCTTCCGCAACCTCAATCTAAAAGACTAAATTTCGCAAGTAGAATCTATATCCTTTAGGTTGGTGATCAGTAAGTATATGCACATACTTTATGTGCATCCGTGCATTTCTTATCGGCGTAATAGTAACAAATTCATTGCGCGAAATCAGGCGTCAGTTAATACACACGGGCGGTCGAAAAATGGGCAACGCGCTGTTGTATGTCTAACGGTTAGCTATAAACCCGTACCGTACGTACCCACTAGTTTTTGAACGTGTGGGACTGTTATGCACTAGGGGCCTACAACAGATGAAAACAGCTTCGGCTTCATAAACGAGTTCTTACACTCTTTGACCACACGCCAACTCTAAACCAGCCAAACGTTTAAATAACATCAACGGTATGTTCTAAATTTTCTACAATCTCTCTTGTCTGCCACCAAACTAAATGAAAATCTAATATGACTTTAGCTTACCAACCTAACAGGCACGCACACGTGTGTTTTCCCCCAGTGTTTACTCGGTTATTCGGAGAAGTATCCGCGGATATTATTGTGTCCGTTCTGTGGCCGTAAGTGAGTACGGTGTACGTTTCACAGCTCAAAACCCCGTGCCACTATCTGCGGAGTCGACTGTATCCGATCCCGATCAGTCAGGAAGTGATTTGACTGAACATGGCTTCTGGTCAGAGGGCTTTCGCCCAAAAACTTAACAAGTAAGTATATCAGTATCAGACATCGCAATTTCTGAAAGTTACTCCCAATTTATGTAGTTTTCCTTTATGGTTCATCGTTACAGCATTTCATGCTGAATTCGTATCATATTTCCGGGTGTATTTTGCCACAGTGACAGATTGGAGTTATTACCGTCGTTGGTTTGTTGTGTAGGCTGGTGGAGTGGTGCTGTGCGGCTTGTGCTGTGCAGCTGTGCGTGTGGTATAAATACAGCAAGGAGCGCTAGCCGCTAGCGCTAGAACACGGTTAGCAGAGTGCTGTGACAGCGACAGTGTACAACGTCAACGGGCTGCTGCTGTGCTGCATACATATGCGCCACTCTACTACCTTTTGTTTGTGTAGTGTCATTCATTCGAAAGGCAGGGTGCGGTATAATGCACAAGCTAGATCAGACATAGTGATGACGGATGCATTACTTGAATTAATTTACCTGTCTTCCCTCAAAAAATAATTCCCTCTGTATGATTCTTTGGTGAATGTGATGAAAGTTCACAAGTCAGCCCGACCTCTCAGAAAAATAACTGATAAATATAGTATACCCAGTGCATAATTGGAACCCAGACGTCCCAGTCATATTGGGTGTCCGGACAGGTTGTGGGACCGGACACGTACTGTAAAGTGTGTCTGGTTTGACAATTGACGTGCCTACGACTACATAGACAGTTGTTTGTCAGTGAGGAGCTGTGTGTAAATGCGTATTCAAAGTAAAATAAGCAAGTCAGTACGCGATATAAGTGTCCGGACACCCAACCCCCCAATCCTACTGGAACCTAGACTCTTGAGAGCGTTGACTGTTGTTAAATGTTAGTGTTATCTGATGAGACACTGATATCTAACGTTATTAGAGTTCTTGATCTTAGAATTAGATCGAGAGAGACAACTTACGGTAACTGTTGGTTATAGCGTTTACTGGTCTTCACATGTAACTAACAATAATTAAACATTAACAATTAGATTCCACTGCATCAACCATAATATTAATGATCGGCAATTGTGCACTTTACGGCCCTAGATAATATTATCGTGGGATATCACCTTGGCATACGGGGAATGAGGTACCGATGCGATGATATAGGGCCGTAAAGTGCACAATTGCCTGATGATCAGACATGCTAGAAATATGTAGTCTCGACCTTCAATTAGATGCCTTGCTATAAGGTAGTGCAGATTGTGAAACTAAAAAATCCTCAATCACCCTTTCCCAAAGAACACTAACACACTGATAACAAATACCAGTAATCACTGCATCTATCCAATATTTCCTGTCTATCACTGTGCTGTTGGGTTCTAGATTGGTATGGAAACATTGTGGCTTGACTCTATTAATTTAACTTCATACCATTGTGCGGATTTTGCATTTTTCAGATCGCGGCCTGCAGCAGACATTCGACGGCAGGTGTCATCACACTACTCAGCCAGAGATGTGGCCAGACTCACCAGCTCCCTCAGCCCAGGCGCCGTGAGTTTCTACTATCTACGATCCTGCATTCAGTGAAAAAAAAAAAAGAAAGAAAGAATAATGTTTTTGGAAGTGGTAGCAGCTGTCTGGATTGATAAAGGGCCCCTGTAGGTTTAGATCCATGAAATGACATGCTTTTATTTGAACAATTTCAAAAACCAGTTTTCGTCAAATAAACGTTGAATCCTTCTTAACATTATATGCTCTTTCATATTTCATAAGAGGTTTCTCATTATCTCACTTAGGAATGCTAAAAACATGAATCCCCACCTCAACCAGTACTGTACAGTCCCTTTAACCCAACCAGCCACAAGCACTAAACCCCACACCCCCCCCCCCCAAAAAAAAATAAAAAATAAAAAATAAAAAAATAAAAATCTCAGCCCCTTTAAAGGTAGGGGATACCTTTTACAGAACTCCCAAAATGCAGCAAAACATTAAATATGAACCTCAGGGGACTTGTTTAGGCCACTGCTTAGAAATTGGGAAGTCAACAGTTATCTACAATTTGAATAATGCACAAAACTCAACTACTCAGTAGTTCTGTGTGTCAGCCACACTTAAGCCTTTTTGTTGCAGTCTTCTGTATTTTTTTTTATCTATAAACACAAATCTAAAAGTATAAGAGCTGATGTAATAACATATAGAGTGTGTGGCAAGAATGTATATAGAAATGTTTGTAAGTTTTGATGAACTTTATTCACAAAATATACATGATGGACACACATGCAGTGCGTGGGTCTGCAAAGGTAGCCTAGTAATGTACTGAAATTTACGGTGAGCCCCGAAAAAAAAATTCAATTCAAAATCTAACGGTCAATAAAAATGTACTAAAAAACCTTCCACTTTCAATACTTTATGGGAGTTTCTAAAATGATACTCTTTTCAACATACCACTGTGTTTACACAACTCTTCATTTAAGGCATGCAAATGGGATTCCCTACCTTTAAAAGGCCCTTTTTGTTTTCTAGTGAGGGCTAGGGCTGCTGTCTTTAAAAATTACCGAACCTGGTCCTGTTGTGTCCATCTACAGATACCTCTCTCCGAGATCCTGGAACCCCTGGAGTATGAGGAATATGTCAACGAGAGCAAAGGGGCCCTGGAGACCGACCCCCTACGCCACCTCCTGGAATACCCAGATGATGACTTGAAGGTCATGGCTCTGTCGCGCGAGATGCGCACCACCAAGCCACCCCAGCCAAGCCCTGAGTAGGTGTCACAATGTCAGAGAAGAGAAGGAAAGCTATAAGAACTAAGGATGGCATTCATTGTGTGAAGACTTAAAGTTATTTAGTTCATTTTGCCAAAGTAAGTTAACAGAAACTGAAATCTAGTACATGGATTGAATTGGCATATTGTATCTTTTCTCGCAACTGCTAATTAGATAATTATATTGATGGTAGTACCCACATATTTATGCCACTGTGTTGATATTTAATGAAATTTGACTTGGTGATGTATGAAGTTTGCCAAGCTTTTTATCAAATATGGCTACATGTATGTCTATCTTTTTTTTTTTTCACAAATGTTTTTCCCATTCAATTTTTTTTGAATCTGTGGATTGTGGATATACATTTAGGAGACAGAGAAAGTATGTGCATGACACTGTGCTGCTGGTCACGCGTGATACCAGCTTCAGTCAAGATTCACAATTCAAGATTCTACATTCAACTCGGGCTCTTTTTCCACTGGACCATGTCTGTAATGTATTACTATCTATGGGTGCTTCTTTTCCTATAGCCTGGAAGACAAAACCTTTCATTCACCAGCTCCCTCCCATTGAGTTCCATAGGCTGGAAATTCGCTTAGATGTTGCTAGGCAGGGCAAGCCTTTTGGCAACTTTTGTCAACAAAGCACGCATAAGATTTGAATACATTACAGAACCAGTCTACTGAAAGGAGCCTTCACACGATGATGGGTTAGACGCACAACAAATGTCATCGGAAAACGCTCTTCAAACAAACTGTAAGGAGCTAGCACATTTTTTTTAAATCTTTCTGTTTTTTCCCCACTATTCTTTCTTTCTCGTAAGCATGGAGAATGTTGGGCTCCAGGTGCGTGACTGTCTGCAGTGGTACACCTGCGCCTGGTCCGTCGTGGAGCGCAAGTACAAGGAGTATGCCATGGCGCATCAGGGCAGCATCATGAAGATCAAGCAGCAGACTTTGGCCAAGACTAACCGCCACATCTACGAGATCGACGAGGAGGATAGCGAGGAATGCACCACGGTAAGTGGGGGATTTGCCCAGGGATTTGAAACATCAGCCCCATTCACACACATCTAGAATTTCAATGGTTTTTGAAAATCAATTTTGGCAACGTGATGTGAAAACCATTACTCCTTGTTATTGGCACTCTTACAAAGAAATGAATAAATAAAATATGTTAATAATAATTATATTTGCATTGCAATGCCAAAATCAGCATATCTTGGTCAAACCCTTTCGAAAATTTGCTCATCACAGCATATGAGTATGGCACACAAAGAAACCATCAATTCTTTAATCCCGTTTTGCAATTCGCTATGTTAGGTCTGCACATTCTGGTGCCCTGGGTCACACTCTGGTCATTTTTTAGCCATGTGCATTCTGAAGATTCAGAACATTTAATTTGCAGGCAAATTCTCTTTTTTTTTTTCCTGCCTTTGAACGTTACCAAATGGAATGAATTTCTGCATCACAATGCAAAGATAAAAAAATGCTGTGTTTGAATGCAGCTATTGTTCGTAAAGTTAAGGCACCAGCTGGACCTCTGTAGGCAGAAATGGCATCTTTGTGGTAGCATATACAGAGAGAGAGTGTGCCCCAAGAAAGGGTTTGCATTGTATGAGTATATCAAATGAAAGTTGAAGACCTTTCAATGTTGTTTTAAAATCAATCATTAAGTTAATTAAAACCAGTGAATGTTCATAAGTCATCTGGTATGGGGGATGATGGGCTCCTCACTATCATTTTTCCTAGAATGTGACTTTGCCATCACTGGAATTATTGTGATGTTTTGTGCATAAAATTTCACTATTAAATTTCATTTTATTTACGACATGAATAGTCTTTCTATAGGCCTTCTGAGTACACATTTCAGTGCGTACTATAATGCCATATCCACAAAGCAAGGAAATTTAATTTGTAAAATCCATTGCACAATTTGAAGAATCTTAAATTTCAGATCTATCTTGTGCACAATAAAATCTCAAGATACCTATGCAAGTAAAATCATGGCTGCATACAGAAGATGACTCATTTCAGTATCAAGAAGAATTCATTTTTTATGATTTAACAGAAAAACTACCAAAGCAATTCACTCTATCAGTTCCCATCTACTTCTTCCACCAAGGAAGGAGGAGGTTAAGTGATCATCAGCATTGGTTTGTCTGTTTGCAAAATAACTCAAAAAGTTGGGACCGGCTTTGAACGAAACTTGCAGGAAACATTGATAATGACACAAGGAACAGATGATTAAATTTTGGTAGCAATCCAGGAATATTTATGGATTTTTGAAGGATTTTTTTATCTTTTTGCAGATAGGGTCAATGAACTTAAGAGGTCAAGCTGTGCGTGTTTAAGGTTTGCATATATGCGCTTTAAGTGTATGCTTTACTCATGGGAGGCACTGCGTAGCTTCAAGCTGATGACGTAAATAAAGGCTTCTATAATGGGAAATTGCATGATTTTCAGCACATGTGTATGATAACTGGGAGTTAGCTGCATGGTTGAGATCTGCGGTCTCAGAGTGCTTTTCTAGTTTTATGATTTTCGCTCTGCTCGATTCGCTTGTTCCTCTCGCGGACAGCCCACGAACGAGAGGAAGAGGACCTCGATCCACCTCGACTCCACGCCCCGGAGCTCGTGGTCGTCCAGCATGTTTGATTTGAGCCGCAGCGAGAACGACGCCCTGCTGCCGGGGCTCCTGGATCGCATCCCCATCGAGAAACAGGACGGCATGAATGAGGAGGTCCGGCTGAGGTACAGAGAGACCGATATATTCAGCCTCTACCCTCCGCCGGATGAGGTGAGTCCCTCTTGCATTATTTGTGTGTGTGTGTGTGTGCTCACTCACTCACATTTTTCTTCCTTTTTGTTTCTATTCTGAATGTAACTTTAAACACTTTTGTCAGTGAGCAACACTCATGCTTCACTTTGGCTGTCAGATGGCAAAACAACATATCTACATTGTATGCAATTTTCTTTTCTCGTAAATCAAGTTTAATGGGTTTTTTTTTTTCAAAGCTATAAGTGTTTTTGTGTTTTTGTCTAATATTTCATATCTGATACTGCAGAATGCTAATTCTATTTTACTAGAGCCATCATTTTTTTAAATGATTTACATAAGTCAAAACATATGTTGATTCACCGTATGAACCAAGCCAAGCTATTTCAGTGCAGCCAGTAACTATGTAGACATGTGTATGGCAAAACAATGCCTTGCTCTTTGTCTTGTTTTGCCATCAAAATTCTAACACATTCTTTCCATCGGGAGGGGGCATCAAAGCTAAGTAACAGGGTGCATTCTGATTTCAAGATTTGGTTGAAATTTACACTACACTAAGGCAAATTGAAATATGTGACTAAGTCAATTTCCAGAATTTTCAACATACTTTGTTTTGTCCTCTCCTCACCAACTTTTGGTACTACTTGTGTGGAGTCAACCAATTCTTTCTTTGTTCTTTGTTTGTCCCAGAATGATGCTATAGAGAGGAAGACACTACCGCCCATTCCAGCCGAACACTTTGGATATCGATTTCTCATCAAGTGCCTGCAGCTGAAGTAAGATTTTCTAGCAGAGTGATCAATTTTTCAACTCAGACAATAAGTCATGATGAATAAATTGTTAGAGGGAGGCAAAATTTAAGAAAATTCACAGCTGAACCTTCACCCCTCTGCTTAATATTCTCTTGCTTTTATCAATGCCTTGTCTGCCTTGGACTACTTAACATAACAGTGTCGGAATTTCAGAGCTTGGGTATTTGTTCCAAGTTCACCGTGTCACTGCCGGCAACCAGGGACAGCCTGGTGGTAGTGTCGCTGCCCAGAAAGCAGTAGGTGACAGGTTCAAGTCCCGTGGTTCCTTTTTTTTTCCGACATGTTTGTGAAATATAGATCAGCAGTTGCGATCTTACAAATATCATTTGTTAGAGGGAGACAAAATTGAAAAAAATTCATGATGAATTTGCATGTTTTACTTATCACGGGTAGTCACAGCATGGTTTTATCCGAACAAAAGTAATCAATCCATGCATTGTCATGGAAAAAGACAAGTCAGAAGTAGGCTACATGTGTGTCTGAACTAGATATTTCAGCACGACAGAGCATATAAATGCATGCATGTCAGCAAAGTGTCAGATTGTAAGTCAAATGCTCATTCAGTGCATATGGATGCAAGTGTTTATGTTAAGAAGCAATTTAGATGAGTGAAATATTCTTCTGTCTTTATTTCCATGTAAGTTCCATGCCACACAAAGTACTCAGACATTTCCAAATTTGAAAAAAAAAAAATTGTGAAAATTTTGTGCTCTGGAATCCATTCAGTCAGGTCTTGTGCTATTAAATTGAGTAAACGTTTTTGTAGTCAAGAGTCAAGAGCAACTGAAAATGTTGATACATGATGAATACAACAATTTGTGCATAAGCATTACCTCAGACTATTAGAGGTTGAAGTGCTGGGATGTCTTGTGTATGTTCTAACAAGTTGAAAGTCGGTGAAAGTGCAGACATGCTTACTGAGTCAATGTTCTGATTGAACCACAAACTGTTCCATACCTACTGTGAAATGAAATGTACTCCCAGGCTTTACTCGTATATACACATCTGATTTCTTTCTCTTTAATGCCTTCCAGACTTGAACCAGAATTTGAACCCATATTTGCCTCCATGGCATTGTACGATGCAAGAGAAAAGAAGAAGGTGAGTTTCAATCTTTTTTTTTTTTTTTTTTACATAGAAAATAATGATGAGGTACAGCGACATGACTCCATGACATTTTCTCCTGTGACAACTGGGCCCATGAAATATGTGCACACTAAGCCAAACATAGATTCTACCCTTAAACATAACCCTTTACCGTAATCCTAAACCTCACATAAACCTGAAACCCTATCTCAACCCTAACCCTACACTATAAGTCCTTGGAAAAATAAGAATGGAGCAATTGTCACAGGAGCAAATGTCATGTCACTGAGGTAAATAGACATACCTTCAAATGCAGTCAGATTGTAGATACAAAACAAAAGGCCTATACAAGCAACTCCCACTGTACCTAAGTCCTCTGGACTGGCAGTTTTCTTTCGTTATACCAAAATTTCATAATAAACGAAGGGAATTTTGCACCATGGTTGCAAGTGAAACTGATTTTGGGACCTGACTTGTTTACTTCAGTGTGACAAGATTTTCTTATAACCATGTTTGTTGTAACTGGAGCGCCCTGAACTGGTAGCACTGTTTCTGTAGCATGTATGGTGTGTATGATTACTTTGAAAAGGATTGGTTCATTTTTTTTTTTAATTCGTGGACTTTGTTTTCACTTGAATATGACACAGATTTCAGAGAATTTCTACTTCGACATGATGACGGACCCCATCAAGGGCATGATAAAGAGTCGCCTTGGTTACCCAGACGTGTCCAGCCTGGCGAGGTCAGCCATCTTCTCGCTGACCTACCCCTCCAACGACGTCTACATCGTCATCAAGCTGGAGAAAGTGCTCCAGCAGGGGGACATCTCGGAGTGTGCCGAGCCCTACATCAAGGAGTCTGACAATCCCAAGGTATTAAAGGGGTTGGTTGGCACCAGATTTTTTGCTTATTGGGTGCATCTCTGTATGTTTCTTGTTTGTTTGTTTGTTTGTTTGTTTGCTTGCTTGTTTGTTTGTTTGTTTGTTTGTTTTCTGTATTCCTTTTCCATACATTAATGTAACATGAAGTCAATTGATCAGAGTTACAGATTGATATTTGAATCTTAAACAATGGAAATACCAGGAAACAGGTAATTGATTGACTCCAGTGCGCAACTGATAATAGCTTAATATTTCATCTGCTGCCACATACAATGGTGTATATTATATCTATCCTGAAAGTTGAATTCTTTCTGAAGACTCTTAAGCTGTGCAGATGTGTACTTCTGTATAGTTCTTTGATTTTGCAGAAGTAGCCCCAAAGCTTATCCTGCTCTCATTGATTGGCAAATTGAATTGACACTTTGCCGAGTTTAATTACCTCACTCACCTTTTCAAGGCACAAGAAATTAAACTATGAATAGAATTTTCATCCATTCATTGCCTCTTGATATTAAAAAAAATCGTTTGCCAGATCTGTGCCAGTAGTTTCTGTCGTCAGTGACATCTTAGGATGATATCATAGATGAAAGGATCAGCGTACTGGAGGTAAAAAGAGCATATTTCTGTCAGACACCTACAAGTATGTTTTTTTTGTGTTTGGGCTACAACTAGTAATTTCCATTGCATTTCACCTACCATTAGCACCTCGAAAAGATCCGAGCCACATCGATGTACTTCTGTGAGAAGCTCGGAGCCTATCGCATGCCCCTGGCCTGGACGGCCGTCCATCTCATGAACATCATCAACGGAGCCAGCAGTCTTGACAGGAGCTCCGAGGCAGATCTAGGTATGGCTGACACGTCCCCCTCTCTCTGGTTTCGCATTTAACCCTCCCAGCTCCACAATCTGAAAATACCATTGACATTGTATGTAGAGAGGTTGCCAATGATGTTCACAGGGTTAGAGGTACTTTGAAATGATATTTGCATCAGAAAATCTTCTCTACCTCTGCCGTGGATTTATGTCGTACAATTCATCTGATCAAAACTATATTTTGATAGCAGGTACTGTACACAGTATAACTCTCTTCTCATTATTGAGCCTCACCATACATAGCGCCATTATGGTATACAGACTTACACCTTACACATGTAGATATGCACATGTGGATGAGACTACATGTGATGGAAGGTTTGGTTTCTGTACTGGAACAAGTAATTACAATTTCTAAGCAATGTTTGATATGACATGTGATCGACTTTATGTACAGTGTTGTGATGATAATAGATATTTTAGGCATATGATTTGAACTCAGATATTTAAAGAAGTCAGTGGCATTTCTTATCATAGATTGAAAGTCCATGATGCATTGTGAATGTTGTACATTGTATGTATCCCATACTCCCTGTACACCAGTGCGTATACCTCCCTGTACACCAGTGTGTATATCAGTGGATGTACATTGTATGTATCCGATACCTCCCTGTACACCAGTGCGTATACCTCCCTGTACACCAGTGTGTATATCAGTGGATGTACATTGTATGTATCCGATACCTCCCTGTACACCAGTGTGTATACCTCCCTGTACACCAGTGCGTATATCAGTGAATGTACATTGCATGTATCCGATACCTCCCTGTACACCAGTGTGTATATCAGTGAATGTACATTGCATGTATCCGATACCTCCCTGTACACCAGTGTGTATATCAGTGAATGTACATTCCATGTATCCGATACCTCCCTGTACACCAGTGCGTATACCTCCCTGTACACCAGTGTGTATATCAGTGAATGTACATTGCATGTATCCGATACCTCCCTGTACACCAGTGTGTATATCAGTGAATGTACATTGCATGTATCCGATACCTCCCTGTACACCAGTGCGTATACCTCCCTGTACACCAGTGTGTATATCAGTGAATGTACATTGCATGTATCCGATACCTCCCTGTACACCAGTGCGTATACCTCCCTGTACACCAGTGTGTATATCAGTGAATGTACAAAAAAGTACATTGCATGTATCCGATACCTCCCTGTACACCAGTGCGTATACCTCCCTGTACACCAGTGTGTATATCAGTGAATGTACATTGCATGTATCCGATACCTCCCTGTACACCAGTGCGTATACCTCCCTGTACACCAGTGTGTATATCAGTGAATGTACATTGCATGTATCCGATACCTCCCTGTACACCAGTGTGTATATCAGTGAATGTACATTGTATGTATCCGATACCTCCCTGTACACCAGTGCGTATACCTCCCTGTACACCAGTGTGTATATCAGTGAATGTACATTGCATGTATCCGATACCTCCCTGTACACCAGTGTGTATATCAGTGAATGTACATTGTATGTATCCGATACCTCCCTGTACACCAGTGCGTATACCTCCATGTACACCAGTGTGTATATCAGTGAATGTACATTGCATGTATCCGATACCTCCCTGTACACCAGTGTGTATATCAGTGAATGTACATTGCATGTATCCGATACCTCCCTGTACACCAGTGCATATACCTCCCTGTACACTAGTGTGTATATCAGTGAATGTACATTGCATGTATCCGATACCTCCCTGTACACCAGTGCGTATACCTCCCTGTACACCAGTGTGTATATCAGTGAATGTACATTGCATGTATCCGATACCTCCCTGTACACCAGTGCGTATACATGTACCTCCCTGTACACTAGTGTGTATATCAGTGAATGTACATTGCATGTATCCGATACCTCCCTGTACACCAGTGTCTCCGCCTTGCTATCCCCTTTAGTGAATTGAAAAAAAAAAAAGATTCTCATCAATGTCATGAAAGAGAATCCTCTTGTAACTGATGGCAAAAGGTGCATCTGACATTCCAGACCAAATGCATGCACATCAGGGAATAATTTTCCTGGTATTGCATAGCAATTTGCTATGCATTTTTGTATGAGTGCTATACAAAATGTTATTTGCATAGCAATTTCATTACATAGACTTGTACACTATTTTGTTCGAAATGTATGTCCATCGACTAAAAGTGCTATTCAATTTCAAGAAGGAAAATTATTCCCTGCACATGACCTCATTATATGTCCTTGAGTGTGTAATACTATGGGTCTTTCTGTGAAAGAGATGATTGAGCGTTTGGCATTTGCTGCTCTCTGCATGAAACAGCCAAATCAAACAGCCTGGAGCACGGACGAAAGAAGAGCGGCCCGGGAGAGGGGGGCCAGTACGGCTCTCTTCCTCGCCGCGGCGACGGTGCCTCGTCCTCTCTCAAGCGCAACAGCTCGGAGAGGAGGAGTTTTTACAAGGTGGAGGACGACATCAGCAACCTGGAGTCCTTCCACCCAGTTACCATCACTGTCTCCAGCTTCTTCAAGCAGGTGAGGACATTACAGTTGTCATTGCAACGCATCTTTTTCTCTCTTTTTTGTGTGTTTTTTTTTGTGTGTGTTTTTTTCAATCACTGTCCGGCATCTTCGGATGCTTAAAGGTCCTGTTTACCTTTAGGAGCAGTGATTGAAAAAATGTTCAAGATATCACATTTGATGCATATGCATAGTTCTGTTGTACCACAAAACATCCTACCATATAAAGTTTTTGCAATGAAGCCTAAAATATAAGGAGATATCAGTATTTTTCTCAATAAAACGTAACTGTGTACGTTTTAGTCTGGAAACAATTTTATTGTAACTATTATTCACATTTTGTATATTTAGCAATACTTAACATTGATTTTACTGATTTAAATTTTTACAGTAGTTGTTCCTATCCCTAACTCATATTTCAGAACTATTTTAAAGCACTAATGCTGGGTTTTTGTTTCATCTGTAAATGGCAAACTATGCCTTTAATGAGTTAGTTGATGTATATCCCTCAGCTTCACTTAGCAAGGAAATGGCTAGAAAATGCCTACCACTCTCTCAAACTCTTTTTAACTGGCATATGGTAACACTGTACAGTCAACCCCACCTATACAGTAGACCTCGCCCAAGTCGAAATACAGGCTCAGTTAAAGAAAACTTCCACGCCGGGTGGATATAAACTTGTATTAATTCAATTGTGTACTGTATACATCAAATATTTTGTAAGGTTTTTGATTTTTGCAATTTTGTGAGTCAGGTGCAGTTTGTGAATTTAAAGACATATGAAAATGTTGACTGTGATCCCTCTATGAATGTGACGTTCACGTATACATTTCTCCATGCGGTACTGTACACCATGATCGCGAATTTAGCCACTCATGAAATCTTTGGAGTCCCGATTCGCAAAAATTCAGACTTGCTAAATAATGCCATGTTCAGTAAGTCAAAATTTGCGAAAGTCAGACAATTTTCTCCAGTCCCTTTGGATTCGATCTAAGTGAGGTTGACTTTGTATTGAAGAAACTGAAGGCTTGAAAGCCGGCGTTGTAATTGGATGATAAATTTGCATCTCTGCAGGAAGGAGACAAACTGAGTGATGTGGACCTGTACAAGTTTTTGGCGGACCTTAAGAGACCGACGACCGTCCTCAAGAGGCTTAAGTGCATTCGAGGTGAGATTATTGAATAATGTTTCCATTTCTCTGGCATAATTAAAAAGTACCTAGCTTACCCCTTTCAGAAGGCAAGGGGGAATAATGATACCCGCACCACATGTCAGTAACAAGTGGAAGCACTGTGTACATTTCATTACAAAAAAGATGCAATTTTGCGGAATATTCTTTACAGTTTTCTCAAATGGTTAGCCTACAACTGTGACATGACAAATTGTTGTAGTCATCTTATCCAGTGATGATAATACCAAACTTTGAAGATGCATATCTTTTTAATAGCTGTGAAGATGCATAACTTTTGAATAGCTTGTCTGATTCAGTGTTCAGTTAATAGTTCTGCATTTTCTCAATCCACATACCCTGGATGTATTTGGTTTTCATTCCCCTTTATCTACTTCCTCACTCCAGCTGTATCTGTAACTCTCCATGTGTGTTGCTGTTGTGTATGAGTGGTAACATGATGCTCCAAGAATTCCAAGGTGTTTGATAATTGTCACCATTGTTGTGGATTTTCACTCTGAGGCTGTGAAAAAAATGAAATGTCTAAACAGGAAGCCATGACAGAATTTGCATACATCTTACCCCCCCCCCCACCCCCACAGGGTCGCTGAGGCTGGACATCTCACCCGTGGTGGACCACCCGGCATACTGTTTGACCCCTGACCTTTACCAAGTCAGACCCTTCCCAGATAACAGAACCAGGCCCACCAAGGAGATACAAGAGTTTCCCACCAGAGAAGTCTATGTACCCCACAGTGTCTACAGGTGAGAAAAAACAAACAAACAAACACACCCTAGTTCTGAAGAAACTATAGTTTGATTATAAATCAAAAGGGCTCTTACACAAATTTATGATTATGTTTGGTTGATTGCATTAAAAAATTGAGATATGAGCAATTAAGGTTTGTTTGTGTGTAAACCCTTAATTTTGCACATCATCATAATATTGTGTTCATTTTGGATCTACAAAGACAAGAACAAGGACTTATAAACCAATCTGAACCCTCATTTTTCATTGCAACTTTCAAAAAGATTGAATAGTGTAGAGTCAACATCTCGATATAATGGAGAATGAATACCATGTGATGAAAGTAATAATGCGATGTTATAATTTTGTCTCCCTTCATCCCTTTGATTTTGATACACTTAGCACTAAGAATGTAGTGTTGATCTTGTGTTTCTGCTTATTTAGATTCAGAGAATAGTTGACTTTGTGCAATGTCTAATGACTTTGTGGTCAGCTGTAGATGATGTTTGTGATACAACATTGATAGAAGAGTATGTGGACTCTACATTTCTAATGGGCAAATGTTGGTACAATCTTTTGTGATATCATATTCCAACAGGAATCTGCTGTTTGTCTACCCTCGGAGCCTCAATTTCTCCAACCGCGGGGGCTCGGCCAGAAACATCACGGTCAAGATCCAGTTCTTGGCTGGAGACGACTTTCAGAGTGGCATGGAGGTATGTTTGTCGGTCAGCCTCTCTTTGTCCGTCCAAGTGTTGGATATAATCTTCAACACCCTTTTATTGAAAGATAAAATTTGTGTTCAAAACGTATGGCTTCTCATGTTGTAGTTCTCATGTTGCTTAAGTTGAATTCAATAAATAATTCATACCTGCATGAATCCACACTTCTCTTGCAGACAGGGTGCATATCGTCACTAGGGTTTCAAGACCTTGTATCTCAAACTTTGGTGAAAGTGACTTTTTTTGATTAATGGTCAGATAATCAGTGAAGTGATGTCCTGTCCAAATCTTTGCTGTCATCTTACCCCTGCTCGACCGAGTGTACACTAAATACCATTCTTGTCGCAATGTGCAGTGCATCATGGGTAAGTCGAGCAGTCCAGAGTACGCCCGCCACGCCTACACCTCCGTGACCTACCACAACAAGTCGCCCGACTTCTACGAGGAGATCAAGATTCGCCTGCCGGCAGACATGCGAGACCACCACCACATCCTCTTCACCTTCTACCACATCTCCTGTCAACGCAAGCAGGACGTCACACCCATCGAGACGCCCATCGGCTACTCGGTGAGCTCCCCTCCTTCCCTTTCTTCCTGCGACAGGATTGTCCTGTGGCTCAATTCATCTCAAAATTAATGTTTCTAGGGGTAAATTTTTTCCAGTTATAGGAGTGATGGTTTTTAGAGAAGTCTTTCTTGATGTTTGAAATATTTTATTGCAGAAAAAGGTGGTGTATTATGTAAGATGCTCGTTGCCATAGTGCCAAATTGAAAGCTAAAATCCTTTGCCATTTACAGTATTTGTTACAAGGCAAAATATATAAAAATATGAAGTGGACAGAGGGAAAGAATGAACGAAAGTATTCAATGAATCACTGCGGTCACACTGGTAAAAGATTGTGAAGTTTAACCCTAATCAGGCTGGGCTTTTTTGGCTATGCTATATCTGGGGGGGGGCGGATTCCGCCCCCCCTTCAGATCTCGCCTATGGAACGCGCGGTTGCGCCGAAAATCGGCACACGCGACGCCCGCGACGTATTCTATCAAAATGTATGGTTGCTTTCTCCGAAAAATTTTTCTTATATTTTATATTAATTAATTATTGTAATTTATGCATAAAATCAGTTTTGGGCTCTAAATCACTTATTAATGCTCCAGTTAAGCTAATTTCTTTTTCAAAATGTTTCTTGTATCATTCTTCTGAGACATAGAATAAAAAAAAAATCTGTATCGATATTAATTTCTTATGTATTTTATTGTTTTTTGAATTTCTTATGTATTTCTTTGTTTTTTGACCTTTTGTTTTTGTTTGTTTTTTGGCCAAAATTTGTCACAGACATTTTTCGAAGCATTGTTATGCTAAAATAAATTAATTTTGGCCATTCTAAGTGAAGATATGAATTTTTGTGTGAATTAATTGAAAAAACACAATTTGCATTGGATTTGTACACAAAATCACGTTTTGGAGCAATTTTGGGGTTGACAAATTTTTTTCGAACGGGCGTCGCGTCAAAACGGTACGCGCGGGCGCAACAATTTGGGTCTCAAAAGTTGCGCGATACTTGAAAGAAAAAAGTCATGAAACATCGCGGCGGGAGCTTATCGCATTGCGAAGATATTGCGCGAAACGCCGGGGGGGGGGGGGGGGGCGGATTCCGCCCCCCCCCCCCCCCCCCCCCCCAGCCTGATTAGGGTTAAAGATTGCAAAATCTTCACAATCTGTGGTCATCTGTCCGCACTGGCACCCAAATTTCTCAATGTTTATGGAAATTCTCAGAGTTTGGATCACTGATGCGCGTGCACAAGAAAGAAGAAAGAGCACGCTGTCTGGCAGCTGGTGATTGTGATTTAACAATGCACATCTGTACATCACAATGACCGTGCACTTCGGAGGCACCGCCCGCAAACAGATGGCAGACTAATAACGTAGCAAACTTTGCGAAGTTAAATTGCTAGCGTTCACACTGCCCAAAGATCGAGAAGATTGGTGGGGGTCCAGGAAATATCCCCTAGTTTGAGTGGGAAGTTCGATATCTAAGAGTTCCCCATCTATAACTTTGCAATCTTTTGCCAGTGTGACCGCAGCTGCTTGAGAATTGATTGCTCTATCCAATTGACTGTTTGTTTATTTATGTATGAATTTTTTCTTCATGTATTTATTTGTGAAGTTATCCATGAAGCAGAGATTAGATTAGATTGCAGTTATGTTACGATTATAATATGCATATATCTGATGTAATAGGAATGTCCATGAATGATGTATGAGGCAGATTTTTACATTAATAATAGATGATATTTTCAGAGCGCCTTTGCCGCTGGGTACAAAGCGCTATATGTATGTTTTGAGATACACAAGTGGCATGTTTTCTGTTTGTGACTCTTCTTACAGTGGCTCCCTCTGTTGAGGGATGGTAGACTGCAGACGGGAGAGTTCAGTCTTCCCGTTTCCATGGAGAGGCCACCGCCCAACTACTTCATGCTCTCGCCTGATGTAAGTAAAATGCACTTCAAATCACATACCTCCATTAACCCTTTCCCCGTAAGCTGTAATTACCAAGTATGTAAGATTATTTTTTCCCCCAATGTTCGTTTTGACATGAAATTTCAGAGAATATCTCACCCTCAGGAGATACATGCAGACAGTCATCTTATCATTTCGATTTGCGTCATGTACGTTCTGCTAAATCTGCTAGTTGCCCACTTAAGGTGTGGGGTTTTTTTTCTGTATTTTTCAAGATAAAGTTGTGGCTCACGAATATACAGTATGTATATCCTTTGAGAAGAGTTATGTTCATATAACGCAAATTACATTATTCTTGGTGGAACTCAGAACATAGTTGAACCTCACAGACAGGAAGCAATGATTTTGCTCTTCAAATTTGCTCCCCCTTACACTTCGGAAAGAAATTAAGTGGCTAATTGTTGATACAGTCAGCATTAAAGTGTGTTTGTTTGTGATTTTGTCATTTCTTTTTTGTGCCCTTTCATTCTTGTGCAATCTGTGTCTATTCAGTTCAAAAGCCGAAAATTGCCAACACCAGCAAGGGTAATTATTAAGCCAGTCAGAAAAAAAAACAAGCAAACAAAAAGCACAAAGGTGGGGACACACATTTATCATCAATGTTTGAAAAGAAGTGTGTTTAAGGTTTGATTTTTATGCCTCCGCCACGAAGTGGTGCCGGAGGCATTATGTTTTCGGGTTGTCCGTCCGTCCGTACGTACGTCCGTACGTACACCTGTACGTCCGTACGTCCGTACGTCCGTACGTCCGTCCGCTTTCGTTTACGCGATAACTTGAGTAATATTTACTGGAATTTTACCAAACTTGGTCCAAGTATGAAGTATGATGGGGCAACGATTTGATAAGATTTTGGGTGAAACCAGCTAAAGGTCAAAGGTCAAAGGTCAAGGTCAAATCATGAAATTGTATCTGTTTACGCGATAACTCAAGACTGTATGGAGCAAATTTCACCAAACTTTGTTGGAGGATGATGTATGATGGGACAATTACTTGATTAGTTTTTCAGTGAAATCGGACAGAGGTCAAAGGTCAAAGATCAAGGTCAAATCCTAAAATTTATCTGTTTATGTGATAACTCAAAACTGGATGAAGCAGCTTTCACCAAACTTGGTCCAAGGATGATGTATGATGGGACAATTAGTTGAGTAGATTCTAGTGACATTGACAAGAGGTCAAAGGTCAAAAGGTCAAGGTCAAATGCTAAAAATGTTGCTATTTCCCCCATATCTATGCAATGTCCGCAGTAATTTTCTTGAAACTTAGTGTAGACATGTACTACTGCGTAAGGATTCTCCAGAGAGAGTTTCATGTCATAAGGTCAAAGGTCAAAAGGTCAAAGGTTAGGTGAAAATGTTGCAATATCACTTTTCTCGCAAATGGTTCAATGTATCTTCATGGAACATGGTACATATGCATGTACTGACTGGCAGGGATTATCTAGGGAATTTAGGGGTCATGGGTCAATAGTCAGGGGTTCAAAGGTCAAGGTCAACTCCTCAAAATGTTACTACTGTATTTCCCTCATACATGTATACTAGTATATGCAATGATTGCATTATTAGTTTTAAAAGTGTTTAATATATGTACATGTATTACTTGATGGAGATTCTCTTGGAAATTTCCAGCCAGAAGGTCAAAGGTCAAAGGTTAAGGGTCAAAGGTCAGGTTTAAATGAAAAAAAAATATTTTGTACTGTAATTACACTCTTTCTTCATACCTTGAAAATTATACTCAATGCATAAACTTATAATAAGGTCGGTCAGAAGTCAAGTAAAAATTTTCAATTCCCCAAATATGTGTACCTGCACTCTTTAATAGACAATTATAGCAAACCCAGTTCATGGAAAGTGAACATTCAAGATATTTCTGACAAACGTGTTATTTCGATATTTTGCCAGTTATGTGAAACTGTCATCACACATTGTTAAGACATTGTACTATACACCTATAGGGAGAATCATGCATTATGGCGGAGGCATCAGTCGCCGTAGCGACATTTCTAGTTTGGTTTTTCATTTATATTAAGTTCTAATGGGCTGATAGAGAATTTGTCATTTTAGAAGGTAATGAGGTATTAGTGACCATCAGTAGATAGAGTCTATCACAGGTAGCACAAACCTACTTTTGTAACAAATCTGGTTTATAAATCATCAGGTTTAATGGGTGCTTACTTGTCCTCAGTTGTATATAAAACAAGATATCCATTCCATGGTGTTTTGATAGTGTGTAGCTGTTAAAAGTCCCATGTTTGATTTGCATTGCAATTTGTATTCATTTGGGGAAGTGAAATAATAGGTTACTTTTTCATTGATGCCACAATATACTTCTCACTGGTAATTGGAATATACTGTTGTTGTTTCTTTATTTCTTTATTTGTTCTTTTCTGTTTTGTTTTTGGTTTAATTGTGTCTTTGGTCTTCTGTTTGATTTACTTTTTGAGTTACTTTTCATGTGTGTCTCTGTCCCTACGTGTTTAATTTTTGTTTCTTGTAGAAAAAGGCGCCAGCGAACGAACAAGTTAGTAACTGCGACTTTGTGATCATGCTAAAAAAAACTTAATGTGTGTTCAGTGGCTTTATACCATTCCCATGTATGAAAAACATGCACCTTGTGTATCATGTGTGGGAATCCATCATGTTTATCGCCACATCTAATTGTATGCGTTGGTGTGCCTTACTATATCTTGGGCCATGTTAATAGTATTAATCAGAAGTGACCTTGGAATATGTACAGCTTGTACATGAAGCTTCCATCTCCAGCAAGTTACTACTTAGATATGATCTACATGTAGATACTTCATTTAGCATATAAGGGAAAGGTTTTACAGTGGACTTGCATCCTAGAGTTAGAGTGTAGGCAGATTACTCAGAAGATTTTCTTGTAACCCTTGATCAGAGTTTTAGATTACAATCAGACATCATGTACACACCATTCCCCATAACTATGTATTCACACTGGGATAGCCAACCACATTTTGTACATCTAGTTCCGTTTTCGTGTATGTGAATTCCTTGAACACAGAATGATTTCAGTGAACATAGACACAAACATGTAGCCACCAACGATATGCTGCTGCATAGACTGTTCAACAGTGGCTAGTTTTCAGCCAGATCCAAATATCTTCTTTTTTTTTCTTCTTTTTTTTTTTGGGGGGGGGGGGGGGGGGGGGGGAGAAAGAATGAGGTCTGCAATGAATTTGTGATAGTCTGGGTGCACATGCCAGTATTTGATTAGAATTTAGTTGTTTGGGTCCACTTTTATTATAGGCATGACAGTACCATAGAGATATAGACACATATACAGGTCATGTTATCAAGGTTCCACCAAGTTTGTGTGAAAGTATGTTATTGGAGGGGTATGATACGTAATGTTATTGTGTATGTGCTTTTGTGAAGTCCAGTGAAATCATCACCATAGTACCAAATTGATCCCCCACTCCAAACTCAGGGTCAAATGGCTGACTTTGAAGATACCAATACTTATGCTGATATTATCTGTGTACATGTAGAAGTGCAATTACAATGTATATTATTTCATTTTCCAGTAGAATTTAAAGATGAAACAATGAAATCTGTTTGAATAGCTGCCAAGTTTCCCTGCAAAAAAAATAGATGCACAAAAGTTGTATCTTCATTTCCAGATAACAGAATACAAAGCCTTCCTGACTTGGACATTATTTTTCCTTTTTTTTTTTTCTTTTTTTTTTCTTTTTAGAGATGTGTGGAACACACAAGTACATGTATATTCCATATAACTCTTTGGAGTCTTCCATATTTTGGGTGTTTAAGTGTCGACAGCCCTGCCTTAATTGATTTAGTATGTTTTCTCTCACATCAGAACACACACACACACACACACACATACACAAACACACAAACACTCACAAAATGAGTGTGAATCTTGTTTACTCCAAAAATACATCCTTTGCCTTGCTAGGACTTGAGGGCCTCAGACACACAGGGTGTGGATATGTTATTACAGTAGGCCTTTGGATCACTTTGGATGCTGTACTTATGCAGTACAGTGCAGTGACTTTCAAACATTTCATCTTTTCATTCTAATAATCTGTTTTGGGTGTGTTGTAAGCTATACAGTATGTCCCGAAAAAAATTACAACGCGGCCTTCCGCAATGATATCTTTAAAAATAGTGAATGAATCTTAATAAAAATTCAGGGTATGAGACTATAACTCATTGCCAACATCTTACAGAAAACCCCATTCGATTTGCTTCAGTGGTCAAAGAGAAATACAGAATTTTGTAGAGGATATCGGGAATCTCTTCTGTCCAAGTTCTGTCTATTGTTCACACACAAGATCATCGAAATGCTAAACTCGGAAGAATCCGATTCATGACATGCTTTACAACAATCCACATTTCTCTGTGACCGCTTAACCAAATTGAATGGGGATTTCTGCAAAATAGAGCTAAAATGTTATATTTCAAGACCCTGAAGTAGCATTTGAAAAATTTAATCATATTGGGCATTATCAATGCGAAAATCTTATTGTAATTTTTGAATTGATAACACCTATTATGATCAACCTGTGTACGTGCTACTTCAGACTCTTAAGGTATAACATCTTAGCTCTATTTTGCAGAAAACCCCATTCAATTTGGTTAAGTGGTCACAGAGAAATGTGGATTGTTGTAAAGCATGTCATGAATCGGATTCTTCCGAGTTTAGCATTTCGATGATCTTGTGTGTGAACAATAGACAGAACTTGGACAGAAGAGATTCCCGATATCCTCTACAAAATTCCGTATTTCTCTTTGACCACTGAAGCAAATCGAATGGGGTTTTCTGTAAGATGTTGGCAATGAGTTATAGTCTCATACCCTGAATTTTTATTAAGATTCATTCACTATTTTTAAAGATGTCATTGCGGAAGGCCCCGTTGTAATTTTTTTTTGGGACATACTGTATATAGAGGAAACATTTTGTAGAACAGATCTTGTGCTTAGTGCATTGCGCAACCCTGTAAGCTGTCTCAGCTCTCAACTGTGAAGCTGATATTGTAGGCGCGTATCGTTTTGGCCAATATTTGACTTGGCCAAGCAGGCATGCCCAGTTATACTATAGTCTAGTGTTCTCTGGCCAGAGATTAGCATAGTACTATTAGTAGTTTTCTCGTAGAGCGATAAAGTGGTGTACTGGTTCACGCATCCACACTCCTGCATTTTTTTTTTCACAGCAATTTATAGCACAGCAAAGCCACTTGGACATGCTCTAGTATGTAGTACTTCTCAGTTTGGGATAGCTAACACATGGATCCATAAGAAACCTTCAGATGTTTTCTGTTCATGAAATATGAACATTTTATGTCAAAGATATTTGAATACTTTTGAGCAATGTAGGTGGTTCAGCTATCAACTTTTCTGAACTTTGTATCAAGCTAGCTGTGCTCTAAGTTAGATATTTGCAAAAAAAAAGTGATCAGAAGTGTCTGCATAGATTGCAGTGATTGCTACTATAGGTTGAGTCAACTATGATAGTGATGTTTTGAAAGAGGAAAACCTAATTCTACACTTGAAGAATAGTGGATGCAAGTTGTTAGTGACAGCATTCCGTTGTATGTTGCTTTGACATATTTCTCATCGCTTCAATCCGATTTCTCACATTGCTCCTGTATGGGATCTGCCCTGCCCCCATACATACATACATGCAGCTTTACAGTGTGAGTACATTCTATTCTTCCATGGTCATTCATCGTAAAAACAACTGACCAGTGACTGCCCCTTGACCATTCCCTGTCCCTTCCCTTCCCCTGGTCAAGCTCCACAGAACAGCCTCCCAGTCCATGATATACAATATGTACAGTTCTCCCTTGCTTCATGTATGGTGGTAGAATGTTATGTCACCCTTATTTCAAGCAACTGACCAGTGGTTACCCATTGACCATTCCCCCTTTCCCTTCCTGTCCCCTGGTCAAGTTCCACCAATAGAAGAGCATTCCAGTTCTTGATATTTGTATACATTAGTTCTCCATAGCTTTGTGTATCATGGTCAAACATTGCCTGATGTACAGGCCTGTGATGGTATTCTATGCATGATGACCACTGTCATGTGGAAACCCAACTGTAGAGCCTCCCCTCCCCCCCCCCCCCCATACCAAACATATATTTCATGCTTCATAGAACCCAGCATGAAGAATGATCCAAACCGTACAGATACCTAACAACAGCAAAATTAAGCTTCAACCAGCCTTTGTATGTGAATGGCTAGCTTTTGTCCACTACTAAGGACTTTCTCAAGCTAGGATGATTCCCTCCAGTCAAATATAAAGGGTAGTTGAAGCTTAATCATTTTGTTGTTACTCGTAGCTATACTTTCTCCCAACAAGCAAAAGTCTTCTGTATCAGTACAGATGCCTGGTTGCAGGAAAATTGAGATCATTAGAAGTGACCTCCTGCTTTAGTAGCAGAAGAGCAAGATTGTATGTTGAGTATCTAGAATAACATCCATCCACAGTTACTTAGCTGAAGCAAGTTAGAACTGTCATGGAATAGTTGTCAGCTTGGATTGCCATCAGAGTATCTCTTTTATACACAACACCACAGAGAAAGACTATCTAGGCAGTAACCTGTAACAGACAGAATTTTAATGTAGAATAAAAATCTAACAACTAAAATAATCAATTAGATTATTTCCATAATTCATTTATAAATGTAAATGTCTGTAGATCGTTGTCTAGAATTTAACAGATTTTTACATGACAGTCTGTGTAGTAATATCACAATGATGAGTTTATGTACCCATGACTTATACATATGTGTACGTAAATTGCATGCTGGGACATTTTGTTCCTTTTTTTTCCCATGAATATTGAATATAGTGCTACCAAAGTGAATATTGACGTAAATATTGCAATTTTAATCAAAGTTAGACAAGTCAAGCTAGTTACAAATTGACAAAAATGCCTTGGGGTTCGGTATGGGATTGTTTAGCATTCTTAGAAACATCATTTTAGATCAGATCAGTAGAATAAGAGTCTAACTTGATGAGTAGATTACTATTTTACATGAGATAAATTTTGGTACTGGGAACAATAAATTGTTTTACAGCATGAATGCCATGGACAATGTGGTATGGGTTTGATTTTAGGTTGTGTATGTTGATTGTTTTACTCATCCACTATGTAACACATAATTAGTCACCATTTTGCATTTTGAACTTCATGAAACTGCATTGTAATTCAGTAGCCTCCATTTGCAAGGACATTTTTGTGCTGGTCTGCCATGTATGTTGACTGCTCCACGAAGTATACATGTACATGCACATCAAATTACAATTGTATTATATTTTTGCTTAGCCGTGGGTATTTGTGGTTGTCATGGGAACAGTATATTCATGTATTATTTGAAGAGCTTACATACCACATTTTTACCACCACAAAATATGTATTTATGATATGAAGAGAGAAGATATGCCATCGCCATGTCCAGTTATCTGAACACATACCATATTATACAGATATTGCCTGTTTAGAGTTGTAAATATAATACTTGACATCTAGCGGGAGTTATATCCCCCAAGAGACTATATTTTCCCAAGGCACACAGCACTGAGATAAAATATTGTCTTGAGGGAAAAAACAGCTCCTATTACAGGAACTGTCAAGTGTTGTGTTACAACCATTGACAAGACAATATTTGTTATGCCTCCGCCACGAAGTGGTGCCGGAGGCATTATGTTTTCGGGTTGTCCGTCCGTCCGTCCGTCCGTACGTCCGTACGTCCGTACGTCCGTACGTCTGTACGTACGTCCGTCCGCATTCGTTTACGCGATAACTTGAGTAATATTGACTGGAATTTTACCGAACTTGGTCCAAGTATGAAGTATGATGGGGCAATTAATTGATTAGATTTTGGGTGAAATCGGCCAAAGGTCAAAGGTCAAAGGTCAAGGTCAAATCATTAAATTGTATCTGTTTACGCGATAACTCAAGACTGGATTCAGCAAATTTCACCAAAATTTGTCTGAGGATGATGTATGATGGGACAATTACTTGATTAGTTTTTGAGTGAAATTGGACAGAGGTCAAAGGTCAAAGATCAAGGTCAAATCCTAAAATTTATCTGTTTACGTGATAACTCAAAACTGGATGAAGCAGCTTTCACTAAACTTGGTCCAAGGATGATGTATGATGGGGCAATTAGTTGAGAAGATTTTAGTGACATTGGCAAGAGGTCAAAGGTCATAAGGTCAAGGTCAAATGCTAAAAACGTTGCTATTTCCCTCATATCCATGCAATGCCCGAAGGTATTATCTTCAAACTTAGTGTAGACATGTACTACTGCATAAAGATTCTCCAGAGAGAGTTGTCATAAGGTCAAAGGTCAAAAGGTCAAAGGTTAGGTGAATATGTTACAATTTCACTTTTCTTGCAAATGGTTCAATGTATCTTCATGGAACTTGGTACATACACATGTACTGACTGGCAGGGATTTTCTAGGGAATGTAGGTGTCATGGGTCACTAGTCAGGGGGTCAAAGGTCAAGGTCAACTCAAAATTTTACTATTTCCCTCATATACTAGTATATGCAATGCTTACATTATTATTTTTAAAACTAAAACTTGATATATACATGTATTCCCTAATGGAGATTCTCTGAGAAATTTCCAGCCAGAAGGTCAAAGGTCAAAGGTCAGGTTTAAATGCAAATATATATATATATATTATACTGTAATTACACTCTTTCTTCATACCTTGAAAATTACTCAATGCATAAACTTATAAAAGGGTAGGTCAGAAGTCAAGTAAAAATTCTCAATTCCCCAAATACAGGTACCTGCACTCTTAGACAATTATAGCAAATCTAGTTCAAGGAAAGTGAACATTCAAGATATTTCTGACAAACCTGTCATTTCAATATTTTGTTAGTTTTGTGAAACTGTCATAACACATTGTGAAGACATTGTACCATACACCTATTGGGAGAATCATGCATTATGGCGGAGGCATCAGTCGCCATAGCGACATTTCTAGTTTACTATGTTATATGTATATGATGTGTGCATTTCTTTTCATTCTACCCACATCAGCAGCTGGTCAAATTATATTTATCTGACACGACCTCACTGCGGGCAATATAACAGTTTTGATCCCTGCTTCATAAGTCACATGATTGCTTTATGACCAATCACTTTTTAGCAGTATTTATGTAGGCCATTTGATATATAGAAATATAGTATATATTTGAAAATATAGTATATAAAGAAATATAAAGAAATATATTAATATATACATGATGTGGGTCATTAAAATGTGTGTGTCTCCCTCTGTGTTCAGCATGACATTTTTCTCCCTCCTTCTGCATTCATATGTGCTCCTGCCTTTTAATTCATACTCATCCTCTCGTAATGATCCTGTTCTTTTTTGTCCTCTGTACATGGGTTAAATGTGAAATGCTAACAATCGTTTAATAATGATTTGTCTGTTTCGCTTTTGTGTGTTTTCCCTTTGCCGTTTCATGTCTAATCTTCGGTCTCTGAAATTATACCTTTTTCTCATTCTTCAATGTGTATGCTCTTTTTTCTGAGTTTTTTTTTTCAATGTCATGTGTGTTTTTGTGTTGATGTGTACATACATACACACACACAAACAAACAAACGAACACACAAACACATGTATTCTCATCTTTCTCTTTGCACATGATCTCATAATTTAGTAGAACTGACTTACACTGCATTTACCTGTACTCTAAAAGGTTTTATTCATACTACTGGGTTGCATGTAAATAGATGATATTCTTTTCTTTTTTTAGTTCACTCTTGCATTGATGCATAAATTTTGACAGAACTGTAGCCAACATTTTAGCGCACAAATGTTGGGAGGACTTTTTGCAGTGATGCTGCTTAAAAGCAAGGGCACTGTTCCTACAGCAAACAACTGCGCGATATGTTTTTGCTGTCGTGATTAGCAAGGGATAGATGTATACATTCTTAATCTTATTGTAAGTGAAAATTAGATTATATACACACATGTATTATATGCCTCAGATGCAATGTACAGGTATGATATGTATACACTTATTCAAAGACAGAATAGCAACCAATAGGATGCAGAATTTTTAATTACACCATGTCTTCTTCTCAAAGAAAAAAAACAATCTGACGTGAGACGGTGAAAGGTAAGATTATCAATGAAAAAAGGTTATTGTTTGATAAGATTTATAAGATAAATGCTGGTCACAGAAAATTGTAAATGGTGATACATGTACTTGATTCAAAACAATTTGCTGCCCATGGCAGTATCGTAGAAATAACGAATTAACTTGTGTCTGCATTCCTGCTCAAGCCACGCCTCTTTTTAGACTAGTCTTCATTCTAGGCTTATAAATACATCTGATGAATTACAACTTACAACGGTAAGCGAATGTGTTAAAATCAAATCATCTTCCTTGACCCCACCCCAGGTCCAGCTTCCGGGCATGAAGTGGGTGGATGGCCACCGGCAGCTCTTTAATGTCACCCTCAAGGCAGCCTCATCCGTTCACCCTCAGGTAAGTGTAACATTCAGCAGGGGAGGGTGATAAAAGTTTCACTGGGAACACAGTCATAATTGACAGTTAAATTAAAGCAGCAATTCTTGAATCCATGCAACTTGATTCTTTGCATTAGAAATTTAATCGCAACTCTTTTTCCATTCTCCCACCTGCACATCCACTGGTGTGCCTTCTATGCTGATCAACACAGATGTGATGAAACAAACTGTCAATGAACACCGACGGTACAATCCCGTCGGTCCCTTTTGTAATGCCATTGTGGAGTGACCGTCGCATGGTTGCAGATGACAGAGTGTGCCTACCTATGTTAAGGCCAAGTTTTGGGGAAAACGTAATCAAATGCCAGTAATACGCTCAGCAAGCAATGGCTAAGTGTATTTGTTCATGAAGGCTTTATTTACACAATATAACATTACCTAAGATGCTGAATAGCTACCAGTGTGTTCTTTCGCATTTTAGCAAGTACTAAAGCAGGCCTCAAGGTCAGAGTGAACCTAGATATTATTTTTATCAATGTCAAGTTGCCGTCCATTTAGTTTAGGTAAAGTTAAACCTCAAGCAGCAAAGCCATCTCAGGATTTTTGTTCATTGACATGGAACCAACATGGTATAGGCCTAATCTATATGTGTTGACCAAGATAGTTGCGGGTAAGTTACTTGTTAAGTTGGTCTTGTTGTGACACACTTTAAAGCATTCTTCTACAAAAACTCGCCCATTCCCCTCCCCCCGACTCCTCCTACCCACATCACAGGATCCCTGTGTGGACCGCTTCCTCAACCTGTGCCACGCCGTGGAGCAAGGGAGCATCCCCCGCTCCATCGGGGACCAGAACATGGAGACGGAGCTGGTCAACAGCACCAGCAACCTGTGCCACGCCACGGCCGAGCCACTGGTCAAGTTCCTCCACATCGTCATGGACAAGCTCATCCTCATGATGGTCAAGGCACCCATCATCAATGGTTACATCTGTGAGTGGACCGAAGAATCTCTTTTTACTCCCCCTTCCAAATCATGCTTTCTTAAAACATTGGCCACCATAATGGTGTCATTATAAAAATACATAGCTACTATATCCCTTCAAATCTCAGTTAGCGTTGGCATTATTCAAGTACATGTGAGTGATTTATACCAGTATGTGTAATGTCCTGTATCAAACAGCCCATATTGCACTGATGCCTTTGACCGTGGAATATTGATCCCAGTCATAGAAAAGAATGGTAAAAGGTAGTATGTCCAATCTTCATTTTGTCATGGTGAGTTACAAGGTGTGACCCAGATGCTGTTGGTAGACAGAGTTGATGCACTGTTGTGGTGTCATTAGCAACATGTCAGATCACAGCATTATCTAATTCTACAACAGTGAACATGGGTCAGGTCTGCTTCGAGACCATGGCGGAGATCGTTGACCGCCTGCACGTCTTGCTGGACAATCGACTGGACAATCATGGCCGCAACTCCCTCCTGGCTTCTTTTGTCCACTACGTCTTCAGACCCCCAGATGCGGACGATGATTCGCTGGTAGCAGGTAAGACACATGGCTCCCTAGTCTTTCTTGGTTATTTGTCACCCCCACCCCCCGCAGTCCCCAAAGCTTCTTCCAAGATTTTTTTATCTTTGATCTTTCGTCAAAAGATACAAATTCATGATCATCTTCCATTGTAAAGCATTTACAAGTATTGAAAATGTCTGTGCTTGAGATTGCTGTATATCCAGATTACAAAAGAGCATTGAATTTTGTAAGCCATGAGATAAACCAATAAATTATGGAAGTGATTGTCAAAAAAGAAAAAAAAAATTGTTATAAATGTGTTGATAGAATGGAAAATGACTGTGAAGATTTGGTGTTAATGATGGTGATGATAATAATGATAGTAAATATGATAATGTCGATGGTGATAATGGTGACGGTGATGATGATGCTATCCAGTGTGTATCAACGAAGACAATCAATAATCACACAAAAATTAATTCATGTAGAAAAGGCTGCAGCGGTTTGTCCAGTTGAAAGTTTTAACCCAGATTCCTTTTCCTTGACCACAGGATTAGCATCTGGCACACCCACCCAATCCATGAACTTCAGTAACTACGGCACCGTGGCACGGTCCAACAGCCTGAACTTCAAGCACCGGCCGAGCCTGAGGAACTCCAGCGCCAGTCTCAGCATTCCCCCCTCACCGGAGGACGACATGGACGCCATCCTGCACAACCGCTTTGGCAGCGAGCGGCAGGGGTCGGCCCGGTCGCCCAGCCGGTCGGTTACCGGCATGGGCAACGTCCCCGTGATCGGACTCGGAGGGAGAGTCCCTCCAAGAAAGGTGAGATTTAGCTGGCTGTTTCAGTGCGATTCCATTCTGTCATCACGTTTGCTCTGAGAAATGTACTACACTCAAACAAATAGAATCAAACTTAGACCTGACATAATTTTTTTTTTCCTTCTTGTCCTTACCCAGCATCTTCCATCTAAACATTACAGTCTGAATTCCCAAAGGGAGTTTAAATCAAATCCATGGTTTGAATTCAGTCCATGGACAAAAAAAGAACATGAAATACAATGTAAGCATACCCTTCACATGCACATGTCAGTGCACGTTCTTTAATTGTGATTATTCAAAGAGCATCTTTTTTCTAAAGGTGTTATGTCATTTTGGAGGACATTAATGCTTTTTTATTCATTTTTATCTAAATACATTCATCTACAGATGATCTCTATCCATCTTTCCTTTGACATATGACAATCTTATTGTGTATTTGTGTTATTCATATCCACTTGTTTATGTTTTCATTTACAGCTGGTTATAAATTCCTTTCATTCATAACCACTTGTTTGTGTTTTCAATCACAGCTTGTTATGAATTCCTTGCATTCATATTCACCTGTTGTGTATTCAGTTACAGCTGGTTATAAATTCCTTTCATTCATATCCACCTGTTTGTGTTTTCAATTACAGCTGGTTATAAATTCCCTTCATTCATATACACCTGTTTGTGTTTACAATTAAAGCTGGTTATAAATTCCTTTCATTCATATACACCTGTTCGTGTTTACAATGAAAGCTGGTTATAAATTCCTTTCATTCATATCAACCTGTTTGTGTTTTCAATTACAGCTGACTATAAATTCCTCTCATTCATATCCACCTGTTTGTGTTTTTATTTAAAACAGTGAAAATAAAGTTTGAATTGAATTGAATTGAATTGAATTGGTTATAAATTCCTTTCAGTCATACCAACCTGTTTGTGTTTTCAATTACAGCTGGTTCATGAGGAGCTGACCCTTCAGTTTGTGGTGTCCAATGGCAAGGCCAAGGAAAAAGCTCTCAACAGGGCCTGGTTCTTCTTCGAACTCATTGTGAGTTGACCGATCGATGGTCAAGGGTTGTGCATTTACATGGAGAATTTTCTCCATTGGACATGCAGGTCCCACGTTTAGTGTCCCCAATTATTTGTAGAACTGGTGACAGATGTTTATATGTGAAATATCTCAAACATATATTCACTCTGTTGAAAATGTAGTCATATAATCGCATGAATTGACTAGATGTCAGTAGGGGTATTGATATGACTCGAAGACCATGCGAACATTCATGAATATTTTCTTTTACGTTTTTTTATGTAGATGTCACTGAGAAACTCGGCAGAAATGGTTTCAGGTGGACTAGTGTGATTTTTATAGAAACAGTGATAAACAGAAACTTTGTCATCACACAAGCGGTACATATAGGTGGTAGATGACATCAGTTTGTCAGAACTATACTGAAAATTTTGGAATGGTGACAATTATTTCAAAGCGCATTCTCTTTCAAAATGTTTTGTGTCTGTAAATGTCCATTCATTAATTATAACCATTGTCTTTTCCATTCTGTTTGTATTACACTTTTTTCTTCTGAAGCAAATATATTGTTTCTTCATTTTAATAGAATTGTATTCAGTCCCATAGAGCTGTATTATACGTACTAGAGTGCGGACTCGTCATAGGCGCGCACGTTAAGGCTCTGTGATCGCATGGAGCACGATCCGCCATTACTAAGAGTGGCAAAACTTCAGTACAGTGCGAATCGCTTGTGTATTACCAATGTACCGTTGCGTTGACAACCACCCGATTTGCTCCTTTGCAAGACGTACATGTACACGCGATGAAAATCAACGATTTGAGTGATAATTTGATAATCTCATTCACAAAACCACGCGTTAGGCAATATAATTGCTATTTTTTATGTAAATTAAAGCTAAATAATTATCTCCTCAGTAGTGTATCAATTTTCATACGCTGAGCGCTGGTTGTTCATCGCGGATGTATCGCGGACATTTAAGTGCAGCTACGCAGCTAATTAGCTCTGATTGATCGAGTGGTGAACGCAACTTGGAGATAATTTGTAACCCCGGGGGCGGGAATCAGTGGCATAGTTAGGATTTTTCCAGTAGGGGGCACTGGGGGCCTCGCAATTTTGTAGGGGGCACCTTGAACTGCTACTGTGATTATTTTTTATTAAGCATTTTTTTTTTTCAGGGGGTGGGGGTGGGAGGCACATGGTGGCATACATTTTTTTTTTTTTTTTTGGGTGGGGGGGGGGGGCCAGGTCCCCCATACCTACAGCCCTGGGGACACTGCCATTACAAGTCCTGTATAAACAATGCGTGTAAAAGGGGTTGTTCACGGACGGGCGATGTACGCGCGTATAGTGAAAAGGGTAGCAAAATCGCTGAAATCAGAGGAAAAGGCCATACTTTTACAGAAGTAGTTAGGCTACTTGAAAAAAAGGTAGCTTCAGAGTGAATTTGGTGTATTTTGAGATCAAAGGATCATTACTTGTACACACACACACACATACACACACGCGCGCGTGCGCGCTCGGGTGACACAAACACAAATACACACACATACACATCCATAACACATCCATAACAAACACAAGTAGGCCTACACACACACACATACACATCCATAACAAACACAAATACACACACACACACACACACACACACACACACTTACTGAAGCCCCCCACCTCAACCTTAATTTGGAATACAATAATTTGAATGGGACATAGTGAATATTTTGTTTTTCAATGATATTTTATTGATTTCATTCAAATTAATCATAAATCAACCCATTCTGGGTGTAACATGAACATAAGAACGGTACAAATGCCATTCAAAAGACAAATCCATTACCAACTTATACTGCCCATCATCTCCCTTCAAACATAACAACTCGATTATAAATCAATCCTACTGACCATTTCTTCACGAGAAAGTATTGACATGTACCAAAAAAAAAAAAAAAAAAAAAAATGTATATATATATATATATATGTATCTTTGACTATGGTATACTTATACTGCCAATCATCTCTCTTCAACATAACAACTCGATTATAAATCGAGTATGTAAGGGTATATATATACAAGGGTATATACATAAAAAAGCAACAAAAATACGTTATACAAACTAGAATGAAATCATTTCATTGAAATCAAATCCCCATCCCCCACCAATCCCGATGCACTCAAACCTATCCCACACCCCCACCACAACCCCAAACACATACATCCACAACCACCACACACATACACCCCAAACACCAACACACATACACACCAACACCAAAAACGCACATACACACATACACCCCACACACAAAACACACCCGAAGCGATACCACCTTCCTTCCTAATAAAAACGACTTTCAAATTCAGAAACATTTTCCCATTTCAGCAAATGTAATCCCAGCTTATTTCTTTTTATAGCAATTTCTTTTTCTTCATCCCGAAAACTTATTATTCTTTTACAAATTTCCTCCAAAGTAGGAATTTTTCCCTCCGACCTAGATCTAAAAATGATATATTTCAAAATAAAAATTATTGTATTATAAAATTTTACTTTTGGATCCCTTCCCGTAACACCAAAATGAACGTCTCTCCACTCTATATTTCGAAGATCTGCCATCTCAAACCTATCTATCACTTCCTGCCACAAATTCTTAACATACACACAATCCCAAAATAAATGTTTATATGTTTCTACCGATTGCTCACAAAAAGAACTCCGGTTATTTGCAACGAAACCAAACTCAAAAAGATTTTCCTTTGTATAAACAACTCCATGTAATAATTTATACTGAAATTCCCTAAGTTTTGTTAGAAGTGTTGTCATTCTTGGTCTTAAAAATATATGTGTAATTTCCTTTTTCGAAAACAAATAATCATTTTGGCCATCTTTCATTCGTAAAACATACAATTGCTGTAAATTTGTAACAAAGAGTTCATACACCTTTCTAAATGAAACATCTTTCAATAAAATTACATTCTCAAAAATTTTCAAAGAAATATTATATTCCTCTTTATCAACAGAATAAAAATCATATATATTTCCCTCAAATTTCTGGCTTCTTACAACAACCTCCCCTATTTCCCAAACTTTAACTATATTTTCACTATCTAATCCTAACCTGTGAATATGCCTGCACACACAAACATACACACCCACACATACTCTCTCTCCCTCTCCCACACACACACACACACACACACACACACACAGTCCTGAACGGTACTACACAGCTAATGCATTTAATCTTGTCATGGGATATTAATTCTCAAATTATTTGACATACATCATAAATGGCTGTTAGAAAATCTGTAATACAAAATACAGAATTATTTAAAGCCCAAGTACGCACTGGCAATATCGTCTGCCTGCACAATTTTGGCAGATGCAGTGCGCATGTAATGCACTTGCCACTCTCACTTGCCACTCTTAGTAATGGCGGCGAGCTCTCCATACGATCACAGCGATTTAAATGAGTACGCCCTCTAGCGATATGTAAATGCAGCTCTATGTTCAGTCCTTACCCCCACCTTCCAATCAATGTTACATTGCATAGATGACAGGTTAGTGGAAATTTGTGCTTTGTGGCTCATTGTGTGAAAATGACATGCCTACAAATGGGTAACACAAACTACAAATAATATTTGTTTTCCAGGTAAAGAGCATGGCGCAACACCTAGCAGACTGCGAGAGGCTTGATTCCTACCGCAAGATGAGATTCACCGACAGCTTCTGTAATGACATCAACTCCGTGGTTACCATGGTGACCACCGAGATCATCGCGAGATACAACAAGGTGTGCCAAAATTCGGAGATGACAACTTCTAATTAGTGCATTTATCTTTCACACTTTGGTATATTGATTGTGATTCTGAATTTAGTTTACATTTGCTGCAGGTGTTCCAGTTTCCGGGGTAGTCAGCAGGTGGTTAAAGTGTCTTTAGAACACCTGCACTTCCTCCCACTTCGTTTCATGGGTCAACATGAGTTAGGTTTCATATTTTCATGTCGGCCTTGATACACTCAGACCGAGTCTTCCTTGGTCTTCCACATCTTCTGGAGCTGGGAATTGGCATACTTAGACAGATCTATGCATCATGCATGTCGAGTACACTATGCTAAGGTTGGCTGCTTTCTGCACAGTCATGTGGAAAATCTGCTATCAAAATCTTGTGGCGAAGACTAGCAGAGTTTTTGAAGCATTTGTTATCTACCTATAATTCAAAGGGGATACTAAAATTAATGTTATACCATGGCATAGTTGACCAACACATAAAATTAAATACAAACAGTAATGTGGGCTCTGATATACATAGAATGACAAGAACATTATTTTAGTACTCTGACATACTCTTTAACAGTATGGCACTCAATGGGGATGTGATGTGAATCAGTTGCACTGGCAATAGATTTTGTTTATAAATATTTGTCTTTAGTGTGCTTCATTTTTGTTGAATATTCATATGTATCATTGATGATACTTTTAGTGGCATATTAGATAAGACTCATGACTTTCCACCGGAGGACCCGAGTTGGAATACAGTCCAGTGCTTACATTCTTGGACAAGATGGTTTTTCTCATCATGTCCCTCTCAACCCAGGTGTATAAATGGGTACCTGGCAATGCTAGGGTAATACAATGTAGTAACATACTTGCCAACTAGTAAGATTTTATCAGATTCAGTAAGATTTTTTACGTTAAAAATAGCAAAATCAGATTTTCTGTCAGAGAAATCAGATTTTTAAAAAATATTTAGATATACCTTTCATGTGTATTTTCTGAAGATTTGACCAAAAGTAAGATTTTTAACTTCAGTTTGCATATAAAATAAGATTTTTGCAATCCACAAGTAAGATATTTCATCTTGAAATGTTGGCAGGTATGTAGTAATGGCAGGGCCCTCTATACCAGTAGAACAGTGCCAACACTGAAGAGGCTACCCTGAAGTAAGGAGACCATATTATATTATCATTAATATTCATATTTGATCTGGATTTTTTTTTTTAAGGAAAAAATGCATCAAGTGTTTCTTGTGATTGATACTGAACTAGATCAGTTTGTCATTTGATAAAGTTACAAACTAAGTTGGTTTTAATGATTCCTATCTGAAGATTAGTTATCCTTTCTCTTGATCTCATTTTTTGTGGATGTTCATTCTCCAGGAGGTGAAGGCAATCCAACTCCTCAATGCCAGCCTAGCCTTCTTCATCCAGGATCTTCTGACCCTCATGGACCGAGGCTTCGTCCTCAGGCTCCTCCAAAACTACGTCAAGCAGGTATTTGCGTCTTTACTTTTGTGCGATTACATTTTCGAGCTGAGTAGCTCAAAACATATGTGTATGCACATTCTAACATTTGTGCAGCACAATTACTTTATACTCGTTAATTTTTATCCTATTTATTGAAAAAGACTGAATGTGATATGACATTTCCGTGCATGAAAATTGATATATTACTTCACTACGCAACGTGGGTAAAGACGTGTGCCCAGGATACGTCACTCTAGACAATGAGTGCTGTGCAATACGCATTACACACAAGTACACACATTTGATTACGGTATACACGCAAGCAATCTTTTTGACTGTTGTTCTGAAACAGGGGAACAGCGTTATAACAATTACCTAAATTTCAGCCAGGGCTGTTCTTCAGCGTGTTCTTTGTTCTCCACTCAATTGAGTGTCTCCACAGTAGCAGTATGACAGTGACAGCTTCCACTGACACAGCCATGAGCAACATCGTGGCTAACAATGTCACATATCTGTGCACAGATAAAACAAATGATATAAATGAAACGGAATCCTAGAAAAGAAAAAGAAACTAAATCCTAGAAAAAAGAAACGATGACCACATTGTGCCTCCTTTGGTCTGCAGGTGTCCGGTAAGATCAATGCGCTGAACGACCCCACGACCCTGGCGCTGCTCAAGCTGGACTTCCTGCGCATCGTCTGCAGCCACGAGCACTACGTCACGCTCAACCTGCCCTTCCGCACCTCCCTCTCGGCCACCTCCCATGCGTCCCTCTCGCGGCCCCCGTCCCCGACCCCGTCCATCGTCAGCACCACCTCCGTCGGCTCCTTCATCTCCATCTCCACGGCGCTCTCCTCGCTCGGCGAGCAGCACAAGATGGCTGAGCTGTCCTACGACTACCGCCAGCAGCACTACCTGGTCGCCCTGCTCCTCTCCGACCTGGCCAACGTCCTCACCACCCAGTGAGTACCCTCCAGGGTGTACCGAGATTTCACAATGCTTTAGAGAGGAAATCCACCCCAAAATTAAACTTCAAAAGAAAGAGAAAAAATATTCCCTACAGAACGATAACAAAAATGACAAAAATCAGATAAGAAATAAGGAAGATATGACATTTTGAAATTTCACATCTTTTTTTCTTAAAGCCACTCAAAGTAAAAAAGAACAAATGTTAACTCTGATATATCTTGGTATGGGAACATGCTTTTACCTGTATTCAGAGCTAAAAATAACATTTTCTGATTTTTGTATGTGACATACATGAAACATATATAAAAATATATAGCATACATGAACAATTTTTATTTATGTTTGCTTGCTCATTTTAATATTCTGAGGGATTGATCAAGAAAATTTTTGAAAAAATGTAAAATGTTTTGACATCTTATTTTGGTGTACGAAATTGCTTCACGATGGTATTCATATCATATTTTGGTGTTATTTTCACATAAGTGTACCTGGCATTTAGGAAAGATATGGAAACTGTAGCTGAAATATCAAATATGACTCATCTCCCTTCTTGTTGCCATAGTAACAGCAACCTGCATCGCCAGGCCATAGACACCATCACCAACCTGCTGGCGTGCCATGACGCCGACCAGCGCTTCTCCAGCCGGGAGTGCCGCATGCGTGTTGCCGCCCTCTACCTGCCGCTCCTGGGCATCATCACCGACGCCCTGCCACAGCTGACCTGCGGCAGCGTGGACCCCAAGCACCGGCCCTCGGCCGCCCTGGGGGAGATGGAGGACGTGGACGTCCCCCTCAACCAGTCTGTTGCCATGGCGATCGCCGGAACCAGCATCTACACGGGGGCCGCGGAGAGGACGGACTCTGCCCAGAGCACCCAAGTGAGTACAGTACTCTTCAAACCACCAACACACCTCACAGATCAGGGCACCATTTCATGGCAGTTGTCAATCTCTGACAATTTCAGTAAATATGCTGGTTTCTGATTGGCTGAGAAGCTCTGGTCATTTACTGTTACCATGGTAATTGTCAGAGACTGACAACTTGTGATGACTGACAACTTTCATGAAACAGTGCCCAGTTCTGTACTCAAAAGACTTTCTGTAACCTGTTAGTAGAGAGAGAGCTAACCGTTACACGGTTTACCATTTAACAGCAATATTGTATTGGTAACAGCTTGAAATATTGTCTACAGATAAGCTGCAACTATAGTTATCATATGCAAGTTTCAATCACAGTAACTAGTACGATCTTTTGTGCAAAGAAATCCTGTTACAGTGCTATGTTAATGTCAAATTCAAAGTGAACTCTGTCATATTTTGTGTGGATATCACTCTTCATGCATTAATATTTACATAGATATATTTATATATGTTTGGTCAAGTGACTTTTATTATGTGCTGAACATAAGATTTTCTCATGGCAGAGTTAGCTTTTTTAAAGATTTTTCCTCATGCACAAAAGATTGTATTTAGCAAAGAGGGTTTATTTGTTAATGAGCAAAAATTCATTGGTGTGTTGTTGTTTTTCCTGCTATCAAATGTTCACTCGATTTGCTGTCTCTGACCTCTCCCATTGCCATGGTTACCACCCAGACTTCGCCCAGCCAGGGTCAGACGCCCCTGTCAGAAGAGTCAACTAAGGACCTTCTCATGTGCTTCATCTGGGTGGTGAAGAATGTGGAGCCGCGCACCCTGCAGGAGATCTGGGCCTCGCAGCGCCCCCAGCGGGTCACCAAGATGCTGGACATCCTTTTCTTCTGCATCTACTGCTTTGAGTACAAGGTGGGTGTGGTCGGGGGGAAGATCTCCGTCTCTGGCCTGTTCATACAGGCATCACACTGCCATGAAATTGGGCAAGGATGGACACACGATAGAGGGAATATTCAAATTTGGCTGTGATCGCTTAAACATTTGGTCATTTGAAAGGGCATCTTAAGCCATCGTATGACTACCGGTGGAGTTTTTCAGGCTCCAGCAACAAATTTCATGAGTGGTGGTATAATCTTTGTGTGTCCTTTGGGTAAACTTCTTAATGAAGCTTCACATCTTCATGTAGCCTTCGCGTGTAGTTTAGATGTCCTGCAGGCATTGTATTTGCTGCTGCTGTTGATTGGCTTTTGACCGCATACTGGGCCAACTTTACATGATGTTGAATTTTTATTTTGGAACAAAATACAAACACCTGACATTTTAGTCAAGTTTTTAGGGAAGTACACTGACCACCTTACTTAAAGGTCAGGTTCTGAGGGGAATGCACAGACCACTTCACATTACAGTCAAGTCTAAAGGGGAATATACTGAACATCTTTAACATTGAATGTCTTTTTTTAACAAATATATTGTGCCATGCAAATGCTTTGAATCATCACCATCAACAGCATCTTACATTACAGTCATGTTTCGAGGGGAATATACTAACTATCTTACATTATGGTCAAGTTTTTATTGAAATACTCTGACCACCGTACACTATGGTCAAGTTTTGAGGGGAATACACTGAGTAACGTACATTATGGATAAGATTTTAGGGGAATAACGGACCACCCATAAACCAGCTTTGCTGCAAGGCTCAAAAGAGTGCTGACATACATAAAAGGTTTACTTCTTGCATTGATCTATATTTACATTTATCTGTGTAGGGCAAGCATGCAGTCATCCAGCGGCTCAACAGGATGTCCTTCAAGAAGAACGACGTGATCAAGCAGCGGCTGGAGGAGGCCATCTTGGGCACGACCAGCGCCAGGAGCGACATGATCCAGAGGCACAGTAGGCAGGGCTCGTCAGGTGAGGGCGCCGCCATGCGTCGGGATGCTCTCATATTACATACACCAGCCAAGCCAACCATAGTACATTTGCTACAATCTCGGGACACGTCAAAACACAATGACATGCTCTTCCATGCGCACAGAGGAAATGAAAGAATCCATTCACGACTAAAATACTCAAATTGAATTCTCATTATACATGAGGGAAATCCTGTAGTAATTCGGGATAAAGATAGTTTTCAGTAATGTTCTCATAGAGTGATGAGAGTTTTAAAAAAAAAAAAAAAATTGATCATTTTGTAATCCAGTAGAGGCTGAAATCCGATCACAGTGTACTTTCATAATTTTGTTACTCTTTGGCTGTTCTAATTTTCCATTGAACATGTATTGCTTAGAAACACCCATTGTAAGTGCTATGTACATTTTATTTATAGTCATTATGGCTTTCTCTGTTCTGCCACCTCTATTTCATTTTGTACACCTGTCATTGTTATACACAACAACTTTCTGAACAATTGTCCACCTCTGTCTTGCACAGGACATAGTTTGCATACTACTGAAAGCTAAATGTTTCTTATCATATATGTGTAGTCTTTGTTTCAGGCGATTCTTTTGTAGTAATTGCAAGAGGAGCAAACAGAGTCATGTGACTTGAGACTAGTCACACCACCATTTTGAGCCAAGACACAGCAAAAGGGCCTTTGCAGATCTTTCTGAGTTATGACTTTGAATAATCAAATTTCGCGACCAAACAGTGATAGGAAAAATCTTGACCACATGGTAATTCTTAAGAGCACAGTCAGAAGAAGCCCATGCATACACGTTTCGCACTGATGGCCGGTAGATAAATCGAGCAGTTCATTGGTCAAAAAAACCAGCTGAGTCATCTTGTGACAAAGCTCGTCAGTCGGAGTGATACACAGATTTGGCTTTCTCCTTGCTACAAATAATAATCACAATTGGCGATCCCAAAAGGTTTTCATGCCGACATGCTCAGCTTTGACTCTCTAGCCCTTTGCTCACAGCCGTCTGTGCTACAGCATGAGGGCCGGTAGATAAAGGTGAAAGTAAGAGTGATGAGTGAATCTGTATGAAGGATGATAAGCAAGTGTGTCATTCAGAGACATGGATTTGTTTTTGGGTCCTGGTCCTAGACCGAGGGTTCAGTCCAGCCTTGGGACAGACGGAGAGACTGAGGTGGAGGAAGGACCTGACCCACTGGAGACAGAACACAGAGGTTCCAGACAGGTGAGGCTCCTTAATTAACCCATGGAGGACATGCTGATTGTGCTATAACATGCATTTCCCATTGCCACCTACCCGAGTATATACTTGTGACTAGTCTTCAATGGGTTAACCCTATTCTAACTGGGGGGGGGGGGGGGGTCAATTTGACTCCCCCCCCCCCCGACATTTCGCGCCGCGATTCCGCAACGCGCAAAGATTTTGCCGCGTCGTTTCATGACTTTTTTCTTTGAAGTCTCCTGCATATTTTGAGAGCAAATTTGCGATGTCCGGGTACACCGTTCTGAAGTTATACGTAATGTTTTGCATGTGCATGTCAACCCAAAAATGGCTCAAATTCATGATATCGTGTGCAAATCCAATGCAAATTGTTTTTTTTGGTTAAATTGATATAAATTAGATTATTTCAACTTTTAACCATTGAAATTAATCAATTTTAATGTAGATAAGCTTGAAAAAGTTCCTGCAACAAATTTTGGCCTAAAAACAATAGAAAACAAAAGGTCACAAAAACAATGAAATACATAAGAAATTAACAAAACAATAAAAAACAAAAGAAACTGATTTTGATTGTGCTATTTTTTTACAAGAAAATTGTTCAATGTGTCTTGAGGAAGTCTTACACAAAAATTTAGCAATCATTCAGTCTTTTTAATGGAGTTAAAGATGAAAATATGATGTCATGCATAAATTTGCATAATTAATTTACTAAAAATAGAAAATCAAAATTTTTCTTTTGTATGACCATGTAATCTTGTAGTTAACATCCGGCTCTATGTTCAGGCAAAATGTTGCGGCGATCGCGCGATCGGCAGCCGAGATCTGAAGGGGGGATCAAATTGACCCCCCCCCCCCAGTAAAAACTTGGTCTCAAATAGCCCAGTTAGAATAGGGTTAAAGGGATGTGAGGCTCCTTCACCCATTTAGGACAAGCCAGTTTTGCTATAACATGCATTTCCCATAGACACTTGCCCTAGTATACTTTGGATTAGTCTTCAGTGGTTTACGTCATCACGAATTAGGAGGGATGTTTTTTTTTTTTTCTTTGCCTGCATGAATGATTTATCGTGTCATCATCAAATTGGGGACTCAAGTTTACTGCATATCTCAGATTGGAGAAAGATTTGAAAGAAATTTATTAAATCTCCATAAAGTCAGGGCGAAAAAGAAATGGTGACAAAGAAAAAAAAAATGCCAGTTTTAGAGAGAAACCTCCACAAAAAAAAAAAAAAATTCTTTGTACAAGTATACAGAAATGTTGTGAGGTTTTGACATTATTGCTTAAATCAAAATAAAATGTGGACTGAGGTTCACAGAATGAAATCATTTACCTCTAGCCTAGAGCATGTGAGTCCATAAGTGATTCCCACATTAGATCTGCCCCTGTCTCCATAATTGTCTTACTCTGTATACAACATGAAAGATAAGACATTTAACCCAGCTGTAACTTCTTGATACTATATCATGGTGTTGTCTCCCCCAGACCCAAGGGAGAGCTGGAGCAGGAGGCGGCCCTGGAGGCCCTGCTAGCCAACGAGGTCTCCTTCACCGTACTCGACACCCTGGAGCTGATGGTGCAGGTAACTACAGAGCCATTAAGACTCTCTGACGAGCAGGAGACTCCCTGAAAAGTAGAACTTTCTCTTGTATCCTGACAAAAGAATATGTAGCAACCTCCCCCATGTTGAAATTATCTTTGCCTACCAAGATGTACGTAATACGCATATACATATCTCCCCTGCTGCTCTTTGTGTTTACGTGCATTTATTTTTTTAGTGTAAAAGTAATATAGGTGTTACACCACTGCCTTGCTAACCAAAGCTCTTCGGCTTTCAGCAGCACACAAGCAGGGCAAATACTATCTGATTGTTTGTTGACAAGCAATAAGTACCCAGCCTTGTAATTGTGACCCGATCTTGGCATCTCAGAAAAGGAGTGATGAGTACCATTTGTTGCTAAGCAACAATTTCACAGTCTTTACTCCTCACTCTCTGAATTCTACCAGACGGTGTCCCAGACTGACCACCTGCAGGGTTGCTTGACCGGCATCATGACTGTCCTTCTCCACGCCCTGGCCCGCAACCAGAGCACGACCGTAATGGAGAGCATTCTGGCCACCCAGCGGTCACTCGTCTTCAAGGTCAGTACCTTCTGGTGTTTCCACATTGTTTTATCTTTTTTATTTATTTCTTTATTTTTGGTAGCATCGTACACCAGTGAAGGGGAGGGTTAGATAAATGGATGACCGGAATGCAGACTTCACACTTAGATCTTCATCTATTATGGAAGAATTAGCTAATTGCAGTGATGAGTGTTGACTTGCTTTTCCTGTTTTCATGTCTGTCTGAAGATTATATCTCAAAACAGGATGTTTCTTGCACTTTTCTCCTCCCCTTTTTCTTGTGTTTCAATGCAATTCGATTCAATTTTTTTTTCAGACAGTCACCTTCCCCCCCCCCCCATCCCCTCTGTCTTTTCCTTGATGGATGTTAGGATGTTAGAAAACCAAAAATCAGTTATAATCAGTTCAGATTCATATAGGGTGTAGGGTATAGGTACAAGCACAAGATGCTTTCAGTGTCAATGTGATTTACTTCTGTGTTTAATTTTGCCAAGTAAATGGCCTCAATTGGCCTCAATCAATCAATGTAGCACACCATTTTCTAGGATCTGTGTAATTACTCTTTGAATCTCCCTGATCTGATATCAGTGTGGTTAGCAGCCCTAATACTGCATGTTGAATCACGTGGTTTATTACTTCGTCAGTCTGTCTATCTATTTGTCTACGTGTCTATTTATCTGTCTGGTTTTCTGTCTATTCTGTTGTCTGTCTGTCTGTCTGTCTGTCATTTAGACAGTTACACAAGTTGTACAATTATCTATCTATCCATGGTGTTCCCTTCTTTCTGCCAGTACCCTGAGCTGTTGTTTGAGGAAGAGACCGAGCAGTGTGCAGACCTGTGCTTCCGCCTCCTCCACCACTGCAGCTCCTGTATCAGCAGTGTGCGCTCCCACGCCAGTGCCTCTCTCTACCTTCTCATGAGGCAGAATTTTGAGATCGGCAATGTGAGTTTGACAGTGTGACAGAGTTATGAATTTCAGAAGTTATTTCATTTTTTAAAATATTTTTTATGCTTCTGTGCAATAGGTTAGCATATAAAGTGTCATGATAATGCGAGTTTTGCGATGACACAGTGTCCAAAGTTATGAATATCAGAAGATATCAATATTTTTCATATACTTTTTTGTAATAAGTTATATAGAGTAACTGCGGCAGTATGCGGCCATGCAGCCGTTCGCGGCAGGTACAACATACGCGGTAATATACCGCTAAACACAGCACTGGACTGTTACATGCACACTACACATATACTAACACACTAGCAATCAACAAAAACCAACCGATAAAATGGGCATGATCTCTGACGAAAGTGAAATTTTCTCACCTAAATGACAACATATCGCATCCAAAATGAAATTTTCGGTACTTCTTAACATAACAGTTAAGAAACAATGGTCCAAGAAACTAGATTTTTTGTTGTTTTCTCGATGTTCATGGATTTTGAAATCATATTCTCACGTAAAATAGAACTTTCGCGAGCCGAGGTGGGCCGCCATTTTTTTCGGAAAGTGGATGTCACCATCGAAAAAAAATGAGAAAAACATGAGAAAGACATCAACAACACCGCCAGAATTGCGATCTTGTTTGCGGCCAATGCATGTGCGCCCGCTATTTTCACGTGCTTTCGCAATGGGAATTGGCGCTTACGCAATGTTCGCGAGACATGTGAAGGCGTTCAGCTAAAGATCGCGGAGCACGCGCGTATTGCATAGGGATTGTACATCGTGCCGCAAGCAGAAATACTACGTCGCATATCGCCCTTATCGGCGAAAATTGTGCCGGGTTTTGCCTTGGTAAATCATGAAAACTGCGTTGGTCAATGGTAAATTTCTTTTATGAAAACAATCGCGTTAATGAATAATCTTGTCTATGATTTATGAAATGGTTGAAAATAATTTGCCCGATTTGTTTACAAGTTGGAAAAACCCTTAACAATGCTTAAACTGCCGCAAACGGGATATTTTACTCTAGAGCATGATAATAGAATTATGTTTATATTTTTTGTGGGAGATACATTTATCTGGATATGTTTATTTGTGTGACTGAAGATCTTCAATAACTCTCGTCTATTTAGTGTTCTTGAAAGTTCTCTGAAAGTTTTGTTGATGTATTCGAACATTTTGAATACACTTACATTAGAGGGATTTGTGGTAGGCAACCTCAAAGTAGTCAAGATCAAGTTACAATGTATATCATGTATTAAAGTTGTGTGCTTATGTGCAATAAAGTGTACATATGATATGCATAACGACAAAACAAAGCATTGTGTTGCCATTGTTGAATCACTCCTGTTTTGTAGCCATCTCTTCTAGACTGTGCAATTTGGAAAAGGAATGGGGGTCTGCTCTATTCATACCTGACAAGTACATGAGATATATGGTAGACACATGTAAACCATTTCTTAAAACACACACACACACACACACCACACACACACACACACACACACACACACACAAAATTCTAATCTGTCCAAGTGCTGATGCTGCCCATGTCCGATCCGCAGAACTTTGCCAGGGTCAAGATGCAGGTCACCATGTCCCTCTCCTCGCTGGTCGGCACGGAAACCAACTTCAACGAGGAGTACCTCCGACGCTCCCTCAAGACCATCCTCACATATGCTGAGGAGGATGTAGAGCTGCAGCAGACCACATTCCCAGAACAAGTGAGGCCTTGTTTTGTGATAATCGTGTGCAGCTAATTGAACAAACCTACAGTATGACTTACAAAGCATTTAAGAGACTTTGAATTTTAGGCTGAAGGTATTATAACATTGGCATATTATTTGAATAGAAATAAATTACGATAATCTGCAATAGGACCAAAAAACTTCAAACTTTCTAATTTTTACCTGTGCTTTCAGGTTTGCTGCAAAGTTCTAATTATCCACACTGAAAGTTCTAATTATCCACACTTCTGTTATGATTATGTAACATGTCATCAATGCATCGGTCATAATCAAACAATATACAAATGATGCACAGGATAGAGTGCGTTAGTGAAGGTGCGGCGCGCTCGAGAGTATTGACAATGGTGCGACATGCACGAGGCGCAGCCGAGTGCATGTTTGCAACCGTTGTCAATACTCGAGAGTGCGCCGCACCTTCACTAACGCCACGAAATAATCCTGTGCATCATTTGTTTTATAAAATGGGTCGAAAACTAACAGCATTATTCACGTACCTTTGTGGGTCAATACCAGTCAGCTACATGTAGCACTCGCTCAAAAGTCAAGATGTCCGAAGATGTTCGTCCCAAACATTTACGCACGTAGCACTCGGAAATCCCACACATAAGTACTGTACGTACGTATAAGAGTATACGTACGCCACATGTTATGCACAAGAAAGGCCGCCGGCTGTTGTGGCAGCCCGCGGCCCGAACTAGAAGTTGTTTACAGGATTGACAGCGTGTATAGTAGCGCGTGACGCACTTGTAACAACTGATTGAGTGCGCACTGCTAGTGTAAACATTGTGACGTACGTCAGGCCAGGGAGGTGGAAGAGAGACTCTTCCACCTCCCTGGTCAGGCCGTGCATTTACTAAGAAATTAATGCACGCACACGTGACTCATTTCAGCGCTTCCAATTGGCTACATTCTTGAACCCATTTTATAATGATGGATAACCCACTGAGAACGATTCCCAAGTATACATGTACTCGGGCAGGTGTCTGTAGAAAATGCGTGCTGTAGCAAAATTTGTCCGCCCTCAATGGGTTAATTCACAGACATTAAGCAGATAGAGATTTTGAAACACAGCATGTGATGCTGGTAATCATTTTGTCATCATACACCATGTAATCATTGGTAGAAACACACGATATGTGCATAATCCGTTTGTAATGGATGAACCTCGTAGTGTGCACCTCGTGTGAAAATCACTGGCAAGACAAAATACAGTGTCCATGAATGGGTCATCCCTGGTGATGGACAGTTTGAATATTGTTAGCAAAGCACAGTATGGTCAAACCAGCCTTCACATAAAACAAGCATTTAAAAGCAGTGCCAAACTGCATGTACGCTGTTTATAAAGGAATTAGATGTGCCAGTCTTTACGGGCAGATGGTCTTAATACCAAGGTAGTCACTAAAGTAGGTTTGAATCTTTGGGTATCATAGTGTGACTGTAACCCCTCCCTCCGTCCTAGGTGCGAGATCAAGTGTTCAACCTCCACATGATTCTGTCGGACACGGTGAAGATGAAAGAGTTCAAGGAGGACACGGAGATGTTGGTGGACCTGATGTACCGCATTGCCAAAGGGTAAGATGACCCCCCCCCCCACACACACACACACACACACACACACACCAAGGCCAAATACTGCAAGCTGGTGCTCTATTTATGCCATACTTCAATATTCAACCCTCTTGTTGGCATGTTATAATGTTTTTGCACACAATGTCAGTGGTATTATGAGGTGGTAGGCCTGAAAGGGTTTACCCTTTCCGAGGCCAGTGACTTTGGACAGTGTGTAAAGTGCTCTGGGGTTTTCTTTCTCAATCAGCATTCAAAGCACACAGATAGTTAACCATAAAAAGATTTTTTTTTTTTTGGGGGGGGGGGGGCTTTTTAGGCCCCCCCTCGACATTTTCGCAATAAATCTGTAATGTAAAAGTCTCGCGCTGCGACGTTTTATTACTTTTTTCTTTTGAGTCTTGCGCAACTTTTGAGACCAAATTTGCGACGCCCGGGTAGGCGGTTCTGAAGTTATGCAATATTTTGTATGTTCATGTCAGACCCGAAATTGCTCAGAAACGCGATTCATGTACAAATCCAATGCAAATTCTGTTTCTGACCAAAATTCATAAATGTATCATTATTTTTACTTTAACAGATCGAAATCAATTTATTTCATGTTGTTTATGATCGGAATAATGTCACCGATGATTTCCATTGAAAAAAAAAACAATAAAAAACAAAAAGTCGAAAACAAAGACATACATAAGAAATTTTAAAAACAATAAAATACATAAGAAAAAAAATTGATACTGCCTTTTTTTTTTAATGTACATTCAATAAGAATCCTACAAAAAGTACCTTGACCAAAAATTAGCAGTTTTGGACCTTTGATTACAGATTTACAGCCATTTATTGTATTTCATGCATAAATAAGCATAATTAATTTATTAGAAATAAATTTGAATAATTGTGAAATCATTACTTATTCAGTTTTATAGATTACTTTGTGGGTGACGCGCGTGCCAATTTTCCTTGCGATCACGCGTTCAACGGCCGAGATCTTAGGAGGGGCCCAATGAGCCCCCCCGTCCTACAAGGCATCAAAATAGCCCAGTCTTTTTAGGGTTAAGCAAGTATTCTATTTTGACTTCATTCTTGAATCAGTGTATTTAGAGTGATATGCTGCCATCTGTGATATGTCTCTTTGCATCAAAAATGTTTTGACCATTGACTACTGGTGATGCCCATGCAGTAATCTTAGGGAATATTTTGGCTTGTTCAAGGCATGTAAAGAATGTAAACAACCTAATGGTGGTGCTGTGCAAATGTAGCTGTCATTTAATTTTTTCAAGTGATGACTAATTTGTTTGAGACCGGAATAACTTCTCCTAAAATATTAAAACCATACCTCAACTAATTCTGGACCAGTTATAACAGTTTCTCTCATTCCTCGATTGGCAGAACACATATTATGCAATGTGTGACACACAGCACACTGTGTCCTTGTGTACAAATCAAATTAACCTGTTGAGGACGAGTCCTGAGTAAACTCGGGCCAGTGTCTGTGCGAAATGCATGTTGTAGCAAAATCAGCCAATCCCCAACGGGTTAATGGGAAGACTTCATGACTTTTTGACCTTTGACCATTTGACCCTCGCACTTTGCAGGTACCAGAACTCCCCCGACCTCCGCCTGACCTGGCTGCAGAACATGGCAGGCAAGCACTCAGAACACGGCAAACACACGGAGGCTGCCGAGTGCTTGGTCCACTCTGCTGCCCTCGTTGCTGAGTACTTGCACATGCTGGAGGACAAACCCTACCTCCCTGTGGGCTGTGTCAAGTTTGAGGTAAAAAAAAATAAATAAATAAATAGATAATTGAAATGCTTGCAGCACACACTCGTGTACGAAAACAGTGGATTAAAAATTTACCATAAGATCATACTTTTCTAGCAAAAATAAGTAGTTGTTTGTACTGACGATAGGGTTTTACTTTATGTGTGAACAACAAAGATTAAAGTGGTTTCCTCTCAGATGATGCCAGGTGTAGCAGCAGTAGATTCCTCATTCCTTTACCATATTTGGAGCAGACAAGTCTCATAACCATTTTCCTTGTGCATTTTTCATGAAATTCAGCAGAGCTGTTAAATATCACCATTTTTTACATTACAATATTCGTGGGTATGATTGAAGAATTATTTCAAAAGCGTACAGGTCTGACGTGACAAAATAAAAGAGACATTTTATGAACAGCAATCTGACTGCGAGTTATTTATTGATCTTGTGTTTGATGAGGAAAGAATCGCCAAGTCCACATGACTGCTTATGCAATGTCAAGGTTTTGTCATCTGTGTTATATGTGTTTTTTATAGATTCATGCCTATCATGTTTAAATTTTAACCATTTTCTTCTCTTTTTTTTTCTTTTTTTTTTTTGCTGATGATTGCAGAAAATTTCACCCAACGTCTTGGAGGAGAGTGCCGTGTCAGATGACGTGGTGTCTCCAGATGAGGAGGGCATCTGCACTGGGAAGTACTTCACTGAAAGTGGGTTGGTGGGACTATTGGAGCATGCAGCAGCATCCTTCAACCAGGTGGGGTTTGGACCTGCTTTACATCGCATTGCATGTTGACACAGAGCTATGAAAATGCAATTTCTTGTTAGATTACTTATACATGTTGGATTGTAAAATGGTATTCCTATGGTTGTGTTTAATGGTTTGAGCATATAACTAGTTAGTAAGCGTCTTCTCTATAATGAGATGAAAGATATAAAACAGAGAATCAGACCCACGCAATTTCCATGGTAGTACTTCTGCTCTTCACATGTGAATCCCATATGACCTTTGACCCTGTGTCTGAATTGCCCTCTAATCAAAGGCCGGCCTGTTCGAGGCAGTGAATGAGGTCTACAAGATTCTCATTCCCATCCACGAGGCCAACCGGGAATTCAAGCGCCTGTCCATCGTCCATGGCAAGCTGCAGGATGCCTTCAACAAGATCTCACACCTGGTGGGTTTGACATTTGACCTTTGACCTAATGAGATAATCATGTCCTTTTTATGTGTGCTTCATTTCTATTTCAGATAAAGTTAGATTCAGTTTGTTCGATTAGACTTAGAAGCTTGCAAGACCAACTATTCCAGTGTATTAATAAGGCAAGATACTTGGTGAATAGAGTCAGAGGCATAACTGTTACCCCAACGATAACATATTTTATGGAAGTTAGTGTGTTAGTGATTATACCGTATTAAGTTCAGAGAACTTTTTGAGTAGGTGGAGTGTAATGCTGCACTTGTGTCAGAACTTTATTCATTCGTACTTCATTCTGTACTATGTATCTTCTATTTGAAGGTACCCTACTTAGGGTCAGATTTCAGTCTTCTTAATGTAAGCATCATCATTCAGTGCACCAACAAGTATAAGTGTCTCTGTTGTATCTCTATTTAATGTTAGTCAGTATATAGTGCATTATAATCATTGTGGGTGGCACTGAGCGGTTGTAGCCAAGTGGATGAGACCACAAACGATCAATCTGTAGGTTCCTGGTTCAAGTCCCCTGGCAGCAATTGTTGCCCCTCTCGGCAAGGCACTTTAACCTTCAGAGGGGACTTTAAAGTCATTGGCCCTCTGGTTGCTTGCTTGCAAGCATTCAGTAGTTTCTCAGTGGTCTCGCAAAATTGAATCATGATTAAAAGTACCAATGTATACGTCACTGGTCTTGTTCCTCTCAGGGCCCAAAGCGACTCTTTGGGACGTATTTCCGAGTGGGCTTCTACGGGCCAAAGTTCGGTGACCTGAATGGAGAGGAGTTCTTGTACAAGGAGCCTGCCATCACCAAGCTGCCGGAGATAGCTCAGAGACTAGAGGTCAGTGAACTTTGGTGGAAGAAACCCATGCCCTGAAAGTGATTTCCCTTCTCCCTTTTCACCTTGCTATTCCCCCTCCCCCCCCCCAAAAAAAAAAAAAAAAATGAATAAATAAATAAATGAATAATGAAATAATGAAATAAAATCATCATTTAAGAACAGCAAAAATCGATCAGTGAAGTGGCATTTTAAGGAGACATGGTTCATAGTTCTCAGTGATATTTGCTATTGATTTGAAGGGACTGTACAGTTCTGGTTCAGGTGAGGATTTAGCTTTTAACGTTTTGCGAGATATTCAGAAACCACTCTGTGAGATGTCAAAGAGCATTCAATTTTAAGGGGTATCAAAAGTTTATTTTATGAAAATCGGTTTTGAAATGGCTGAGATATCCAAAAACAATGTGAAACAGAGATCCTAATAAAAGGCATGGCCTGTCGCTTTTATTATTATCACTTTTTTGATATCTCAGCCATTTGAAAACCAATTTTCATCAACGTTGAATCCTTCTTGAAATTACATGCTCTTTCATATTTCATAATAGGTTTCTCATTGTTTCACTTAGGAATGTCATAAACCTGAATCCTCGCCTCAACTAGTACTGTACAGTCCCTTTAAAAAGTTTCTTTGATCCTGCATTATTATGAAAGAGTTATGAATTATATGCTTATCTTATGCTTACTGTAAAACTAGAAACGTTGTTGACATGAAACTTTTGTGAATTAGAGCTGATGACTTTCTTTGCAGCATGAATCTGTCGCAAATTGGCAACTGGCATTCAGTGCACTGTGTACACAAACACTCTTGCGTACATTTTACTTTCGTGAGTCTTCACTTCTCATGAAATTTGCAAAAGTTTCCTGCACTCAAATAATTTCTGGTTCCGGCATTAACTCACATTGCACTTGAATAATCATAACTCATTGAAGAAGACTAGTTCCGAGTAATCTAGGGCTGGGCTGAATCAGAAATGCATGTTATAAGGAAATCAGTCCGTCTTCAACGGGTTAATATGTAGATAGGTAGATGCTAGGATGAAATAGGACTGGAAAGGTTTAATATTTCTGAATTTGTGTAGGTTTTTTTTGTTTTGTTTTTTTAGGTTTTTTTTTTAAAGAGTCAAATATCACAACATTGATTGTGTGAAGGCTACTCATATGTTGCATAACCTGATATATCTATCAATACATATGATAAACTCTATCTCTCTTCTGCTTTGTTTTCCTAGAAATTCTACCTTGACCGTTTTGGCGAAGGGACAGTGGAGGTCATCAAGGACTCTAACACCGTTGACAAGTCCAAGCTTGACCCACTGAAGGCCTACATCCAAGTCACCTATGTGGAACCGTACTTTGATTACTATGAGATCCTCCAGAGGCCAACTCTCTTCAGCCGGAATTACAACCTCAGTGAGATTTTGATTTGATTTGATTTGATTTGATAGCATATACAGTATTGTAACATGTCATATCATATCATATCATATCATATCATATCATATATCATATCATATCATATCATGTCATATCATGTCATGTCATATCATATCATGTCATGTCATGTCATGTCATATCATGTCATGTCATGTCATGTCATATCATATCATGTCATGTCATGTCATGTCATGTCATGTCATGTCATGTCATGTCATATCATTTATCATATATCATTTATCATATCGTCGGTCGCATTACGAACCGGCGAATGTTCGAATTTGGGTCAAATTTTCAAAATTCACTTTTTTCCATTTTTTGAATGTCCATACCAAACTCTATCTATCCCCAAAATTTCAAATCGCAAAATTCACGAAAACATGTATTTTTGGTAGTGACGAATTTTCAAAATGTCCAAATGCTGCAATTTGTGACATTACGAACCGGCAAATGTTCGTATTCGCCGGTTCGTAAAATCCCTGTTCAGACGGAACACACGTGAGGTATGTGGGGCGAATCGAGGAGCTTGCGAGGCCGCGAGCGAGGGCTCGTCATCACCATCAGTCCCATGCACTCGGAATTGTGCTGGTATGTAACTACTAGGTGCATTTTGTTGCTCATTTTGTTATTTAATCTTCTGTTTAAAAACAAAAGTAATGATAATCGGGGCAGGTTAATGTGTAATCATAAAATATTACATCAGAGAAGTAGAATTGCTCGACATTATCATGTAAAAGTAGCTTTCCTGTGTATTTCATTTCCTTGTAGATCCTACACAGTCGTACACCTAGCCACCATTTTTGTCGAAGGGGGTCCTTGATTATTCTTGGTCAGAGATAAAGCAATCCTCCCATACAACCCGGATGCATTGTTTTTTAAACTAACGCATAGTAGAATCTATAAACTGAAAAAAAAATATATATCGTGTAGCAATTGCAAATACCCAGGTAGAACTGAAAATAGGCCCAAAGTAATAAATGATTATCATTGTTTTCAAAGATTCATGTTGTTGCATTAAAAAAAGAATAGTATTTAGGCCCTAAGTAAGAATGAAATTGCATGATGAGACTGTTTAGCGTCAGTGTTAAGTCAATTATAGTTACATATAGCTTCCTTAAGCATGCAAGAATAGCTGCTCTGGCCTTTACTGTCTAACTAAAATCCTGCATAAACAGTAAATTTATAGGCTAGATCGAGGTTGTATTCACCGGTATGTTACTTATTTTGATTACCGGGACAGATATCAATGAACTTTCAGAAAAATTAGACGAAGTTGATTACCGGTACCGGTACTCACAGTTTTTTTTAACACTCGTGTACCGGTACAAGTATAAGCCTATATCCAGGGATTTTTATTCTATATAAGTTACCGCGGTATCCTATTTGTGCCCTGATAACACTGACATGATTTTCCTTATTTATATCTTGGGGATAATTCTAGGAGCAGCAGGCCACTACAAGCAGGAGCCGAGTCCCCACAAACAAAGGCAGCACCGCTATCATTACAACTGTAGCAGCTAGCATCCCAGGAACATCAGCAGCACCTCTCGGCGCAGGAGCAGCATTAGCAGAGCCTGTAAAGTGCAACTGTAGCAGCTGAACTTCTCCATACAATTGTAGTCGCGAAGCCTCTATGTACCGGTACTACAGTAGGCCTACCGACAGTACTATTGCAACAGAGCGTCTACGTATGCTACCGTAAAACTCTACATTTGTAGCAGCATGATCCTAACTTTCTGTAACAGCTGAGCCTATCAGACTGTAGCAGCAGAGCCTCTACGTACAACCGCAGAGAGTAGTGGTGATGAGGATGTTTTTCCTTCTGCCTATAAATGGTAAGTTTGATTCGTAACAAGTGATTATGGTACCGGTACTTGTGGACCATAAAGTGTACCGGGAACCAGGTATTCACAAACATTTCTCAGTTTACGGTGAATGGAATAGGTCATTTATTACTTTCAGTGGAATAGATGATTGAACAATACCATGTCATTTGACAGAAATCACTGTTTTGATATCTGGAATGTAATGTAGTCATACCTTTTCTGTAATGTCGATCTTATCTAACTCTACTGTCAAGTATCTTATGCAGATCCTGGTGAGGACAGGCTCATGTTGATATTACAAGCTCTGGCCTAGGCACCTGCTTGAGCATACTTGGGGGAAGTTTCTAATGGCCTTACTGTAATTATTTCATACATGTATATCAATGTTGACTGCTACTCAATGTATTAAAAGAGAAAAAAAGCAAGCACTGACACTTCTGTGTATAAGATTGTTAGGTTTTTATGTGAAAGACATCACATTTCTAATCAAAGAATGTGTAGCAGTTATCATTATTTACCTTTGCCAACCCCAAGGTGTAAAAGCTCGACCAATAGCACCTGAATTACTATGCCCTTCAGAGATCAGCAGACTTTGATGACAATTTTTTTTTGCATTTCAAATAGGTATGCTGGCTGTAGCTATTTTCATTTTGTCTCACAAAATGTCGTAGGTGATTGCCTGTAAAGAATTTCCTTATGTTACTTTGTTTTTTCTTCTGAAATTGTGCTTTAGCTCTAAGAAATACTCTTCTTCACATTTTTCAAACCTGCAGGTACTTGTAATGTTTTATCACATAGTGTATGACACAACTGTCAAATTTCTCACTGAAATTGTCCATACAATTTTTTGTGTTTTTGAACCACCGTAGGCATAGATGTTCTTGTCAAGTGGAAGAGGGATGGTTCTATGAATCCTGTCAGCTCAAGTGACCTCTATCATGCTCAACGGACCAAACCGAAACAAGGTTCCTGCGTACATATGAGAAGTGAAAATGGCTGGTGGAAAGGGAGGATGCTTCAAGTCTTCAACATGCCCATGGATGGACGTAGGATGTCAGATGACGAGGGCATTCCTCTTTCTGCCTGAGGTAATTTGAATACATAGTTACTGATTTGTTCTACATCAATAAGTTTATCAAGATATATTATGTCTTTTTTCATTTTAAAATGATGTAGAGATTTTTATGCATAGTATCATGTAGGTACAATGTACTTTCATTGCATTACCATTTCAATATACATGTTCAATTCTGTGTAATGAATAAAACAAATGTCGAAATTGCAGTTTGTAATGACTGTAGGATGCTGAAGACTGTTAGCTTTCCACTTCCTTTCTTTAAAAGTGTGATATTGATTATTACTTACAATTTATTATGTCAACGTCTCTTCTCAGTCCCAAAACAAAATTTGCTTTATTTGCATGTAATACACTGTAGATTCTAGTGTCCATGATAGATGTTTGCAAGTATATCCAGTATAAATCTTGTTGATTCTACCCTCAGGATGGTCACATAATTTTTTTCATTGATGCATTGTTTACAACTTCCCCAGCAGTATCGTTACTTGCGACAGCAGTAGCAGAGCCTCAACGTCGATTTGTGACAGCTGAATCCCCAGAAACATCAGCAGCACCGCTTGAAGCAGCAGCAGCAGCAGCAGCAGCGGAGCCTGTACATACAGCCCTAGCAGCTGAGCCTCTAAGTACGACAACAGTGGTAGAGCCTCTACTTACAACTGTAGCAACTGAGCCTCTACTTACCACTGTAGCAGCAGAGTCTCTACTTGCAACTTTAGCATCTGCACTTCCAGGAACATTAGCAACACTGCTAGAAGCAGCAGCAGCAACAGAAGCAGAGCCTCTACAAACAACTGTGGTGTCCGCATTCTAAGAAACAACGCAGCAATGTTACCTTTGAAACTGAAGGTAATTCAACTGGAGTTGAGAAGTTCAGGGCATTGTATAACTGTTGTTTGTATTTCTTGCATTATCTGTCTGTGTGGTGCAAATTCCTAAAAAAGCAATTATGAGCCAAAACTTAATTTTCCAATAACAAATGTAAAATAATTTAAACATGTGATAAATACTTTGGTTATCTTTTTTTTTTTCTTTTATCCTTCACTCTTGTAAGAAAAAGTTTGTGGCAGGCAACCTGTAAAATTTAAAGAAAATAGTTTGTCTTCTGCAAAGAATAGTTAAAAAAAAAACAGTAAATGAAGTAACAATTATTCAACCAGACTTGGCAGTTTCATCAAATTATGTATTTGTTTTCCTTGCATTAGGCGTACCTGATTTCAATTTGAAAGCAGACTAAGTCCTCCACTCTTATTTCAGATTACAAAGAATACTGAACCTTGCTGGATGATGGAAAACTGTTAAATCTCGAGAAAGCAATGTCCCTGTCAGACATTGAAGAACCGATTTTGATGGTAACCGGACACAGGAAAGCAATAGAAAACTGTTTGTGAAGTGTAATGGAAGTACAGCATATTCATATTATGCTGTATGTATTCTATACTGCCCTCTATCTAGTCTTGTTGGTATACATCTGGTTGTATTTACATTATTATATGTAGTGCACTAACTGTTGATCAACTTTCCTAAAATAAAGACCATTTAGGCAAACTATTGTACATGTTTCTTGTAAGGAAAGGAAAGGGAATTATTGGTGAATTTCTTGCTCATAGTGCCTTGTACAAATCATAGACTTGATACATGATCAAGTTTGTAATACTTTCTGGTAATTATGTTATCTTCAGTGTTACATATTTGCTACATGCTTTCAATAATTTCAACACAGTTTCACACAAATCGACCAATTTTTATCACTTCGGGAGGACCTTATTCAAATATAAAAGAAACAATAGAAATAAAGTGTAGTGTTCCAGTATGTATTCCATTTATTGTCTCTTCATTGCAAATTTGGAAACTACTGCCATTGAGGCTTTTGAGGGAGTGGAAGATGTCAGTGCAAAGCCAGAAGATTTTCATGTGGAAGAATAAAGGTACTGACATCAGTTCTATTCCTGATAGATCTTCAGTTGTCATGAAAAAATTCATGAAATCTAAAACAGAATTGTCCAAAAAAAAAAAGCTGAACAGTGGGGAAGCCTACAAAAAGTCAGAAATATTTGTAGATGGTAGAACACATTTTAACCATCAAAGATGTGATTTAACACGTAACCATATCGATCTTTTGGCTATGATTGCCTCAGTGAAAATGACAGAATGTCTATCAGACAATATTATCATGCCTTGAAAATTCTGGTCCTAGAAAGAGAATGGCTAGCCAGACATGTTATTAACATGTTGTCATGTTGTCCCCCATCCTAAGGACAGCAAAAAGAGACAAATGACGTACACTACTCTCCTCCCAGCAGTCCAGTAGTTGGCAGACTGTTAAAGTTTGTAGACTCGTGTTTATAAACACATTGGGTATCACTTTCATTAATTCAACTCTGGGCAAAATTACCTTGTGAAGTGTGAGGAGAATGGTACACTTGATCATGTTATTGCACTATTTGTGACTAACACGCGTACTACTGTAATACATTAAAGTCAAGGAAATGCAGAACTTCTCACCAATTTACAGGTCAGATTACCTCGTGAAGTGTTGGGAGAATTTTGTATTTTGTACATGTTATTGCACCACTTTTATAGTGGTCAGAACACAATTCTGAAATGCAACAAATGCCTAACTTCTCATTCCAAGTGAGATTACATAGTGAAGTATCATGGAGAATGTCACATTTATTTTGTATCAATTGTAATTTAATGTATTGTAATAATAGTGTGCAATATAATTATTGTGAGCTGTCGAAAATGCAAAAAAATAAATCACTCTCAGAATTTACAGGTTATATCTGGAAGTTTGAGGAGAATGCTTTGTTTTGTAGTTACTGTATGTAATTATGAACACACATGTGGAATGGTGCATTTTGAATTAATAAAATGCAGAATTCTTCACAAACTTGGGGACTGGTGAATAGAAAACAAAAAAAAAACAAAAAAAAAAGAGGAGTGAGAGAGACACAGATACCTAGAATTGGGAGAACAAGGTGATTATGACTGCTTTGTAAGAGGGTATGTGTGTGTGTGTGTGTTTGTTCGAGTGTGTGTACTGGTATGTGCATGTATAGTGTGTGTTTGTGTATGTTTGTGTTTGCATGGGTGTAATTATATTCTCTCAATAATGAATTTACAATTTTTTTATAGACAGTGACTACCAGGCTCACTTTTAGTACTCATCCAGTAGTCAATAAAAACCCATTGCACAGTTTGATAACATTACTGGCATCAACAATTAATGTGTCAGAAAGTAGGTTGTGTGTGTGGGTTCGAGTGTGTTTACTGGTATATGTGCGTGTATGTGTGTTTGTGTATGTTTGTGTTTGTATGGGTGTAATTACCATGTATATTCTCTCGATACTGATAATGACTTAACACTTGTAATATTTATAGATAGTGAGTGACTACCAGGCACACTTTAATAGAACGGTACTCATCCAATCAAAAACCCATTGCACAGTTTGATAACATTACTCGCATCAACAATTAATGTGTAAAAGTACAGGTAGGTTGTATAGTTTGAGAAAATAACTGTGGTGTTTGTTACACTTTCCTAATATCCATGATTATGATACAACTAACATGAATGAACATGAATGAACATGAATGAATCACAATCCCACTACCTAGAGCGGCGAATGTATGCATTACACTGTGCGCGTACCACCTAAGCGTGTGGAATGTGTGATGATACGCGCCATTTTATGTTACATTTGCCGGTTCGTAATGCGCACTCGCTACGTCCACACGTATTGAGCATGGGCTTTACGAACCGGCAAATGTATACATTTGCCGGTTCGTAATGCCCTCTCTTTAGTACGCGATGTACGTAAAACGCTGAAATGGGGGGTTTTACGAACCGGCAAACGCACTTTGCATCACTACCACAGAGCCCAAGGTGCAGCTACAAAATAAAATTTAGTATCAGACAAAGCAGAAAATTCCGCTTTCATCACTCTCTTAATATCATCATCAATGTGCGGTTATAAGACACATTTTTATACGTTTAAAGAAGTCCCGATTCTTTAAACGCGATTATCTCGAAATCGTGTTTCCGCGCAAATTCGAACATTCGCCGGTTCGTAATGCGACCGACGATATCATATCATATATCATATTATATCATATACCATATATCATATATGATATTATATCATATGTAATATCATATCATGTCACATCATATCAAATCATATAGTGTTTGTTTTTGTCATAGGATATGAAGTTTAAGACACACATTTGTGGCATTTTGTCCATGCAGAAAAGAATGACTCAAACAATTCAGTTTTTATTTGAGATTTTAGGAAGCTGTAAACATACAATGCTATGTAGATTCAGAAGTCTGACCCCCCCCCCCAAAAAAAAAAAAAAAAAAAAGGAAAATGAACTATGTTTCGGGATGACAATTTACTGAATTTTCATAACAACCATAACCCCTAAAATGAAAACTTGAAATTATTTTTTTTTTACCATCTGTACAGAATAATTTTTTTTTTTTTTTGACCTGTGACTAAAGGTGCGATTTTTTTTTTCTCCCAAACTTTCTACTTGCTCCAGAGCGGTTCATGTTTGCCACCCCGTTCACCAAGGACGGCCGTGCCCACGGTGAGCTGAAGGACCAGTGTAAGAGGAAAACCATCCTGACGACATCGCACTCGTTTCCTTACATCAAGACCAGGGTGTCTATCGTGCACAAGGAGGAGGTAAATTTGGCTCAAGCAGCATATGAAGGGGGGAGGGGGTGGCGGTGGGGAGGGACCAAGGAGGCTAGAGGGAAGGTGGAGGGAGAAGGATAATGGAAGAGATGGGTGGGGTTTTTGACTATCAGGTCTCAAAGGAAGGGAAGGGAGTAAGGAGAAATGGAGGTATGTAACAGAAGAAAGAGAGAGAGATATGGAGGAGGGAAAAGTGAAGAACAGAGTGAGAAGTAGGAAATAATATTAAGCAAATACATTGTAGCTAATAGTCCAATGTATATTTTTGTGTGTGTGTGTGTGTGTGTGCGTCTGTTTTTGCCATCAACCGCGGACCACTCCATCAAAAACTACCTTCTAACCGCGGACGTACGTGCTATGGGGGACCGTCCACGGTTGAGATAACGATTCAGTCGTATCAAATTTACGACAATAGAGAGGGTGTGTGAAAATTGGATTGATCAGAGATTCGTCCGCGGTTTCATGTAAAAGGGCAACTTGGTGGGTACGATTTGTGTAAGCAACATCGACCTGTGTATCACTGATGTTTCACAGCGCCCCCTCATGACGGCGCGGCTGCTGGAAACGTACGCGTACGTACGCCTGGCAAAGGCTGGCCTAGCTGCTAGCATACGGGGGTTTACGGCCGGCCCCGGCCACCACGATGCGCTGCAATTTTGCGCATGCAAAGCAGGCATAGCCACTATTGACAAATCCGAGGGCCGCCCAAACCACGGCACGAGACCGGCTAAAAGAAGGAACAGGGGGAACAGAAGTAGGGAGTGGAATCTACTCGAGATGCAACAAAGTAAGTGAGGCATATTATTTTATGGTAGCACAAATAACTGCAGTATCACATTTTGAGGGCTAGTTTTTATAATTATTCATTGTATTCATTTGTGTGCAAGCCACGAGTGCAGTGGCAATGCCAGTATGGATATTGGTCTAGGTGTCTCCGCGCTCTTTGCACGGCATGCCCGCGCTGACCGGCCTCTTTAGTTTTAGCCTTTATATCTCCGGGTTTGCCAAGCAAAATAGATCTGTAACGTTAGTATTCTATAGACTTCTAGTCTTTAGGTCTGGTCTCTAGATAAATATACTTGAACGACATGGTAACTTCCAGTGGTAACTACCATGGTAGTTACCACTACCATTACTTAGAACTACAACAGAAGAGGAAGATTGGATGTGAAGTGTGTGGGTTTTTTACCTGTAGGCCTAACTGAGGACTCTCTGATCTTTTTTTTTTTTTTTTTTTTTTATACTGCTAGAGTAGGTGAGGGTAATTTCGGCCGCCTTGGCAAACTTTGGATCATATCTTCGCTCACACAATCTGATCTAATAATTATACTGAGTAGGTCCAGGGTAGTAGCACTAGCGTTACGTTAGCAGTCACCCGCCATACATCCTTCATAAGTGCCTCGTAGTACTTTATAGACTCAAGTCTAACAATGCATAACGTTAGTTTTATCGTAGATAGCTAGTACAAGAAACCTGGCTGCATAGATTTGGTGTCGGGACATAAAGTCTCTATTTCCTAATCACTTTAAAAACTGAGAATTTGGAAGTCGAGTGTGATTTTGCACTTCCTTACGTGTGCAAATAAGGAGACATGTCACATAGGCCTATTGTGAATAGATCTAACGTTATACGTGTAGAAAGTTCTAGTTGTGTATGTACACTGTCCTCATTTTCTGTCATTGTCATATTCTTTAACTTAATTAAGTTGGGGTTAAGCCACTTTGTTTTTGTTTGTTTGTTTCTTTGCTTGTGTTTTTGTAAACTAGACCCGAGGATACTATTACTATAGTACACATACAGAAGTTGTAGGCCTACCTACACTCCCTACAGTAGCTGGTATGCACTTCCTTAGAGTTACAATAACCATTGTGCAAGTAACCATCCCCTACCTAAAGTGGCAGAGATGTGAGATTCAACCCTGCCACTAGGGTGACAGGGCCGGGAGTTTTATGGCCCCCACATGAGGAGTAATTTCTGTAAGTTTTACATTTAAATGATAATAAAAACGAATAGTAGCCCTGAAAATAGTCTATAGTATTCACAACGGCAGAAGAAAGGGAACGATGGCCATGGCCTTAGATTTGAGTGTAGATGTGGATACCAAGCAAGTAATTGTATAATTATAATCTTCTAGTTCTAGCAGCACTTCACATACCGTACATATTTCTGCACAATTTATTGTTCACTCTACTTTGTATGTAAATTATGATTGGCCCTTGAGGGCCCGTGGCCCGTTGCATAAAAGTTACTATACTAACTTTGCCATCCAGTGGTAACTTCATCTATGGAAATCTTGATTTCAGTTGGCTGTTGAGTATTGTTGCCATGGTAGTTACCACTGGATGGCAAAGTTACCATAATTATAACTTTTATGCAACGGTACGTCCCTGGTCTCCCAAAGTGCCATTACAGTATGCATACCACTCTGCAGTGCGCTGATCTTCAACTATGAAGGATGCACTTCTACAGAAGAAGAAGATTGGATGTGAAGTGTGTGTGTAATTTTTTTTTTTTTACATGTAACCGAGGACTCTCCTCTATTGCTTGTGTACATTACTAGTATGCCTAAGTGCACATCATATGGATACCAAGCAAGTAAATAGTAATCTAAAAGTACATTGAATGGGAAGTGTGTTTATTCGATCAATTGGGCAAAGAAAATTTCCATTTTTGGACAATAACATTTGGAGTTTATATCCAAAACAACTATTATTATTATTATTATTATTTGCCTGGTTTATCCAAACTACTTACAACCTGACATACCGTTCACATGAAATAAAGACAGTCCTCCATCAAATGCGCGCAGGGTATCCATACTACAGATTTCAACTGGTAAAAATGTAAGTGTTCTAGGGGAAATAAAGAGGATAGCTGTTTCTCTCCTTGATTCTACTATTTATCAAAGAGGCTCTTGGTTCATAGACCTATTTTTGGCTTATACTAAAACATTAGGTTTGAGTGCATGTGGATACCATGCGAGCAAATCACAATCTGCATTGTTACATTGAATGGGAAGTATGCTTATTTGCCTAGTTTATCCAAATTATAAATGTACTCTATCAAGCCTGAGTTGAGTACACATGCATAAGAGAACAGTCCTCGATTACAAAATTTGTAATCAAACATGCATGGTACAATGTATATATCCTACAGATTCCATTAACTTGTAGTACATGGAAGTGTTCAAGGGGGGGGGGGATAACCATCTCGATCTCTCATGGTTTTAACTTTTCAGCAAAGAAACTCTTGGTTTGTACATGCAGAACTATTTTTTGGCATGGACCAGAACATTAGTTTTGAGTGTATAATGGATCAAGCAAGTGTATAGTATATAATCTTGGTAGATTGGATGTGAATTGTGAGCTTTTGACTAAGGACTGTCCTCTATTGCATGTGTACATTAGGTTTGAGTGTACAAGCCAGTGGATACCATGCAAGCAAATTATAATCCAAGTACATTGAACGGGAAGTGTGTTAATTTGCCTAGTCTATGATTCTTAAATTACTCAAACCTAATTTACACAGTCATTACAGAACAGTCCTTAATTATAGATGTAAATAATCAAACATGCATTACATGTCCATAGTACAGATTCCAACTGGTAATGTACTTTGTAAGTTTTCAAGGAGAAAAAAAAAAGAGGATATATGTAAGTGTCTCTCTCCTGGATTCTACGTTTTATCAAAGGAGCTCGTGGGGTAATAGAAAGGGAGATCAATACTTTTCGTGCATGCAAATGAAACAAAATTTTAGAGTGAGTCATGGCCTAGATGGGAATCTCGTATAACCTCACTCTCAAATGATAGTATTCAAAGTTGGCTGCCCTGTATTGGGTTTTCTGGCCACTGGAATTAATCCAAGATGCCATAGATATTACTTTGTTGTTCCAAGTTACTTGTGTATTTTCTATGATAGCAAAGAAAAAGTCAGCCACATAGCGTAGATGCAAAATGGCAAATAGATTACATGTGAAACAAAGTGATGGGTGATGTTATCAAGATTTAAATATGGAAACTGAATGGAAAACTGCCCTTCATCAATGGAAGTAAACACAAGTCACTGATTTCCATTTTTTGGTAGTAACTATATTCTGATAAAAATGCAGGGCATGCATACTCAGGTTGGTCATAGTAGAAATATGAAATAAGATTAAATATGTTATGATGGTAGATATTTGGGGAATATTGTTCCCTTGACAATCTGGATCAGTATTTGAATAATTTCAACTGATTTTACTTCAATAATTATGCAAAATACCCATAAACATGATTCTCCACACAATAAACGAATGTGGGACAAAGTGTCCCATGTACTACGTAATTGTCCCATATGTAACATGTTATATCTGTCTTAAATCAGAACCTGTAATAACAGTTTTTTGCCTCATGACTTGAAACTTGAGTTTTGTGACTTTTATCATGCTGACTTAGAAGTTACAGACTGTATAGAATGAACTACTTTCAGAGAGTTTTGAGGTTGAAAAAATGTTCATAATAACAAAGTTTTTCCTGGTCCCATATGTAACGGCACATATTTTCTCTTCTAAAATCTGTAGTTGTCAAGGTCATTTTCTCCATTTTTTACATGATTCTTCTCCTAGATATCAGTCAACATGATAAAGTCCAATATGATCAAAGGCCATTAACACTATTTTTCAGGTCATAAAAGTCTCTGAGTGTCCCATACGTAATATGTGCATTATCTTAGACTTGCCCTAATCCTTGCAATGGTAGCATATGAACCTTTTGAGTTTATTTAATATCTTCTTTTGGTAATGATCTCTACTAAAAATTTATTACATATGTGTCAAAAAAGTAATTTTTATTGTTTGTAAATTTGTGTATTTTGTGGTTTTCATATATGTGCATGCTTCTGGCCACCAGGACATTTTTTTTTTCCAGTTTCTTACTGTGCATGTTTCAGAACTCATCTTGGTCAATTTGTTTCCACAGCTTCATTCACCATATCCTGTGCTGACAGCACCCCTCCCACCTCCCATTCATCATTAAGTTCTTCTAATATAAACTCTGCCATTGCCCCTCCTCCTACTCCTAATTCTGAAATTTCTTCCACATCGCTTTCTCCATCTTTGCCTTCTCTCTCATTGTGTTCAACCCATCCACTTCCTCCCGTTTCTCCTTCTCCTTCTCTCACTTCCTTCCATTCTATCCTGCCTTGCACTCCTTCTTCTTCTTTCTCTGCATTCCCTTCTCCCCCTCCTGCTTGTTCCTTTATTTCTCATCCACCCTTGATTTCAGCTCCTTCCCATCACTCAAATCCTATTCCTACCACTGTTCCCAGTTCTCTTCCTGCTTCTTTCCATTCTGTGTTGTATTTCTTTCTTGTTTTACTTCTCCTCTTGCTTTTCCTTTTCATTCTCCTTCTCATTCTTGTTTATGTTTTGAATAACTAATCGTCATACTGCAGTTGTTGTTTTTTTTTATGTTCCCTTTATGGAGGTGGGGGGGGGGGATGTGATCATGGGACTAATCTCCATGGGCTCTGTTGGTAAGTACATTTTGTACATCAACTCATTACCTTGATTTTTATTTGCAGTTATGTGATCAGCTGCATAGCAGACTACCTATCAATTTTGTCAAGATTTTTCCTCTTTCTTTCTTTTCCTTTTTATTCTTTCCAACTATTTTTTGTTCGCGGATTATCACTATAATGCGATGCTCCCTGTGCTTGTAACTTGGCCATCGTATATGTGCCAGGACCAGTTTTCTCATGTATTAGTTTTTTGTAGTTCGGATCACGTGCAGCCTGTAGGTGCCATTCTATCTTTTTTTCAAAGCCTTATATTGGCAATAAATTCATTACCAAAAATCATATCAAAAGCAAATTTGGTACACATAAACTTCCACATCATGGTCACGTCCTGAATGTGTAACTGTCTTGTCGCATCTTGGTCTGTCCATGTTACACGCGTTCACCATGAAGTCTAGAAATGGTACAAAACACAATTTTCAATAGAATTTTACAGCTATTATTATCTTCTCTCAAAAAAATGAGCCATTCAATCGAAAAACAGCAAAGTTCCAATGAGTACCGGTATTCATAATTTGACCATCATAATTATGTTAGTACATACTATTCTGTCCTGCTTTACATGTGTTCACCCATTTTTTTTTTTCATCTTGGCATAGATTTTAATGGATTGCTTGATTGGAGCAATTTGGGGGCACAATTTTCTCTCATTGAAGTGTTCTAGATTATATTCAGGGAAAATGCACATGGGAAACAGAAAATAAAGAGACATCTCTGAAAAGTACCCATTTACTGTGGAAATGCCCATTTATTATATTTATATTAAAATGATATAGGGGATGTAATGAAAAGCTAATGGAGAGAGCACGTAAAAATATTATTACACCCTTGACAGTGGTAATTTACTGTTCCATCTGAATTATCATGCATTAGGTCGCTAGTACACCGTTTGTGAGCAAGCGAAGCGCGCGAACACTTGACAAAATTAAAGTAGCAAATCCAAAAGAAGTAGTATAGTGTACACAAAGTGTACACAAGTGTACACTTTGTTGTAGCTCTCACTATTAACTCTTTATGTGCCATGGTGGAAACCCCCCGTGTGCCACGTTATTCTGAGACAGGAAGGTACAGTGTAGTCATGCTTTGAGAAGGAATTCTGTTTTCCCAATGTGTATAAATTCTACAGATTTCTGTTAAGATGGGCATAATAGCAGCCAAAGTTAAAGAGGAATGCCAAGCTTTGTTTCGATATAAATTATATGACGAATCTATTTTCAATTTTCTTTTAAATGACCACTTGCTACATTACTGTAAAGGCATGACTTTTGCACGTAAAACCGTGACAGCAACTTAGAATGTACGAGCAAATCTAGTTGGGAACACGGCTTGATAGTCAATCACCACATAGAATGCAAGCCGTATGAGAAACAAAAGCACGAGATATACGCTTTCATTGTGCCACGGGATTAGAAGTGATCGCTTCGCCGATTTATCGATCGGTTTTGGTGGCTTTGTTTGTTGACTGAGTCGAACGTGCGAACGTGGCATGTAAAGAGTTAATTAATTGTATCCAATATAGGTATATATCCATATATCGTTATTGGTATCCATATACGCTCAAACCTAATGTCCTGGCCGCCCATGCCAAAAATAGGTGTATAAACCAAGAGCTTCTTTGTGAAAAAGTAGATTCCAGGAGAGAGACAGTTATTTTTTTCCTCTTCCTTGGACACTTACCTGTACAGTGTATTACAGTTGGAATCTGTAGTATGGATATACCATGGATGTTTGATAATTTACATGATGAAACTGAAGAGTGCTCTCTATTGCATAGCATGTATACATCAGGTTTGATTTTAAAAGTTGGACAAACTAGGCTAATAAACACACTTTCCTTTATGCTTACAATGTAGATTACAATTTGCCTGCATAGTATTCATGCACTCAAACCTTACGTGTATGTACACAAGCAATAGAGGACAGTCCTCAGTTACATGAAAAAAAAATCACACTTCACATCTAATCTACTCTTTGTACATAGATTATGTACAATACACTTGCTTTGTATCCATTGTATACACTCAACCCTAATGTTCTGCTCCACTTTAATATTCCAAAAATAGATCTATGCATGAGACCTTCAATGATAGAAACATATAGAATCCAACAGAGAGAGACAGATATTTTTTTGTTTTCCCCTTCAAAACTTGTGTATTAACAGTTGGAATCTGTAGTATGGCTATACCATGCATGTTTAATTATTTACATGTAATTGAGGAATGTTCTCTACTGCATGTGTAAATCAGATTTGAGCAATTTGGATAAACCAGGCAAACAAACACACTTCCCATTCAATGTGCTTAGATTACAATTTTCTTGTTTGGCATCCACTCATATACACTCAAATGTAACACAAGAAATAGAGGACGGTCCTCAGTGACATGTAAAAAAATCACACTTCACATCCAATATACACTTGTACCTGGATTATATGTACAATACACTTGCTTGGTATCAACAATCATTTAACCGAATGTTCTAGTCCATGCAAGGAGGTTCTTGGTCCATGCCAAATACAATGTAGGAAAACCAAGAGCTTTTTTTATAAAAAGTAGAATCCGGGAGAGAGATGGTTATCTTTTTTTTTTTCCTTACAGACACTTACACTAAATTACCAGTTGGATTCGTACAATTGTACATGTAGCGTGGATATACCATTCATGTTTGATTATTTACATGAATCGAGGAATGTTCTCTTTTGCATGTGTACACATGTACATCAGGTTTGAGTAATTTGGCTAAACGAGGCAAATAAACACTTCCCATTCAATGCACTTTGATTTATAATTTGCTTGCTTGGTATCCACATACACTCAAACCTAATGTGCACGAGCAAATAGAGGACAGTCCTCGGTTACATGTAAAAACTCACACTTCACAACCCATCTATCAAGATTATGTACAATACAATATACTTATTTGGTATTCATACACTCAAACCTAATGTTCTGGTCCATGCAAAAAAAAAAAAAAAAAAAAAAAAAGATCTATGCACCAAGAGCTTCTATGGTAAAAATGTATCCAAGAGAGAGAGACAGAGACAGAGACAGACAGTTATCTTTTTGTTATCCCCTTCAATACTTACGTGTACTGGAGTATTACCAGTTGGAATCTGTAGCATGGATAAGGATATGTATGCATTACTATGCATGTTTTATTATTAACATGTAATTGAGGACTGTTCTCTATTGCATGTGTACATCAGATTTGAGCAATTTGGATAAACTAAGCAAACGAACACACATTTCCATTCAATGTACTTAGATTACGATTTGCTTGTTTGGCATCATCATATACACTCAAATATAAGTACACAAGAAATAGAGGACGGTCCTCAGTGACATGTAAAGAATCACACTTCTCATCCAATCTACCTAGATCATAATACAACTTTGTATACTTCCTTGGTATCTACACTGTACAATAAAACCTAATGTTCTAGTCTATGCCAAATACAATGTAGGAAAACCAAGATTTTTTTTTTTTTTTTTTTTTTTTTTATAAAAAGTAGAATCCAGGAGAGAGATCAAAATCTTTTTTTTTTTCTTCCTTATAGACACTAACACGTATTACCAGTTGGAATTCATAGCATGGATATACCATGCATGTTTGAATATTTACATTCTTGAATCGAGGAATGTTCTTTCTTGCATACAGAAAGTGTACGTCAGGTTTCAGTAATTTGGATAAACAAGGCAAATAACCACTTCCTACTCAATGCACTTATAGATTTACAATTTGTTCGCTTGGTATCCATACACTCAATCCTAATGTACACAAGCAAATAGAGGACATCCAGTCCTCAGTTACATGTAAAAAAAAATCACACTTCACATCTAATCTACCTAGATTATGTACAATATACTTGCTTGGTATCCATATACCCTCAAACCTAATGTTGTGGTCCATGCAAAAAATAGATCTATGTATACCAAGAGCTTCAATGATAAAAAGTAGAATCCAGGTGAGAGAGACAGTTACCTTTTTGTTCTCCCCTTAGTGCTGTAAGTATTGAAGGGGAGAACAAAAAGATAACTGTCTCTCTCTCCTGGATTCTACTTTTTTATCATTGAAGCTCTTGGTATACATAGATCTATTTTTTGCATGGACCACAACATTAGGTTTGAGTGTGCATGGATACCAAGCAAGTATATTGTACATATTCTAGGTAGATTAGATGTGAAGTACGTGTGATTTTTTTACATGTAACTGAGGACTGTCCTCTATTTGCTTGTGTACATTAGGTTTGAGTGTATGGATACCAAGCGAGCAAATTGTAAATCTATAAGTGCATTGAATAGGAAGTGGTTATTTGCCTTGTCTATCCAAATTACTGAAACCTGATGTACACATGCAAGAAAGAACATTCCTCGATTCAAGAAAGCTGTATATACATGTACTGGAGTATTACCAGTTGGAATCTGTAGTATAGATATGGATTATATGCATTACTATGCATGTTTTGTTATTAACATGTAATTGAGGACTGTTCTCTATTGCATGTGTACATCAGATTTGAGCAATTTGGATAAACTAGGCAAACAAACACACATTTCCATTCAATGTACTTAGATTACGATTTGCTTGTTTGGCATCCATAATTATACTTGTACACTTAAATGTATGTAAGTACACAAGAAATAGAGGACAGTCCTCAGTGACATAAAAAAAAATCACGCTTCACATCCAATATACCTGGATCATGTACAATACACTTGCTTGGTATAAAATAAAACCTAATGTTCTAGTCCATGCAAAAAAAAAACAAAAAAAAAAACAGATCTATGAACCAATTGAAAGAGCTTCTTTGATCATAACAAGTAGAATCCAGGAGAGAGACAATTATCCTTCTTTTTCCCTGGCAGATTATTGAGATTACATATTACCAGTTGGAAATTGTAATATCTACATGTAGAATATACCATGCATACATTGTATGAGGAATGTTCTCTATTGCATGTGTACATCAGATTTGAGTAATTTGGATAAACCGGACAAACAAACACACATCCCATTCAATGTACTTCGATTACGATTTCCTTGCTTGGCATCCATAAACACTCAAATGTAGACACAAGAAATAGAGGACGGTCCTCAGTTACATAAAAAAAAAAAAAATTCACACTTCACATCCAGTCTACCTAGATGTACAATACATCTATGTACCTATGTACAATACACTTGCTATAGTATCCATACACTCAGACTGAATGTTCTGGTCCATGCCAAAAATAGCTGTACTATAGTGTATTGTACACATTAAGAGCTTCTTTGATAAAAAGTAGACACCAGGATAGAGACAGTTATCTTTTTTTTTTTCTTCCTTGGACACTTATGTATTACCAGTTGGAATCTGTCGTAAGAATTTACCATGCATGTTTTGTTAATTACATGAATCGAGAACTGTTCTCTGTTGCATGTGTTACATCAGGTATGACTAATTTATTGGAGGAATGAGGCAAATAAACACTTCCCATTCAATGTACTTAGTGACAATTTGCATGCTTGGTATCCATATGCACTCAAAACCTAATGTACTTTGTAGCAATGAGAGGACAGTCCTCAATTACATGTGAAATATCACACTTCACAACTAATATCCCCTAGATTATAACACTTGCTTGGTACATCCACCCAAACCTAATGCTCTAGTCTGTGCCAAAAATAGATCTATGGACCAAGAGCTTCTTTGATAAGTAGTAGAATCAAGGAGAAAGATAGAACCATCCTTTTTTTTCTCCACACTTAGATTACGTATTACCAGTTGGAATTTGTAGTGCGGATAAATCACACATGTACATGTTTATTTTCATGTACATATCATTGAGCATTGTTCTCTATTGCATGTGTATGTCAGGTTTGAGTAGTTTGGATAAACCATGGTGCAAGCAAATAAACAGACTTTAAATTTAAAGGGATCGTACAGTTTTGGTTGAGACCTAATTTCAGGTTTCTAACATTTTTGGTGAAATAATGAGAAACCTCTTATAAAATATGAAAGAGCATGTAATTCTATGAGGAATTCAATGTTTATTTGATGAAAATTGGTTTTGATATGGCTGAGATATCCAAAAAAGAGTGATTCTAATAAAGTGTGGGACCCACACTTTATTACGATCGCTTTGTTTTATTTTGTTTTTGGATGTTTCAGTCATTCCAAACCCGATTTTCATCACATAAACTTTGAATTCCCCTTAAAATGGTACGCTCTGTACCATATCTTAAGTGTTTTCTTGGTATCTCGCGAAAAGTTAAAAGCCCAATTCTCAGCTACACCAATACTATACATGTACCATCCCTTTAATGTACTTAAATTATGATTTGCTTACTTGGTATCCATATACATGTAAACCTAATGTACACAAGCAATAGAGGACAGTCCTCAGTTTATGTAAAAAATCACAATTTACATCCAATCTACCTACATGTAGATTATAATTGATTGGTATCCAATACATGCAGGTGTAAAGCATATAATGCCACAGTGTGTCTTGGCATTCAGTTGTCCTGTGCTACACATCAGCAATCCTGCCCCGTTTAGATCCACCCCAGTGTCTCTGTGTCACCTCTCAAGTCAGCATTGGGTCCAGATCGCTCCAGGCCACCATTCACAAGCTCATCCATCCAAATGTAGCCCTCCGTCCAAGTATTTCAGCTCCTCAAAACTTGTCAATAAGGAGCTCCCAGACTCCATCTCAAGTTCAGCTCACCCAATCAGAGAGATATTGAACACCGGCCGACACTTTATAATAATAATAATAATAATAAAAAATATCATTTGTAAAGCGCTTATTACAACATTTCTAAGTTTATCCTGCCTCTATTAATAAAGTTACTTTTCAAGAGAGTCGTACTTTTCAAGAGAGACGTTTATCCTGCCTCTATTAATAAAGTTACTTTTCAAGAGAGTCGCAAATAATCAAAACAGTTACTTAGTCTGACATACTGCATTGTACATCTCCAGTCCTCAATACACCCTTCCTGCAGTGTCAGCCATCCTGTGGTGAGCAAAACATCATGTCCAGCAATGTTTTGCTGTTTTTGTGCTCCACGTACATACACCAAAACTTGTTGAAATTCCCATCCCCATGCACTCCTGACACCAAATGTAGAGAAACACGGGGAGGGCATATCACCCTTTGCACTTCTGTGGGCTTTTCTCACAGTCCCATTATTGTGACTGTCATCAGCACCATTGTCACACTTACGTACTACTAGTACTCAGACATAGGGAAATTTGAAATTGGTTTATAGTCCCAATTTGACCTTGGCAGCTTTATTTCTGTAACCACAGGGTATATATTCACCATATCTACCAAAGTGTCTCAAGGTATTTCAAACTTCCAAGATGATACAATTGTACAAGCTCTGCCACTCCATTAATTCTTGGACTAACTGATGAAGAGCAGTGCCAGCTCATCATAATTCTCAGAAAATGTTCTTTTCCTACACACTGAAGGTCTGTACTCGGCCAGACCTAACATTCAACTCCTCCCACACCAAAAAGCTAACTTCCACAATCATGAAAGGACAAAAGGAGCTCCAAATCCGTTGTCTCCCACCATTTCCCAAGTTCATTCAAAGTTGCCAACTTAATTCCCTAACAAAGCATACTGCCAAGTTCCATAGCTGTGTACACAGAGAAGGCATAATTTAATACACAAAGACTAACTTACCCCTTTCCCTGTAATCTACCAGTTAATCCTTGTAATCCCAACTAAATTGCCCAACGAATCTCCTAACAAAGAACAGGTCAATTAAACACTAACAAAAATAACTGCACTTTAGCTGCAATTTGCAGTTTAGTTTTCTGTGTGTACTGGTGTACAATTAATAACACATAATGAAAATTCCAATAAACAGCAAAATCTAACACTGTATCCCTCACAAAATGTGAATAACATGTACTTCATGTGTATTGTACATAATCTAGGTAGATTGGATGTAAAGTGTGATTTTTTACAAGAAATTAACTGCAGAGGACTGTCCTGGAGATCTATTTGTTTGTGAGCATTAGGTTTGAGTTTGTATGCATGAATACCAAGCAAGCAAATTAAAATCTGAAGTGTGTGCATTGAATGGGAAGTGCGTTGCCTGGCTTATCCAAATTACGCAAACCTGATACCTACACATACAATAAAGAACAGTCCTCGATTTATGTAATTTAATAATCAAACATGAATAGTATCCATTCTACAGATTCCAACTGGTAATACATGTAAGTGTTCAAAGAAAAAAAAAGTAAGAACTGTCTCTCTCCTGGATTCTACATATTTTATCAAAGAAGTACTTGTATAGATTCCAACTGGTAATAATGTAAGTATTCTAGGGGAATGAAAGGGGGATAATTAACTCTCTCTCTCTCTCTCTCTTTCTCCTGGAATCTCCTTTTTATCAAAGAAGCTCTTTGTTCATCTATTCTTGGCATGGACCAGAACATTAGGTTTGAGTGTATGTGCATGGATTTCCCAAGCAAGTGTACATGTATTAGACAAAATCCAGGGAGATTGGATGTGAAGTGTGATTCATATGTAATTGAGGAGTGTCCTCTATTTGCTACAAGTACAGCAGGTTTGAGTGAATAGGATATGGATACCAAACAAGCAAATTGTACTTTAAGTCCATTGAATGGGAAGTGTTTATTTGCCTGGTTTTTCCAAATTATACCTGATTGGCCATTCCATGGTAAAAGGGTCTATCTTGAGAAGTGTTACTTTGGAGAAAAACAGGTTTAAAGTTTGGTGTATTTTTCATATTTCACTGTTTTTAATATTTTCATAATACAATAACACTCACGAGCCATTCTCCTTACAAACACAAGAGGCAGACATACAAATACACCAAACTTTAAACCCATTTTTCTCCGCAGTAACATTTCTCAAGATAGACCCTTTTACCGTGGAACAGCCGTGATGTGCAATGTACACATGCAATAATCTATTGGATGTGAAGTGTGATACAAATGTACAATGTATTTTACATGTACATGTAACCGAGGACTGTCCTCTATTGCTTGTGTACGTCAGGTTTAAGTGTATGGATACTAAGCAAGTAAATCATACTCTACTAGGTACATTGAATGGGAATTGCCAGTGTGTTTATTTAACTGGTTCATCCAAACTACTCAACTCTGATGTATGCATGATGCAATAAAGAACAGTCCTCAATGACATGCATGCACGTACCGGTATGTAAATAAACATGCATGATATACCAGGTATCCATACTACAGATTCCAACTTGTAGGGCCTAAATGAATTTTTCTAGGGGAGAAAAAAAAAGGATAACTGTCTCTCTCCTGGATTCTATTTTTTTATCAAAGAAGCTTTTTAATTCACAAACCAATTTTGGCATGGACCAGAACATTAGGTTTGAGTGTATATATGGATTTATCAGGCAATTATATTGTGCATAATCTTTATGTTTATTTATGTTAATATGCATATTAATGTTTATTAACCTGGTTTGTCGAAACTACTCACATCTGACGTACACATGTATGCAATAAATGAACAGTCCTCAATGACATGTACATGTAAATAAACATGGGTGATATATCCATACTACAGATTCCAACTTGTAATACTGAATTTTTCTTGGGAACAAAAAAAAAAAAAGTTCTGTCTCTCTCCTGGATTTCATTTTTTTCTCAAAGAAGCTCTTTGTTCACAAGTCAATTTTTGGCATGAACCAAAACATTAGATTTGAGTTTATATGGATATTCCAAGCAATTGTACATGTATTGTACATAATCTACAAGGTAGATTGGATATGAAGTGTGATTTTTTACATAATGTAACTGAAGAATGTCCTGTTTTGCTCGTGTAAAGTCGTTAAAAAAAAAAGGAAAAGTAAACAAGAATTGAATGAAAGTGTCATGTATACTTACATCATTTACATTTTTTTGCAGAAAAAGATGCCGGCTCCTCAATAAACACTGAAGCAATGGCAGAGTCATCATCAAAAGTGAGTGCTGCACCCATCATAGTATTTCATACATTATGTCTGTTGATTTTGCTTTGTGAGCCCAGAAAAAGCAAGTAGGAAGAAATCATCTACATAATACACATAGCTCAACATGTTAAAAAAAAAAGAAGAAACAAGCAAACAAATGTGTTGCTGAAATAATGCTCTTTTCATTTTGATTAGTTTGCGAAATGCCAGAATTCATTTGCACCTGTTATAGCAAAGATATGCTTGAAAATGTAAACAAGTTGCTGTATGGATTAATTTTTTTTTTCTATTTTGGAGTCACCCCCTTCTGCATGCGTGTAGTAAACACAAACCTCCACTGATCTTGGAAATGAGATGTAAAGACAGAAAAAAAAAAAACTGTGTCATATTTCACCAGAATAGCCAACTTTGCGTGTTTTTTTAATGTAATGTTTTCACATGATATTTAAAGATTTGAAGTTAATAATTCATTCTTCCTGCCCACTTTTTCTGGGATTAAAGGTCTGGAAGTATCACTGTTCATTACTTTGTGCTTTTCATCGAACCTTGCTCTCACTTCCAAAGTCAAGTGTTGCAGGGGAAAGAAAAAAAAAAAACAACAATTTAATAGGCAATGGGAACAGCCTTGTCCTGTTTTCAGAGGATATGTTTATATGTGGGTTTCATACAAGACTACAAAGGTAATTAATCACACTTGTATGCTTTTTACAGTTACATGTATGTTCATATCAAATTTGTAAATGTAATTGAGCAGGATGTTTACTAATGATATATGGTGTATCTGTGCATAGTCTGTATTGCATGGTGCTATCTAGATTTTACTTTCTCACTAAGATATAAAAATAAAGTGTGCATGCATTTGTCCTGACCCTCCTATCAAGATCTTGATGGAATAGTTTTGGGGGTTGATTTAAGTACTCTGTAAAGCTTATGAAATCAACTGACACTCGGGATCGACTTTCCACCTTAAATGTAAAGCCTCATCCACAAGTGTCAAATCTTTTAAAAGTTAGTGTACTTTATTACCAATAGATGTGATTTTCATTGAGCAAAAAAGCATTTGCGTATTAAAAAGCTATTTTGTCTTATTGGTAAACAGTTTTATAGGTGTAGCACTCATATGCAATTTAATATTTTTAAATAACAATAGTACTAGAGTGCATCAAAATTACAGTGGACATGTATAAATAGCCTGGTTTATCGAAACTACTCTAATGAGATGTACACATGCAATAGAGAACAGTCCTCGATGGCATTACATGTAAATGAACATGTGTGCCATACGACAGATTCCAACTGGTAGGAAGTAAGTGGGGGAAAGAAAAGGGGATGATTAATTCTCTCTCTCTCTCTCTTTCTTGGATTCTACTTTTTATCAAAGAAGCTCTTGATTCATACATGTAGATCTATTTCTTTGGCATGGACGAGAACATTAGGTTTGAGTTTATGTGGATATATCCAAAGCAAGTGTATTATACATGATCTAGGGATATGTGAAGCGTGATTTCTTACATGTAATTGAGGACTGTCCTCTATTTGCTGCAAGGACTAGTGCATTAGGTTTGAGTGTATACGGATACCAAGCAAGCATATTATTGTAATCTATGTGCATTGAATGGGAAGTGTTTATTTGCGTCGTTTCTCAACTAAAAGTAGTCAAACTTAATGTATGCATACAATAGAGAACAGTCCTCGATTCATGTGATAAATGAAACATGCATGGTAAATTCTTACTACAGATTCCAACTGGTAATACATGTAATTGTTCAAGGAAGAAAAAAAGAGATAATCGTTTCTCTCCTGAATTCTACTTTTTTTTTTTCGTCAAAGAAGCCCTTAATTCATGCAATGTAGATCTACAAACTGTATTTTTGGCATGGATCAGAACATTTAGTTGAGTCTTTTATTGATGCCAAGCAAGTGTATTATACATAATATGTATTGTACATCTACGCTGTAGGTATAGACTGGATGTGAAGTGTGATTTTTTTTGTGTGTCTGTTACATGCAATTGAGGACTGTCCTCTATTGCCTGTGTACATGTACATTTGAGTGTACTGTACAACATGTATAGTATGGATACCAAGCAAGCAAAATAAACTGTACATTGAATGGGAAGTGTGTTTGTTTGCCTGGTTTATCCAAACTATTAGTACCCAAACCTGATGTACACATGCAAAAGTGAACAGTCCTCATGGTACAATGTATGAAACGTGTGCGTGGTATATATTCCAAACTACAAATTCCAACTGGTAATATGTATTCTCAGTGTTCTGCAACATTGTAGTAAAAAAGGATAACTGTCTCCTGGATTCTACTTTTTATCAAAGAAGCTCTTTCAATTGGTTCATAGATATATTTTTGGCATGGACTAGAATATTAGGTTTTAGTACATGAGGATATACCAAGCAGTCATCCTGTGGGGACCAGGAGTGGTCATCTCCAACAATGCTGACATGAAAGAAAGGATTCTCAAAGAGCTACTTAGCACCCATCCAGGCATCATAAAGATGAAAGCTCTGGCTAGATCCTATGTATGGTGGCCAGGAATAGACGGCCAACTGGAACAGCAAGTGAAGAGCTGTCCAAGTTGCCAGCAGAGTCAACACACAGCCCTGCTGCATCGCCTATTCACCCATGGGAATTCGAGGGATCAACGATAGATAAGTATTTAGCCGTTAGAGGGATGTACGTTGTATCAAATGCTTATTTTTGATTGGTCGCCGTGCGTTCTAGCTATCATGGATCGAGTTTCCGGTTGTGCTGTGTACTTCCGGTATATATATGAGTATACACGGCTTGCAAATTGCTACCCGGAGAATCAAATTTTATCAGTTTGTTTTGTCGTTTCATCCATCATTATGGACGGTTCTGAGAACAGAGATTTGCAGAGGATGACTGTCCCCCCCCCCCAACTTTGTAAGTTTTTGACTGACAGATGCGTACCATGCAATGGTAAACGGATGCTAGACGAGCTCCTCAGTCTTGCATTGAAAGCCACACGACCACGTACGATGTGATGATGCAGCCCTGTGATCGTGAAGAATCCCTGCGCTAGCGGCGTAGGGTGACCGCAGCGGATATGGCTCCGAGCGTGACTTCAACAGTAAGGCCGTGAATTGGAAAGCTGAGCTCGCCGATCTTCCGTCCATCTTCCTCTCTTCGATAGACATTTTTGTGTATCTGTCATCATACTGCGACTGGACTCCAGTCGCAGTATGATGACAATATTTTACTGTTACCTTTAGAGAGCGTGACCCGCTTGCACAATGATATCGCTTTCTCACAACATAAACACTAGTACATAGTGATCACCACCGATACTGGAAGTGGGCGTCACAACCAAAAGGCTAAAAAAGAAAATGTCGGCACCATTGGCAAATATCTTACAACTATATTGTCGATCCCTCAAATTTCCTGACAAGCCATGGAGTCGTATTCACTGTAATTATGCCACCATCGGAGATGAGAATGTCCTGATCACTGTCGATGCTTATATATAATTTCGGTAAATTAGATGTGAAGTGTGATTTGTTACACATAATTGAGGACTGTCCTCTATTTGCTTGTGTACTTGAGGTTTGAGTGTATGGATGCCAAGCAAGCAAATCTTAATCTAAGTGCATTGAATGGGAAGTGTTTATTTGCCTCTTTTTTTCCAAATTACTCAAACCTGATGTACACAAATACATGCAAGAGAGAACATTACTCAATTCATGTAAATGATGAAACATGCATGGTACAAGTATATCCGTGCTATAAATTCTAACTGGTAAAACATGTAAGTGTTCAGGGATGGAAAAAATAAAGATTACCATCTCTCTCCTGGATTCTGCTTGTTATCAAAAAAGCTCTTGGCTCCTACATTGTATTTGGCATGGACTGGAACATTAGGTTTGAGTGTGGATACCAAGCAAGTGTATTATAATACAGTAGGTAGATTAGATGTGAAGTGTGATTTTTTTTACAAGTAACTGAGGACCGTGGACTCTTATTTCTTGTGTGCATTACATTTGAGTGTATGTGGATGCCAAGCAAGGAAATCGTAACCGAAGTACATTGAATGGGAAGTGTGTTTGTTTGTCTGGTTTATCCAAATTACTCAAATCCGATGTACACATGCAATAGAGAACATTCCTCAATTACAACTATTAGTAAATGATAAAAAATGCATGGTACATTGTATATCCATACAACAGATTCCAACTGGTAATAAATATAAGTGTTCATCAAGGGGAAAACAAAAAGATAACTGATGTCTCTCTCTTGGCTTCTACTTTTTTATAATAGAAGCTCTTGGTTCATAGATCTATTTTTGGCATGGACCAGAACATTAGGTTTGAGTGTACAATAATGGATACCAAGGAAGTGTATTGTACATAATCTAGGTAGATTATAGATGTAAAGTGTGATTTTGTACATGTAACTGAGGACTGTCCTCTATTGCTCGTGTATGATGTTTGAGTGTATATGGATACCAAGGAATTGTACATAATCTAGGTAGATTAGATGTAAAGTGTGATTTTGTACATGTAACTGAGGACTGTCCTCTATTACTCGTGTACATTATGTTTGAGTGTATGGATACCAAGGAAGTGTATTGTACATAATCTGGGTAGATTGGATGTAAAGTGTGATTTTTTACATGAAACTGAGGACTGCCCTCTATTGCTTGTGTACATGAGGTTTGAATGCACATGGATACCATGCAAGCAAATTATAAAAGGGAAGTGTGTTTATTTGCCTAGTTTGTCCAAATTACTCAAACCTGTTGTACACATGCCAGATTCCAACTGGTAATAAATATAAGTGTTCATCAAGGGGAAAACAAAAAGATAACTGATGTCTCTCTCTTGGCTTCTACTTTTTTATAATAGAAGCTCTTGGTTCATAGATCTATTTTTGGCATGGACCAGAACATTAGGTTTGAGTGTACAATAATGGATACCAAGGAAGTGTATTGTACATAATCTAGGTAGATTAGATGTAAAGTGTGATTTTGTACATGTAACTGAGGACTGTCCTCTATTGCTCGTGTATGATGTTTGAGTGTATATGGATACCAAGGAATTGTACATAATCTAGGTAGATTAGATGTAAAGTGTGATTTTGTACATGTAACTGAGGACTGTCCTCTATTACTCGTGTACATTATGTTTGAGTGTATGGATACCAAGGAAGTGTATTGTACATAATCTGGGTAGATTGGATGTAAAGTGTGATTTTTTACATGAAACTGAGGACTGTCCTCTATTGCTTGTGTACATAAGGTTTGGATGCACATGGATACCATGCAAGCAAATTATAAAAGGGAAGTGTGTTTATTTGCCTAGTTTGTCCAAATTACTCAAACCTGTTGTACACATACCAGATTCCAACTGGTAATAAATATTAGTGTTCATCAAGGGGAAAACAAAAAGATAACTGATGTCTCTCTCTTGGCTTCTACTTTTTTTATAATAGAAGCTCTTGGTTCATAGATCTATTTTTGGCATGGACCAGAACATTAGGTTTGAGTGTACAATAATGGATACCAAGGAAGTGTATTGTACATAATCTAGGTAGATTAGATGTAAAGTGTGATTTTGTACATGTAACTGAGGACTGTCCTCTATTGCTCGTGTATGATGTTTGAGTGTATATGGATACCAAGGAATTGTACATAATCTAGGTAGATTAGATGTAAAGTGTGATTTTGTACATGTAACTGAGGACTGTCCTCTATTACTCGTGTACATTATGTTTGAGTGTATGGATACCAAGGAAGTGTATTGTACATAATCTAGGTAGAGTGGATGTAAAGTGTGATTTTTTACATGAAACTGAGGACTGTCCTATATTGCTTGTGTACACAAGGTTTGAATGCATCTATGGATACCATGCAAGCAAATTATAAAAGGGAAGTGTGTTTATTTGCCTAGTTTGTCCAAATTACTCAAACCTGTTGTACACATGCCAGATTCCAACTGGTAATACACTGTACATGTAAGTGATGTCCAAGGAAGAAGGAAAAAAGATAACCGTTTCTCTCCTGGAATCTAGTTTTTAGCAAAGAAACACTTGGTTTATAAAATACATAGATACGGTACTGCAAGAGGGCAACAGGATAGGAACATAGTATGAATTACAAATGTTGCTTTTCTTGCAGAGAATGGTCACCAGATCATGTGCAGTGAAGACAAATCGTAAACAAGATGAATATAAGAAATATCTGGATAAAGACGACCCACAAGGATTTGAAGTCAAACAAGTAAACAAACTGATAGGTGAGTCAGAAAACATTAGCAAGTATTTGGCTAATAGCCAGTGTTAATTAACCAGAACACCAAGACTTGTTTGTAGACATAATGTATTCAATTTTAATGCTCAAGTGATAAACAATGCTGGGCTCTATAACTTGTGAACTACCATATTGATCTAATGTACATCTGATTATGTATATATGTATATATATATATATATATATATATTTTTTTTTTTTTTTAAGGAAATGAGTCTATTTATGGCAGTAGATTTTACTAAAAATGCCAATTTCTACCAAAAAATTGTAACAACAAAATATTTTTATAGAAAGGAAAAAAAAAATTTGGTCTCTGTATTTAACGTTTCATTTGTCCTTACATACAAAATATGACTTACTATGTAATATGTCAATAATTTTCAGAATTGTATTTGTGTAATTGAACCTGCCTTTGTTATTTTTGTTATTCTGAAAGAAAATATGAAATGCAGAAAATAAAATCTTTTCAAACAAACAAATGCTGAAATTTTCTCAAAATCAGATATCTAAAAGGTTCTTTTAGAATCCAACCTAGGAATCATTTATCTCTTGAATCTGTGACCAAAAATTGTCAAAAAACAATTTTTTAAAACATTTTGTCCAAGTTGCACACAGGCTGTATTAAAGAGGATCAAAGTCTGTATCATCACAGCCTGTGGATGATAATGGACGATAATGCTTGGATCTAACTACTACATCGCACCTCATCAAAATAGTGAATTAAAAAGAATGAAGAAATTAATGAAAAAAGTCAACTTGTGCATTTAGTGCTCATACTCTTCCATTTGAAATACACCATATACCAAAATATAACACAACATCAACTGATATTTAACCCAGTATGAGCTAATATCTAACATTTGTTTCAACTGAAATTGATGTAACAAATAATTCCTCCCTGGGGTGGGATGGCTTGTGGATTTCAAATGGAATAGCTTGATAATATGCTGGTTTAAAACTTGGATCATACACCCGTTCCAAACTAAAATTGGCATGAGCCAGTCATCAGCAGAATTCTAATGTGCATTTTACCACCAAATATTTTGTTTTATCAGTTGATACGTACAGCTTGTCTTGTGTACTGAATTATTGTTACTTTATCTGTCATGAAGGGCGTGGGATCTTTGCCACAAGGTCCTTTACCAAAGGGGAGTTTTTACTGCAATATAAAGGTGACGTGATATCAGAGGAGGAAGCAGCAACAAGGGAAGAGAGGTACAAGACGGAGCACCATTACCAGTTCTTCTATTCCTATAGAGGAAAAACAATGTGGTAAGCAGTGAATACTTATTTAACAGCAGGTTGTCATGAATGGGATACTTTCTTATCATGCCCTGATAAAATTGATTGGATCAATACTCTTTAAATGAGCTAATATTGACAGATATGATTTGCTCAAGACTTAGAAATATGTGTTCCCATATTGAAAAGTCCAGGGTATAAACTTTGATGCAGTTGAATGTGGACTCGGTAGGCCTAACCTGACTGAATCTCACAAAACATTATCAGCAGAATAAGCACTACACATGAAACTATCCTATATGGTTTAGCATGGCGTTATCCTATAGTGTACATTAATATTGTATGTTCCACAATTTCCACAGCTGGCAATTGGGCTACACATAAATGTAGTTGCTATGTTTTTGGTACATAATACGGTGACAACCAGGGGCCCGTAAAACAAAGATTTGTGATCAGTCGGTAAATTCAAAGAGTAATTCTGATTGGTTAATAGTGGATATGTTGGAATATACATGTATGCGCATGAAACAATGGTCTTGATTGACCAATACCTGTGTCTTTATGATTGATTGCAAACCTCTATGTTATGGGGGCCTGGTAACACAAACTCTATTAATATGAAATGCTTGATAACACAAGGTGTTTTTATTTCAAGTCATAGCTCTGCAGTGTATTCTACATCATGTCCAGTTTTTGTTTTCTCTTAAATTTGGAATTTTGTTTCTGAAAGTCCCCTAAACTTTGTTTCAAGGGAATATTTGTGGTCCCTGTCAGAGATGAAGCCAACTAGTAATCAATGAAGCCAAAATCAAAATTTTACTTTTGTTGTTTTGAGAATGAAACCAAGCTTTTCTCACAATATGGGTAAACTATAAATCACTTAAATTAAATGAAATCCAGCCCTGAATTAAATCTTAAAATTCTGTCCAGTACCCAAAACTAAGCGAGGACATTATATTGTTCATAATTTATTACAGCATTGATGCAACTGAGACCAAGTCCAACGGTCGTTTTGTAAATGATGCAAAGGAAGGGACAAGTGAATGCAATTCCAGGATGAGGAAGGTGGAAGAAAGCGGAAAAGTTTTTCTTTGCTTGTTTGCAATTAAAGACATAAAAGTTGGTGATGAAATTAGGTATGACTACAAGGCACCAAATCTGTGGTGGCGAAGAAAGTGTCGAAGGCGGAACAATGAGAGTGAGCAGCTTGAACAAACCAAGGAATCAGCAGAACATGATGTGCCGCTTTTGAGTGAAGTGGCACAAACATCAACAAATCATCACAGCAATGAGGCATCAGAGGGCCTAGGAGAGAGTGAGCAACTTCAGAAAACCAGAATATCAGCTGAATGTGATCTCGTGCATGAAAATGGAACAGACACAGATGGCAGTAGTCCAGATCAGGGTTTGAGCAGTCCTCCTGAGGTATCAGAGGAGGAACATGAGGAACTTGAACAAACTGATGGGACATCAGCTGAATGTGATCACGTGCATGAAGATGTAACAGACGCAGATGGCAGTCAGGGTTTGAGCAATCTTCCTGAGGTATCAAACGGGGAAAATGAAGATCTTGAACAAACTAGGACATCAGCGGAATGTGATCTTATGCATGAAAACGGAAAAGACACAGATGGCAATCAGGTTTTGAGCAATCCTCCTGAGGTATCAAAGGGGGAAAATGAGAATCTTGAACAAACTGGGACATCAGCTGAATATGATCATGTGCATGAAAATGGAACAGACGCGGATGGCAGTCAGGGTTTGAGCAATCTTCCTGAAGTATCAAACGGGGAAAATGAAGATCTTGAACAAAATTGGACATCAGCGGAATGTGATCTAGTGCATGAAAATGGAACAGACACAGATGGCAGTCAGGGTTTGAGTAATGATCCTTTTGAGGTATCAAAGAAGGAACATTAGGATCTTGAACAAATTGGGACATCAGCAGAATGTGATCTCGTGGGTGAAAATGGAACAGACACAGGTGGCAGTCAGGGTTTCTGCAGTCCTTCTGAGGTATCAAAGGGGGGAAATAAGAATCTTGAACAAACTGGGACATCAGCGGAATGTGATCTAGTGCATGAAAATGGAACAGACACAGGTGGCAGTCAGGGTTTCTGCAGTCCGTCTGAGGTATCAATGGGGGAAAATAAGGATCTTGAACAAACTGGGACATCAGCGGAATGTGATCTAGTGCATGAAAATGGAACAGACACAGGTGGCAGTCAGGGTTTCTGCAGTCCGTCTGAGGTATCAAAGGGGGAAAATAAGGATCTTGAACAAACTGGGACATCAGCGGAATGTGATCTAGTGCATGAAAATGGAACAGACGCAGATGGCAGTCAGGGTTTGAGCCATCATTCTGAGGTATCAAAGGGGAAACATGATGATCTTGAACAAACTGGGACATCAGTGGAATGTTATCTCGTTGGTGAAAAGGGAACAGATGCAGATGGCAGTCAGGGTTTGAGCAGTCCTTCTGTGGTTTCAATGGGAGAAAGTGACCAACTGACAGATGATGACTATGTTCCCGAGTCTGAGGATGTAAGCACAGATAGTGAAGATGAAGAGTTTATCCCACACAAATCCTGGAGAAAGTATGTGGATCAAACTTCACCAAATCACAGCAATAATGCATCAGAGGAAGAGAGTGAGCAACTTGAACAAGCAGGGACATCAGCTGAATGTCACATGTGTCATCAGCTGTGGCTGCCTCACGCTTGTGAGGAGTTTCCTTTAAAACAACGCGTAAAACTTCAAAGAAGTTTATTCATAAAACACTGTTCCTTGAATTAAATGGGTGCAGCTTTATTCAACGTCTTGTTGCTCAGATGCAGGTCCATGACATGACGTCAAGTCGTATTCAAGTGTACAGGTTTCAAGATAACTTTCTGTAAAATGATGAAATAATTGAACAACTAATATGAGTATTCATGTAACATTCTAAGATTCCAAACTTATGTGATCTCAATAAATGCATTCATCATTTCGTAATTTACCCTAGTGAATATGGTACCACTAATAATACCTCATACTACTTTGATTCCTTCACTCACTTAATCAATACCTTATTGAATTCTGTATCATAAATGATTCATAATGTTGAAACATTTAACCTTTAACAACACATTACCATGTTATCTGTTTTTAGATACAACTGCCAATTGCTAATTATTAATAACATAATTAAACTAATTCAAACAACAAATAATCCTTATAATAACACTGTAGTTAACATTTAGTTGAGCACATAAAATGCGTCATCATCACCAATAATGCATGTATAATTTATATTATGCTTCCTTTCTATACACAAAAACGATTATTATAAGTCATCGTGATCTGATCTATTCCGAACTAACTAGCACAGACTTAACAGAACACAGAAGTACGTCACTATCCCACACAATTAAGGTCAACCAACCTATCTAAATGCACATAACCTAATACACTGACCCATATTCTAAACACAACAGCAACACTAAAATAATCATGAAACTTAATGATTTAAGCTAAATCAGCTAACACACATATTATGACACTGACATGTTTGTATACTAACATGACTCACTACCTTCTAACAATTCCACCAACTGTTCTTCTTAATTCAAGCTGTAAATTAATACAAATTTCAGTCTCTGATGTGGTATTTAACTACTGCAAACATAATACTACAATATTGAGATGCATTTCAGCTTTCGTTATATTACACAAATGCTTGTGGAAGAAATAATGTATATAATGTGAAACTTACCAATTGGGGCCTGTAAACAGTCTGTAGTAACTAACTGAAAAGCGGTCGCTTGCTGGCTTGAGAGCTTCAACACAGAACACCTCTCTCGTCCAAACTGAACATTAAACTGACTCTTTGGCTTAGAATGTCAAAGCTATATACAGTGTACTACCAAGCTATACTACCAAGGACCTTTACATCATACCCCAGAGACAAAGAAAGGGGGTTTGAGTCATAGCTCAGAACTTGACCATGAATGGGAACATTGTTTACGGGCAGGGGTTGGTGGTCAAGAGCTGGACAGAATGTTTAGTCTAGCCAAACCCATGAATGGGGAGGGGAAACTATAAAATGGGATTATCACTGCTGGCAATGCTTGCTCAGAGGTAGAATTTCCCACAATTTGATCCTGCATACTCTGTACAGTGTGCATGCAATGCACTATATCAAAGGTGCAGACTACTGCAAAGCATTAAATCAAAATATAGTACTCACTGCATACTCCTGCGGTGACATGGCTCCTTTAACAGCCATACACAGCTGTTACACTAAAACAATAAACACAGTTACATTTCTCTGGTTGCTTGACATGCTAAAAGAGAATAAAACAGATAAATTTACAGCTAGTGGGCTGTGAAAAGATGAAAGGGTAAAAGTGCCTGAGAGGCAAGCTAGAGAGAAAGATTGGAAGAGAGAAGAGATAGAGAGAAGCATTATGAGGAAATACATTACAAATTGTGAGATTTCTTCGACTTGATTTGGCTCCTTGATTGGGAATCTCCCGGTCTTCCCATCTACATCGGTGTTCTATGCACGCGAGACTTCTTCTCCCGTTGCAACTTTTTGTGCCGGAACCAAGACTACCAGTTTCTGGATGGGTCGCTCGAGGAACGACGGTCGATGGTGGCGCATCCCCTCAGTATCCAGCATCTTCGTAGCCATGAGAAGTCGGACCTTCCTCACATGCCCATCTTTGCCAGCGAAGACTTCCTCTACTTGTCCCAGGGGCCAGCATCGGCGAGCTTCATCAGCTTCCTTGATGATAACGACATCGCCCGCTCTGATGTCTCGTTTTGGCTGCACCCACTTCTGCCTTGCCTGGAGTTCGATGAGAAACTCTTTCCTCCATCTCAACCAAAATTCGTTTGTGAGATGCTGAACTCTTCGCCACCATTTTCTGCAGTAGTCATCTGCCCGTTGAAACTTTCCTGGTGGCGGAAGCACTACCTTCGGCTTCATAGTCAGCAGATGGTTCGGTGTCAGGGGCTCGGGTGCATCAGGGGAGCATAGATTTGTTGTGGTGAGTGGTCTTGCGTTCACGATCAGTTCTACCTCGGCTAGAAACGTACGGAAGGACTCGTCATCTAACTGGTTTGACGAGTTTATCAGCAAGGGTTCAAGGGCACGTCTCACAGTGGCAATCTGTCGTTCCCATGCTCCTCCCATGTGAGAGGAGTGGGGGGTGTTCATTTCAAAAGGGATCCAGTCTGTGTCATTTTCTTTCAGGTAGTCTTTAACCTGCTCTTCATCGAGCTCCTTGAGTGCTTGCTGGAGCTCGTTGCGTGCACCAACGAAAGCTGTTCCTCTGTCACAGCGTATCTGTCTCACGGGGCCACGTCTGCTCAGGAATCGTCTCAGGCAGTTGATGAATGAGCTACTGCTCAAACTGTTTGCTGATTCTAGGTGAATTCCTCTGGATGCCATGCAAGTGAACAAGACACCACACCGCTTCACCTCACTCCGTCTCTCTTTGATTGTGAATGGGCCGAAGTAATCAACAGCACAGTAGGTGAACGGTGGAGCTGGTGTCAGCCTGTCCTCTGGGAGGTCAGCCATCTTTTGCTGCTCCAGGGGACCACGAAGTTTTCTGCATGTCACGCACTTCGACACAATGCTGGAAACTGCTGCCGATCCACCGATGATCCAGTAACCGGACTGCCTCAGCTGATTGTGGGTTATCCCTCTACCCATATGGTTCACCTTCTGATGGTGGTGTCTAATCAGCATTTCTGTGACGTGTGAACGTCGGGGCACGATGATAGGGTGTTTCACCTCCATAGGGATATTTGCTCTCTTTATTCTGCCACCCACTCTGATGACTTGGCTCTCGTCTATGTAGGGGTCAAGGCGGTACAGCGAGCTGGTAGTTTTAATGCTGTCGTTTCTCAACCGGGCAGCAGCACGGTCTCCCTGTTTGTTACACTGGAGCTTTCGGAGGATGTCTTCCTCCTGATGGAACTGCTCTCTTTGCAGGCAGAGGAAGATTTCTGTCTCTGCTCGCTGAAGTTCGTCCACGGTAAGGTCAACTCTGGGAAGTGGTCCAGCAACTTGAACCGATTTCCTCAGCTTCACCTGTCGTTCTTGAAGTTTCCTCTTCAGCCGTAGACACAAGGCAACTGCCTTCCTTGCACGATTCCAGCTGGAGATGTGATGAAGGCGGCTGGTACTCAGTCTACTGGTGATGTTCACTGCAGTGGTAGAGAAGCTAATCCCCTTCTTCACCTCTGGGTCTTCATCACTGATGTCTGGTTTTACCTCCTCCTTGGGAGGATGGAAGATCCCTTTTCCTTCCAGGAATTTTGGTCCTGATAAACCAGAAGTCACTGTTCAAGAGTTCCGTGGCTGTCATACCGCGTGACGCGCAGTCTGCAGGGTTGGAGTTGGTGTCGACGTAGAACCAGGAGCTTGAAGAGGTTTCATTGTGTATCAATTCTACACGATTCGCCACGTAGATGTGAAATCTTCTGGACTCATTTTGGATGTATCCTAAGACAACTCTGCTGTCAGTCCAAAAAAATTCTTGAAGGTCTCCGTACATCAGCTCACTGCGTAGAAACCTGCTAACCTTGGCAGAAATTGTAGCTGCGGTCAACTCAAGTCTGGGCATAGTCACTGGCTTCAGAGGTGTTACTCTTGACTTTGCTACCACGAGAGAGCAGCAGCTTTCATCCTGTTCATTGATGAGTCGGAGATAAGAGCACTGCCCATATCCCTCGTAGCTCGCGTCGGAGAAATGGTGGAGCTCTGCATGTTTCACTTTGCCGAATTTGCTCTTACCCTCACCAGGAAGTCTGAGAAGTCTCTCAGGCCGCTAGCATCACGATGTCCAATCCTACCCCAGGAATTTAGCTTCTTGGTGAAGGCGACACTGATGGTGCTCGCGTGACCATATCTCTCTTCCAGCTGCTCGCGTGCTTTCTTGTAGCCATCCTCGTCCCCGATGAGTAGGTGGTGTTCGACGATCTCCTTAGGTTTACCACACACAAACGCACAGAGGAGGTTCAGTTTCGAGGCATTATCCAGTGGTTTGCTGTCCACCAAACTAATGAAAGCGTTCTTCCACAATGGATATTGCAGGGGATCCCCGCTAAATGTAGGGACATCGATTTTTGGTAGCTGGCTTAATGCTGCAAGTTGCTGGCTTGCCATACTCTGATGGACAGTTACTCGTGTAAGTTGGGCAAGGCATCCCTCAAGTGATGTAAACATTCTCTCCAATCCCTCTGGTGCTTTGCTACGTGGGTTTGGTTGAGGCATTGTCGCAGCTGGTTTTGATTCAGTGCTGGAATGAGTTTCAACTTCCTGAGATGCGAAGAAGCGCTTCATTTCCTCACCCTTTGTCTCCCTCTCCACATTTGGGAAAACAATTTCCTCATCACGATCCTCATCCAGCTCATCCTCAAACTCCTCGACTACTGCCTGTTCAGCTTTGATAGTGGCTAGTTCTTTTCTCCTTGCGAGAGCAGATTCTTCCTGCTCGAGAATCAGCCGATTTCTTTCAAATTCAGCTTTTTGCAGCTTCAATTTCAATTCCTCCTCCTGGAATGCATGCTCAGCTTTCAGCGCTGCTTCCCTTCTGCGAAGATGAAATTTTTCACTCCTCACTGACTGGCTGGAACTGGCACGACTGCTAGCAGACCTACTTATTCTGCTCCTCCCACTGCGGGCACTCTTGACACTTTGATTTGAGCAGGGAGGTGAGTTCACCTCCCTGATTTGAGCCATCCTCATTCAGCTTATGTGATGACTTACAAGCCTCGTCGATTGACGCCATCTTTGCCTTTCAGTTCCTCTTAGTTACTTCCGATGACTGTTCCAGTGCTATCAATTAACTTAAATTGATAACGAGCGTTGAATCTCACCTTTGAAAGTTATTGTGGCTGCCTCACGCTTGTGAGGAGTTTCCTTTAAAACAACGCGTAAAACTCCAAAGAAGTTTATTCATAAAACACTGTTCCTTGAATTAAATGGGTGCAGCTTTATTCAACGTCTTGTTGCTCAGATGCAGGTCCATGACATGACGTCAAGTCGTATTCAAGTGTACAGGTTTCAAGATAACTTTCTGTAAAATGATGAAATAATTGAACAACTAATATGAGTATTCATGTAACATTCTAAGATTCCAAACTTATGTGATCTCAATAAATGCATTCATCATTTCGTAATTTACCCTAGTGAATATGGTACCACTAATAATACCTCATACTACTTTGATTCCTTCACTCACTTAATCAATACCTTATTGAATTCTGTATCATAAATGATTCATAATGTTGAAACATTTAACCTTTAACAACACATTACCATGTTATCTGTTTTTAGATACAACTGCCAATTGCTAATTATTAATAACATAATTAAACTAATTCAAACAACAAATAATCCTTATAATAACAAATTGGGACATCAGCAGAATGTGATCTCGTGGGTGAAAATGGAACAGACACAGATGGCAGTCAGGGTTTCTGCAGTCCTTCTGAGGTATCAAAGGGGGAGAAAAGGGATCTTGAAAAAACTGGGACATCAGCTGAATGTGATCTAGTGCATGAAAATGGAACAGACACAGGTGGCAGTCAGGGTTTCTGCAGTCCTTCTGAGGTATCAAAGGGGGAAAATAAGGATCTTGAACAAACTGGGACATCAGCGGAATGTGATCTAGTGCATGAAAATGGAACAGACACAGGTGGCAGTCAGGGTTTCTGCAGTCCTTCTGAGGTATCAAAGGGGGAAAATAAGGATCTTGAACAAACTGGGACATCAGCGGAATGTGATCTAGTGCATGAAAATGGAACAGACACAGGTGGCAGTCAGGGTTTCTGCAGTCCTTCTGAGGTATCAAAGGGGGAAAATAAGGATCTTGAACAAACTGGGACATCAGCGGAATGTGATCTAGTGCATGAAAATGGAACAGACACAGGTGGCAGTCAGGGTTTCTGCAGTCCTTCTGAGGTATCAAAGGGGGAAAATAAGGATCTTGAACAAACTGGGACATCAGCGGAATGTGATCTAGTGCATGAAAATGGAACAGACACAGGTGGCAGTCAGGGTTTCTGCAGTCCTTCTGAGGTATCAAAGGGGGAAAATAAGGATCTTGAACAAACTGGGACATCAGCGGAATGTGATCTAGTGCATGAAAATGGAACAGACGCAGATGGCAGTCAGGGTTTGAGCCATCATTCTGAGGTATCAAAGGGGAAACATGATGATCTTGAACAAACTGGGACATCAGTGGAATGTTATCTCGTTGGTGAAAAGGGAACAGATGCAGATGGCAGTCGGGGTATGAGCAGTCCTTCTGTGGTTTCAATGGGAGAAAGTGACCAACTGACAGATGATGACTATGTTCCCGAGTCTGAGGATGTAAGCACAGATAGTGAAGATGAAGAGTTTATCCCACACAAATCCTGGAGAAAGTATGTGGATCAAACTTCACCAAATCACAGCAATAATGCATCAGAGGAAGAGAGTGAGCAACTTGAACAAGCAGGGACATCAGCTGAATGTCACATGTGTCATCAGCTGTGGCTGCCTCACGCTTGTGAGGAGTTTCCTTTAAAACAACGCGTAAAACTCCAAAGAAGTTTATTCATAAAACACTGTTCCTTGAATTAAATGGGTGCAGCTTTATTCAACGTCTTGTTGCTCAGATGCAGGTCCATGACATGACGTCAAGTCGTATTCAAGTGTACAGGTTTCAAGATAACTTTCTGTAAAATGATGAAATAATTGAACAACTAATATGAGTATTCATGTAACATTCTAAGATTCCAAACTTATGTGATCTCAATAAATGCATTCATCATTTCGTAATTTACCCTAGTGAATATGGTACCACTAATAATACCTCATACTACTTTGATTCCTTCACTCACTTAATCAATACCTTATTGAATTCTGTATCATAAATGATTCATAATGTTGAAACATTTAACCTTTAACAACACATTACCATGTTATCTGTTTTTAGATACAACTGCCAATTGCTAATTATTAATAACATAATTAAACTAATTCAAACAACAAATAATCCTTATAATAACACTGTAGTTAACATTTAGTTGAGCACATAAAATGCGTCATCATCACCAATAATGCATGTATAATTTATATTATGCTTCCTTTCTATACACAAAAACGATTATTATAAGTCATCGTGATCTGATCTATTCCGAACTAACTAGCACAGACTTAACAGAACACAGAAGTACGTCACTATCCCACACAATTAAGGTCAACCAACCTATCTAAATGCACATAACCTAATACACTGACCCATATTCTAAACACAACAGCAACACTAAAATAATCATGAAACTTAATGATTTAAGCTAAATCAGCTAACACACATATTATGACACTGACATGTTTGTATACTAACATGACTCACTACCTTCTAACAATTCCACCAACTGTTCTTCTTAATTCAAGCTGTAAATTAATACAAATTTCAGTCTCTGATGTGGTATTTAACTACTGCAAACATAATACTACAATATTGAGATGCATTTCAGCTTTCGTTATATTACACAAATGCTTGTGGAAGAAATAATGTATATAATGTGAAACTTACCAATTGGGGCCTGTAAACAGTCTGTAGTAACTAACTGAAAAGCGGTCGCTTGCTGGCTTGAGAGCTTCAACACAGAACACCTCTCTCGTCCAAACTGAACATTAAACTGACTCTTTGGCTTAGAATGTCAAAGCTATATACAGTGTACTACCAAGCTATACTACCAAGGACCTTTACATCATACCCCAGAGACAAAGAAAGGGGGTTTGAGTCATATAGCTCAGAACTTGACCATGAATGGGAACATTGTTTACGGGCAGGGGTTGGTGGTCAAGAGCTGGACAGAATGTTTAGTCTAGCCAAACCCATGAATGGGGAGGGGAAACTATAAAATGGGATTATCACTGCTGGCAATGCTTGCTCAGAGGTAGAGTTTCCCACAATTTGATCCTGCATAATCTGTACAGTGTGCATGCAATGCACTATATCAAAGGTGCAGACTACTGCAAAGCATTAAATCAAAATATAGTACTCACTGCATACTCCTGCAGTGACATCAGCCATTGGGCAAGTTGGCACAAGGATCACCAAATCCCAGCAAGTCTGAATGTGAGCAACAGGCCAGTACGAGTCACGCATTACGCACCCTGAATGAGAATAAGAGGAACAATCCTACTTACCTACCTGTCACAAAGGATGTAGTTAAACTTACATCATATCTGAAAACTGAGACTGAAGAAGTCATCACAAAACTCAATGAAGAGACAACAGATGAGGACATATCTAAGGAGTACAGATACCTAGCTGAGCTGACATTGACATCCATAATAGTGTTTAACAGGAAACGATCTGGAGAAGTCAGCAAAATGAAACTAGATGACTTCAGCAAGTGTAAGCAAGGTGATGAGGTGACTGACGACTATGGCCTGTCCAAATGGGAAGCAAAACTCGGTAAAAACCTGTGGCGTCTGGAAATTGTGGGGAAGAAACAACGTGCAGTTCCTGTTCTTCTTACAAGTGAGATGAAAAGGAGTATGGACTTGTTGGTTGCTAAGAGAGGAGATGCTGGTGTGTATGAGACCAATCCTTATGTGTTTGCCCTGACAAGTTCTAATGGCCACATCAGAGGGAGTGATGTGGTTAGGAAATTCAGCATATCTTGTGGTGCAAGCAAGCCTTCGTACATAACATCTACAAGGTTGCGCAAGCATATTGCCACGGTCTCACAAGTGATGAACTTAAGAGACAATGAGCTTGATGTGCTGGCCAATTTTATGGGACACGATGTGCGCATTCACCGGAACTTTTACCGTCTTCCCGATCATGTCATGCAAGTAGCTAAGGTTTCCAAGATTCTCATGTGCATGGACAAAGGCTCCCTTGGTAAACTTCATGGATCAACTCTTGATGAGGTTCAGCTTGATGAAGGAGAAGGCATGTTATCAACTAAATAATATTCACTTAATATACTCTGGGAAGCTTGACTGAAATGTTATTATTGGGTGAGAGATAATGCGGTTATAATTGATGTTCTTTAATGCGTGGAACTTAATGTGCATAGAACATGTGGTATACAGGGCTTGGGCCCATTATTAGACGAAATGACACATTTCGGGAACAGCACATAGAGCTCTAGAGTCCAGACCAATCGTGTGGCTCCCAAAATTGAGCGAAGAGAAGATCACAGTCTGATAATTACATGCATTCATTCACCGTGCGGTTATCGCGCACAAGCATAGACTTACTACGCCAGGTGTGCCAGGAAAATTGAATGGAAAGGAAGATATGCAATCGGCCACAAAAAACATAACGACGACAACAACAACAATAACTCAATACACAGAAATAACAGAATTTGAGGAAATGCCCTCAGACAGATACTGGACAACGAAGAACAAAGAAAGAGGAGCAGGGAAGAATAGAGAAGGAAAAGGAGAGGTCTAAGTGTGTAAATGATTTTAGATCAGAACCAATATAGTTAATTCCAGAAGCTGATGCTTATAACTTAATAAGAACATATAAATCTAGAGATATATTTTTTGATAATTTTATACTACTAAACCACTGAAGAACAATCTAGTATCAGGCCAACAGGCAGTTCATGATAAGGCAAAGTAGTGACAGAATTAAAAAAATATGTCAACCCATTTACTCAACTACCTGATAATTTATCATTATGAATGTTACATGACCCAATACGACAATGATGTGAGGTGGTGTTCTTGGCTAAAATTTAAAAGATTTTAGTATCTTGTGGTTTTGGTGTAAATATGTTTACTGATTTTCACCTTCATAATCAAAAGTTTGATGAGCTAATCCTTGAAATTCCCCCCAAAACTGAGTGTCGTTTACCACATAATTATTTTGAGCTTACTTAGATACAATTCTGGTATCTTTTGATTGCAATGATGTCCCCTTTTACTACCATAAGGCTGGGAACCTTTGTGGTTTGTGAAGTGCCTCTTTTATAATGATTTCTTGCATCTTATTCTCCAATTTGAATTTGCATTTCCAGAAGTACCACTAGACGATGCCCTTGATCCAGATGTAGATCATGATGCTGATGAAGAGGACATAGTCATGGATGCTGAAGTATCAACGGATGCTAGCCAGCTACAGCATTCTGATGTTGGCCAGTTTGACAAAGAAAATGCAGTTAGAAGAGTAAAGGCAGTGATCAAATCTGGTAAGAAAATAGTCTTGCTATATTGCAGCTTTTTGCTCACACAGTGACGCAGAGCCAAATTGAATGTTATTTCAACGGAACCAAAAATAAAAATTTGACATTGCCATGGTATTTTTTTTTTTTTTTTTGTAAAATAATTGCTAGTTGAGCTTAATTCCCTTAGTGTTAGGTTGGGGAATTCATCACATTGTTTAAAGTGATAATTCGAGTTTATTCATGATGGCAGTGTGTGTGTGCTCTTGTAAACCATGTCATATAGGGTACAGAGCAAAGTTTAAGACATACTGATGGCCTTTATTTTGTTTTTCTTGTGGAGTCCAAATAAGGAAAATGCAATAAAGACCGCCATTATGTCTTATTCTTGTCAGTACCCCATATGACATGTTTTGCATGAACACACACACTATTACAGCTGGTTACTAGTCGCTGGTCACTGGTCAGTATCCCTATTATTATGGCAACACCCCTACATGTGGTTCCCTAGCAGGTACAAAAATGTATTTTACCATATGAAGGCCTGATTCACAGTCTCCTCTTAATTGTTGTTCTGGAGATGGGGCTGCTGCTAGAACTCTGTGTGGCATTCACCTGGTCTCTGATCTGAGCCGTTGTTAACTTGCGATTTCTGAGGCTGGTGACTCGGATGAACTATCCTCAGAAGCAGAAGTGACTCGTGGTCTTCCTTTCCTGAGTCTTTCCTCATGTGTGCCAATTTCGTTGTAGCACTTGGTGGTTTTTGGACTCCACTTGGGGACATATTTAAAGTTTTTGCAGTTTTCTGAACTGACTGGCCTTCATTTGTTAAAGTAATGATGACCACTCATTTTTCTAAAAGCTCATTATAGTTCTTGCCATAATATGAAATTTAACAGTTGTCGAATAGGGCTGTCAGCTGTGTACTAAACTTATTTCTGCACAACACAACTGATAATTCCAATCCTGCTGATAGAACAACAACAACAACAAAAATCCACTGTATACAGTGTAATTCACCCTAGTAACGCACACCTGTGACAAAACCATTTCAGGAGACTACCTCTTGAAGGTCATCGAGAGAATGCCAAAAGTGTTCAAAGCAGTAATTACAAGAAAGGGTGCTCATGAAAATAAAGAAAACGTTTTTAATGAGAAGGTGTGTCCAAACTTTTGGCCTGTATAGTATATATGGAACTGGGGCTTGATGGTGCGGGGAGACATCTGGGGGGGGGGGGGGGGGGTATGGTCCTTGTAGCCACCATGTATGGTCCAGGACTGCCGTGTTGATTCTCTAACTATATGGGACTGGGGCCTAAATTACAAGCCTTGTACTCTATGTATAACCTACCTCTGATTGAAAGTAACAGTAGCAAGCCAATGAGTTTTCCATTTCCTGGAACGCCATTCATGCCTATGAAATTACAAGTAACATTTTTTGCTGGATAAATTCAAATGTAAACGTTTGTCGTTTTTGCCATTCAGGTTCCAAAGTGAAAGGTACGAAACGAGAAAGGGGTCAGAAGAGAAAGAGACCATGGACTAAAGAAGAGAAACTGGCTGTAGCAAAGAGACTGAAGACCTGTTTTGAAACAACAAGTTTACCAGGAAAAGCTCAGTGTGAAGAGTGCCTTAAGTGTGAAAAATCACTACGGGGACGGGATTGGCACAACATAAAAGATTTTGTAAGGAATCAGATTAGAAAGGCGGATCCATTAGATTTCTTGGATAGGATCTAACATGGATATTCTTTTTTCAGCTGTATCGAGTCAAGAATACCAGATTGTAACTGTTTTGATGTTTCCAAATCAATAGATACATACTAAATGAAGTTTTTAAGAACAAGCTCTCCATGTAGTAGGTGGACTAGACCTACATTGCATAATCATGTTATTTCATTGTGGCCATGGACAGTGATGGATCATACGGCTTGAATTTGTTTTGCAAATTATGTGATAATGGACGCAGTGGCACAACGCCACAAGGTTGGTGTTGTATTTATCACATTTTATGTCCACTTAACTTCCACAATGAAATGAACTGCAGTAAATTGCCTGTTTTCATAGAGATGCAAGATTATTCATCTGTATTTGCAAACCATTACACATTACTGATAGTAAATACAAAACAAAAGAAAACAGTTTGTCACACAAGATTTGGCTAAAAAGAAAAATTGAAGATGAGCACAAATATATGCAACATTTGTTTTGCGATTTAAAAGATCAACATTTAACTCATTGGTTACAGATGTAGAAAAGTTAATGTGGGACAAACTTTTTCTTGTCTTGATATTTATTTAAGTATGAAGAAGTTTCCAGTGTAGAATCAATGGTTTGTCTTCTAATGGAAATGGGCTTGCACTTCAATATGGCTGTAAGAAACTGGGCAAAGACCAGTGCATAATGGTGAAATGCAAGGAAATTAGGGGAAACAACACATGAAATAGACACTGGAGGTCACTTAACAAGTGAAATACATGTATGAATTTGGGTTACTAGTGAGTCTTGCTGGTGAATAGTTGAATTGAAGCACTAGCAAAATAATAAAGTGTATTTCACTTCAGCCTCGATTGCAGTGTATATGCATTAGTTTATGATCAAGTATGAATACATGTAGGGCATGTAAATGACGTAAACTACCAGAAAATGTGTTCGATTGATTGACATGTAGATATACAAATTCACAGAAAATTATGTTGACAAGTTTGGTACATTTCAAATTTCAAATGAGGTGAAATGATGGAAATATAAATGAGAGGCAATGGCACACAAAAATTTTAAGAAGTTAGCATGTTGGTACATATGAGGAAGTGTGGCATCATAATCTGTCAACACCAGATTAGGAGGACCACATTCTTCAACTGTCCTGAACCTCAACTAAAAAATCAATTAGGCAATTGTCCATAACAATAGTGGGCTTGCTCATTCTTAGCAAATCCTGATTTCAGAAAAAAAAAAGTATGTAGGCCTATAATATGATTATGTGGTGATATAATGCTTGTTGATCTTAATTACTACAAAAATAAGATTGTTTATCCTACATGAAGAATTGATCCTGTTTTGTAGATCATGGATCATTTCCAAGTATGAACAAATTTCAAACTTGTTTATTTTATCAGGTAGGCCTATTTTGTTGCATAATTGAATCATCTTTTTTAAAGTAACTTCACCTCAAAAAGTTTCTCATCAAAAGTATGCGCCTGCAATTGTTGGGGCCAAAAGTGAGTCATTTTAATGGAATGTATATACACTTTTGACCTTGAGAACCCAGATGCAATGCAAGCACCTGTCGTTGAATTGAGCCTAAAAACGAAAATAGATTTATTATATTCATATGTCTTGCACTTGTTGGCAGTTTCACACTTTATTATGTGACTCGCCACAGTATGGTTATGGTTTTGAAGATTTCGTATTATATTGTATTATATTGTAGTTTCTACAATACAGGATATCATATAGTTTTCCACAAAAGAATCAAGTCAGTTTGATAAAAATGTATATATGCTTTTGACTTTGAGAACCCAGATACAATGCAAACACTTGTGGTTGAGTTAAGCCTAATTAAAACCACATGTAGATTTATTCCATTAAAATTTCGTAGGCCTACTTGTCTGCAAGCTCACACTTTATATGTGACTCGTCACAGTGGTTATGATTTTGAAGATTTTGTTGTATTATCTTGTAGTTTTCCACAAATGAAGTGAGCCATTTTGATGCAATGTAATTACAATTTTGACCTTGAGAACGCAAATGCAAAACAAGCACGTGTGGTTGAATAAGCCCAAATAAAAAGGTGTGTAGATTTATTCCATTAGAATATTTCACTTCTTGTTGGCAAGTTCACACTTTATCGACTAGCCCAGTAGTTGTAGTTTCATGGATTTTTGTTGAGAACATTGGTAATGACTATTGGTCAATACCTCAACAATATAAAGTGTTTTTTAAAGGGACCACTTATTGATTGCAACAGTGAATTCTAATTTTGCAGTACCTTGTATTTGAGGTATATGTTGTAACTTGTTATTTCCACTAAAAATTGGTAAAAAGATGAGAATTGAAGAAAATGACATAATACAATTACTCACAGACATCTGTGAACATAAAGCTGCACTCTTGGTTTGATCAAATCAGAGAGCCGATTCCTCACATATGGTAGATCAATTTGTAGAAAAAAAATAGTAAACTTGAATTAGAACCAAAAATGTTTAGGAATTGTTGTGAGAGGTGAACCTAGAAACCTGGGTACCTCAGAGTTCTTGAGGGGACATTTAAAAAAAAAAAAAAAATGAGATAAGGGACATCTATTGGTAAGAACCTTTTGAAGGCTCTTAAAAGTTTGAAGGTTTTGTAATTATCTTTACATAGGCTTAGTTTAGAATATTTAAGATTCTAACCACATGACATATCTATTACCATTTGAGAATTTAATATTTTGTTAAGAGTGTACAGGGTCAAGGAAAAGCTAGATTATGAATTGAGATAGTTTTAATAAATGGTAATGATTGAACTTCATTCAGGTGGAATTAGAATTCTATGAAGGGATTAGTTTGTGTCAGTACAGTGCATGCCGACTTTCAGGTGGCAGTGTAATGGTATATTGGCTTGTGTTACCCACTCGTTGATGCATTTTTTAAATGTTTTAAGATGTTCATTGTTTGTATTTGGCATATTAGCTATAAATCCTTAGACATTTGTAAAGTAGTTAGTAGTTACAGCTTATTTGTCTTATATTGTATAATTACACCCAAACACTCCGAATGTGAATACAATTCCAATGACTGAAATTGGTGTTTAGCAATTACATGCATAAATGTGCAAGGAGTCTAATGACATTAGAGTGCAAATTAGAATGACTAGGATATCAATACAGATACTGAAAGTCACATGAATTAAAAAAAAAAAAACAACACTCGAGGTGTTTCAGATGGTTGTCACTGCACTCTTTTTACATTTAAATGAGGAATGTGCAGTGGGAATGTACATGACATGTAGAGTGTTTGTGTGCTGTAAAAGTAGCACACATGAGCTATAGTCTGTTAATTTTATTGTGTCAGTAAAAACGGGACTACATAGTATGTATTTGAATAATTTGCAATGATTGCTGTCTTTGTGCATGCATCATGTATGTTGAGGCATGACACCTTCGCATTGCTATTGCATTCGGACATTTATGTTCACTCAATCACTGCACTGTCACCAAAAATAGAACTACAATAAAATCTGTCTGATGCAAATATCATCCATAATTGAAGTATATTAGAACGATAATGAAGGGTAAGGTACATTAGAGCACAGAATTACGGCACCATGCTAGACACATGTCTGATATCGTGCTTCAATTTGTATAACAGTGATTAAATCTAATTCTTGCCATGTGAAGGTACACTTTTGCTTCTGAGTTTTGCTGGTATTGCTTCAATGAGACATTGTGTCTGTTGTGTAGAGGGAAAATATGCCACTCGTGGTAGAAGTGTTACATGTATGTGCCATTTAATTCCAGAGTACATTGACTGAGTGGCCAGAGGAGAAGGAACAGGTCTTTACACAGTTCAGGTCAAAGCCATGCAACATTAAAGCAGGCATCATACTGCCCCGATTTTGATTCCCGGTGGACACACGATTGTGGAAAATGTCACATTGGTGTTGCCGTAGTCATTTGTGTTGGCTTTTGAAAACATCGTGTGACCGCTGGTAGTGTTTTTGGGCCTCCTGGAGCACCTTCCTGATCACTAAATTCTAAAAATTCCATAATCTTGTGTTCATCGGGAGTTAACATTCAGGACAGTGTGACATTAGGCTGAGATTAGCGTAATGTCCCACAAAGCTTGCAAGTGTCATCTGTCAATTTGAAGTGACATAATGTGAATGTTGTTTAAAGTTTAGACCTTTATAAACATCCAACTGACATGGTGGACTGTTTAACAAATGTTTTCTGATCGCGCACTTACTGTTTAGCTGGATATTTTGTTTTTTCGTCATTGTAGAGTTGCAATGGTGTGGAATACAATGTCCCTTTAGTGTCCTAGTTTGCCTGGGACAAATTTCATGCATCCAATAATTAAATGTGCGTCAGACTGGACGTATATTAGTTTCTTTGTTCTAACCAGATTCTTGCAAACTCAAAGGTCTTTTGATGTAGATATGATTATTTCAAGTGGAGAGATAGGGGTTGTTGTGATGATGGAACTATAAGTGTCAGGTTGTGCAAGAGGGGAGGGGAATACCCAGTGACTGGGCACTGGGTGGCTGAGGATATAATGGAGATGCTTGGGTTGAAGGAATCAGTGGAACAGCTGGCAAAGGCAAATGGAGTGTGATGGTATGGACATGTGTTGAGGAAGAAGGAGGAGGATGTCCTGAGGAAGGTGTCACAGTTTAAAGTAAATGAGCTACGAAAGCAAGGGAGATCGACCAAAGAAAATGTGGAAAGAGGGAAAGAGGCAGGTGGAGGAATTAAGAGCTCGGGGGGGGGGGGGCATTTCATAAAGCATTTTGGTCGGATATTTTTCTGACAAACTGTTACAAGCTATTGAAATCCTTGCATTTGATTGGCTGAGAGCCCAATTTGTCCGACAACTTGTCGGACAAAATGCTTCATGAAATGCCCCCTGGAAGATTGGCTTAAGAATGGAGGATGCCCCAAATTGGTAGAGGTGCCGAGAAGGTGTGAGAACCATTGCTGTGAGTGCTGTGAGGTAATTCCGGCCACTTCCGTGACGAGACAAACTCGGATAAAAAAAAAACAAACAAAAAAACCTGGAACGATAAGAACGATACTTCCACTGCACTGCGATGCAGTTGAGTTGAGTTGAAGGAATGTCAATCTATTTCCAAATCACAGCATTGAGATATCGTAATAAAGTTTCATTGTTGTGATGAGTTTTGGCAGAAAATTGTTAATATGTATATTGGTAACACATATCACATTGCGGTGGAAGTATGAACAAAGCTTAATAAATGACAAAACTTCTTTAGTGGTGGCATGAAGGTTGTGCATTGAATGAATTAAATAAATAAGAAAGGAAATTACTAAGAAAAGAGTGGTGTTACAGAGGACTAATAAGGAACATATACATCTTTTTTTTTTTTTTTTGGGGGGGGGGGAACATCCATGCTTATGCCCCAGTGTACATAAGTTTCATTGCACATACCGTACCTATAACCAAAATATGGCCAACTGTTAATTTGTGTTCCAAATGAAACAATAATTTTCTTATTTGGCTATCCAAGGATGAATATCCAATTGAATCCCCATTGGAGATCCCTATTGAATACACATTGACAATTGGGAGTACTGTTGTACATGGAAAGTGAAACAATAGAATTTGTCCCCATTGAAACCAGTTGGCACGTGACCCACTGAAATTGGCAAAAGTGACAGGGACCCTTGAACAACTAGGGCTCCTCCAAATGGAGTTTAGTACTATGCAGTAGAGGACGTACAAGCATGTAGAAACAAAAGTATTTAGCCCTGTTGAATTTAAAATCTGTTAAGAATGATTTAAACGAGCTAGATTCAGAGCAATTATCAATTTTGAATGTTTAAATTTGCATTCAACTGCGGACGTTCCACAACTGCGCTTGCGCAACTCCCGATCACACGTCACAAAAAATATACCTCACACTGCGGACGTATCTGCGATAACCGGACGGTCCTCGATCTCATACTGGTGGCGAATATCGGCAGGGCCTAAATTATGTTGCCGTGTACTCGCCCCCCACCACCCTTGGGGGGGGGGGGGGGAACACATCAAAACATATTCATCTCATGCAATTGCTAGTAATCCACCAGCACATTTCATAAAAAGGGCGATACAAGTCTAGAATACACCTGTATACATATCAAAAAAAAAAAATATGTTCATTATAATATGGCATGCAAATCTTAACGACTGGTGTGTTTTGATGTAATTGGTCACATGGTCATGACGGTAGTTCCAATATATGAAGAAGGTGCATGGGTAAAAGCCAGGGGTTAAAATGGGATAACATTCCAATTGGATTATTGTATACATCAGTCCCTTTAAAAGTAGCCCCCCCCCCCCCCCATGTGATTTAATTCCGTGAAAGTGACGGGACCCGACCCTTGAACAACGGTAATTACGGCTCGTCCAAATGTAGGTTAGTGCTATATGCAGTACCTTGTACCTTGTAGTAGTTATCCCCGAAGACCTCCGCTAGGAAGGGTAACTCAATGCTAGCGAGAGTGGTAGCACAAGTTTATTTTGCTTTATGAGAGCTTTGGGGTTTATTATTATTATTTTTTTTTAGTTTGGTTTTAGTCAATAGAGGACGTACATGTAGCCTATGTAGAATATAATTTGTTTATCCCGTTTGATCTTAAAAACTGATAGAATAATTTAAACGATCTAGATTCGAGTGCAATTATCTACTTGGCATTCAGCCGCGGACGTTCTACAACTGCGCTTGCGCAAATCACGATCACACGTACGTCACACAAATTATTACCGTACATCGCGGATGTACTGTGGTATCTGTGATAATGATGTAATATACGGTCCTCGATCTCACCGGTAGACAGCTCTGCCCATTGTAGGATGTCGGCAGGGCCTATATTAAATTACCGTCTATAGGTAATCAACATTCAGTTCATACGTGCGATCAAAAAGACCCCCCCCCCCCCCTAGGGGGGGGGGGGGGCACTGTCACCCGATAACACACCATTTTACAATTTGTCACCCAATGGCAAAAATTTTTTTATTTGTCACAAAAATCCCAAAATTTACCCTTTTCCCTTTTTTACCCTCTTACCCTTATACATCAAAATTATTAGGCCTACCTACGTTTACCTTTGAACAGCCTCTCTCTCTCTCTCTCTCTCTCTCTCTCTTTCTTTCTTTTTTAATAGTGGGTCTTTTTAGTGTCTTTTTAGTGGGTCCCTCCATTTTTCGCACTGTAAGCAACGGTATACATGTACTTCACTTTGATCACTTCTGTTTCTTTTTTTTATACAATGTATGATTACTATAGGTCCTCAATTGTACAGTCTATTCATTTCACTATGTTCTTATTATTTACCTTATTCTCTGTTATCAAAAGAAGTGGAACATATGTTTTGTCGAAAAATGAAATAAACTTTGAATTTGAATTTGAATTTAGCCTGACGTGGTATATAGGCCTACACAAAGACCCACACAATTTTTTTTTTAGTGCCCAAACGACTTTCTATTTTTTGGGGTGTATCACCTAAAGCACTCCCCTCCTTTCCGTTGAGATGGTCAGCTAAAGGTTTTTTTTTTTTTTTTTTTTTTTTTTTTATTTCATTTCATTCATTTATTTATGCACGGCACATACTTCAGCCCGAAGGCTGTTCTTCCGCAGGTCCGTGCGGATAAAAAATACAACATAGATATACATTTTATACAGAAATGAACAAAGAAGCCAAAAAACAAAACAAAACAAACAAACAAACAAAACTCATACTTAAAAACAAAAAAATATAGAAAAAAACAATAACATGTTGATGAAACTGCGGCACACATTTCGACAGAAACAAACATGATCAATCAAAGATAACCATGTACAATTATACAAGTACATCGCCGTAGTTTAAAATGAAAGAGACGAAAAAAGAAATGAGAGTTCAGGAGAGAGAGAGAATGAGGGAGACAGACAGAAAGAGAAACACAGAGAGAGAGGGAGAGAGAGAAGGAGAGAGAGGAGAGATAGGGAGAGAGAAGCCCATACAAAAGAGGGAAACTGAAAAAGTTGTCAAGTAACAGTTTCGGTCAAGTGCGTTTTTAAAGCTTACAAACGTTGGTTTTTGTTTCAATTCCAATGGTAACTTGCAATGCATTCCAATCCCTATGTCATTTTCATGTTTGAGTGCAGACCTCCGCCCCGCCCCCTACCCCCCCCCCCTCCCCCCAGTCTCTGACTGAAATTAATGTAGCTGCTTAACCGCTCACTAACGGTATTTCAAGCGAAGTTTTCCCAAAAACTGGTTCGGCACGTATAGGGCCTACCGATATCCAGCATATGTCTATATCGGTATGAGATCAAGGACCGTCGGTTATTGCACCTGTTTGCGGGTACGTCCGCGGTGTGAGGTACATTTTGTGTAACGTGTGATGGTGATTTGCACATGCGCACTTGTAGAACGTCCACAGTTGAATGCATAACATCAAATATTAAAGATATATATTAATATAATAAAATATTAGCGCATTTATAAAAAATAATTATTCTAAGCAGTTAATTAATTGTTTTCAAATTCAAAAGCGCTAATTAGATTATATTCTACATACGTCCTCTATTGCATAGCACTAAACTTGGTCCACGGTTGACGCCATAAACATGTATGTGTGTGTGTGTGTGTGTATGTGTGTGTTTGAATGTGTTTGTTTCTGTGTGCTTCTGATGTACCTGCTGCCCAAAGCCACTCTAAAGTGTTAATTAAAAAAATACACTTGCATAATGGACAGCTTGGATTTATTGCGTTTTGCAATGAAAGGACACTGTGGATTTATTGCATTTTGATAAGAAATCATTCAAATTCATTGATTTACCCAAAAATCTTGCATACTTAGATTTTAGCTCAATGTGTGATTTTGATATTTTCATAGAGCTCAATCAAAAAAATCATGGGTTTTATTTTTCAAGAAATATTTGAAATAGAAAATCTTATTTTTCTCAATTCAGTGAAAAAGGATCTATTGCGTTTTGCAATCAAACTCTTCACATGTATAGTGTATACGTACTGAGCTGGCCTATTTTTTTTTTCTTACGATTTAATCATGTTGTTTGCTAGTTCAAAGAGTTCATTGCATTGAGAGTTTTACCGAACAGCGAACACACCAATGCGCTGCGTAATACACAGCGCGCCGGTGGCAACAGTACAGCAGTAAACGTACATATTGGCAACCCGGAAGCACCGTACACGCTTTCTGGTTACGCTTTCCGGTCACGGGTCAGTGGATTTAGCCGTGGCTAAACTCGTGAACCTTTTGTACTGAAGTTAGTTCGCTTCTGAAGCTGACCTGATCCACCCCCCCTAGAGGGGACTACCTTTAGCTCAGACTATTTTTCGACCTTTTATACTGAGAGTTAGCTCGCTTCAGGTCCGCACCTGAAGCGAGCTAACGCCCAGTATAAAAGGGGTAAAAGATGGTATCTGATCAAGATGTCATTGTTTTTTAGCTCACCAATCACCTGAGCGGAAGGCTCAAGTGAGCTATTGCGATCCCTCATCGTCCGTCATGCGTAAACTTTTTACATTTTCATCTTCTTCTTGAAAACCCCGCAATGAATTTTCACCAAACTTGGCAGGTAGCATCCCTAGGGGGATAGAATCTCAGTTCCATCAAATGGGCGCCATGCCCCACCTGGGGGGGGGGGCAGAAGTGATTGAGCTATTAGTTAATACAGTGAGTCAGTATATTGATGACTGTTGTTTCAAGTTTGTTCATGGCAGAATCAGGGATACCCCCCCCCCCCTTTGGACCGGGGGGGGGGGGGGGGGGGGTCCCAATGGTGGCTTATATTGTACATGTTTGTTTTCTTTTTGAAAACCCCTTGATAAATATTCACCAAACTTGGCAGGTAGCATGCATGGGGGTTAAGATCTCAATTTGTTCAACAGGGCACCCTGCTTCCCTTTGGGGCCCCTAGGGGGCCCAATTCCCAAAGCAAAGTTACTATGAGTTAGTACATTGATGACTGTAGTTCCAAGTTTTTTTCATTGCAGATCCAGGGCTCCCCACCCCCCCCCCCTTGGAGTTGAGTTGGGGGGGGGGGGTGGGGAGAGGGATCCAAATGCAGACCTAAATTGTACATTTTCATGTTCTTGCTGAAAGCAACACAGTGGATTTTCACCCAAGTTGGCAAGTAGCATTCCTAGGGGGATATGATCTCAAAGTGTTTGAATGGGCACCATGCATTCCTTTGAGGCCAATAGGGCCACAGGGGCCCAAACCTCCTAGATTAAGGAATACTCAATAATATTCTTCCTAGAATCAGAAGTAATAGAGCTTTAAGTCTTTTTTTTTTTCAAACTGCATAGTCCAACATTCCATAAAGTACAGTATACTTGGTACTTTTACCAGCGTGATAGGATATAATATGCAAATGGACACCATGCCTCCAGCTCTCAAAGCTTCCCCCCCCCCCCAAGTTTCCAGTGTTCTCAGGTAAGAGTCTGCAAGAATGCATGGAAGGTGAACTTTCGATACCAAAGTACTCAGGTGAGCGCGAGATCCCCGGTCTCTAGTGTTTTTAATGATTCACATAACATGGCCTACATCCCTATTGTGTCAAAAATATGGAGGAGATAGCTCATTGATTTTTAGAAGACATTCACCACAAAGTCTGTATTTTATAAGATGATTCCAGTGATTTGACTTTTACCCTGTGAGATTTCTACCTAAAAGAGGTTGTATTCTTTTCTCTCTCTTTCTCTTTGGACTCCAATAGGAGTTGTTTTGGATGACAAGCTGAATTGGAAAGATCATATAAATGATATTTTGAATAATCACAAGGTTCAAAAGCCATTGGAGCCATGAATAGGCTCAGAAAGATTTTACATTGAGCATAAGGTTCTTTACATATATCAAGCTATGATCTTGCCTCACTTCATATAATTGTAACATCATATGGGGTATCAACCCTTTAATCTACTTCTATAGGCTTGTGTTGATAAGAAAAGAGCAATACACAGTATAACTGGATCACTCCCATAGCACATACAGCTCCATACTTTCAGAAGGTTAACCAGTTCAAAATTCAGGATATACACAAATTACAAACTGCAAATTTTATGTTTTCATATATAATTTGTTTTCAAAGTTTCTTGGTAAATGTTGTCAAGAAAATAGATCATTTGTTCCTTATTCCACAAGGCAGTTAAGTTTCATTCATATCCCTAGTTCTAATAATGAATTATTTGCACAACAATCAGATATTTTTGTCCAGAATTGTATGTGGAATGGTCTTAAAGGGAAGATAAACCCCAAGAGCAATGTGGATTGAGTGAAAGCAGCAACATTAGTAGAACACATCAGTGAAAGTTTGAAGAAAATCGGACAATCGATGCAAAAGTTATGAATTTTTAAAGTTTTGGTGTTGGAACCGCTGGATAAGGAGACTACTAGAGGTTATGACGTATGAGTGGACTACAATATCAAGAAAATATAAAGAAAATACTACAAAAATCCATTTTTCATGAAAATTACAAATTCCATCAACTTGATATTGACATATGTTAAGGGTAGCAATTATTCCCCCTGCTTTCTGAAAGCGGTTGGTCCACTGCTCTTTCATAATTCCAGAAAAGTGAATTTTTGTTGAATATCCTTTATATTTTCTTTGTATTATTGTCCACTCATATGTCATATCCTCTAGTAGTCTCCTCATCCAGCGGTTCCAACACCAAAACTTTAAAAATTCATAGCTTTTGCATCGATTGTCCGTTTTTTCTCAAACTTTCACTGATGTGTTCTACTAATGTTGCTGCTTTCACTCAATCCACATTGCTCTTTGGGTTTACCTTCCCTTTAAAAAAGAATTAAGAAAATGCCCCCTCTTTATCACATTTTAAAGAGAAAATTTAAGCAAAACTTATTCATTCATACCCTCTTTAGTTATATTTATCTGCAAATTTGCTCTTCTTTTGTGTGTTATAAGTTTCATGTCATTTTTATCTGTTTAGTAAGAACTGTATTTTGTGAAATTTCTTGGGATAAGCCATTAATAGACAATTGTCTCTTGTTTTTGTTCTCAAATTTTATATTAGCCTGTCTTAAGTATTTACCTCTGTATCTTGTCAGTGATATCTTAAGTGTCTTTTTTTCTGTGTGTATATTTTGTTTGTTTTTATCAAATGTGAAATGAATGAACTGAACTTGAACTTGAGTCAAATTTATAGAAGGCTACTTAAAATATAGTTGTTAATGTGATGAAATACAAGAGTGACATGGAGCAAAATTAAGTACAATCTTGTAGTCTTCCATGTGTAGCATAAAGGTTTATGCAGGGCTCGACACTAACGGTGGCCCGGTGGCCCAGGGCCACCAAAAACGCACGTCGGGCCACCAAAATTTCAGAAATGAAGAATTTGGTGGCCTGATCGGGCCACCAAAAAAGGTCGGATGTTTGCCTTTGGGCCACCAAAAATAAAAGTTTGTGTGGAGCCCTGGTTTATGCAACATTACTTTCTACTTTCATATTAGTGAATATACGAATTATACCTTTGTTTGTTGTCTACCACTATGATCCTTCCTCTAAATGCTGGATAACAATATTTTTCCTTTTAATCTCTTAACAGATGATGACTTTGTTACTTTATTTCAAAAAGACCGAAATGTACCTGCTAGAAACACCAAGTTTGATAGGACTGCAACTAGAATCTTAGCCGACAATCTAGACGAACTTAACATTGAGTTTAACAGCCACGATGAAGCGTGTTAACTTGCTCAATCGCCATACTTTACAGAAGCTACCCTTAGAGAATATTTACGAATGCTAGAACGAGATGAATTATTTTGTTTCCATTTGAATATAAGAAGTGCTAATCGAAACTTTGAAAAGCTTCGCTTATTTCTTGATAATATTGATTTGCCCATGTTACCTATCATAGGCCTCTCTGAAACGTGGTCTGCTGAAACTCCAGTGTCAGGTCCAATTAATGTTCTTGCTGATTATGATATTGTCATTAACAATAGATCAAATAGACCAGGTGGTGGAGTAGCTATATATGTTACCCGAATATATGATTACGCTATAAAGGAAGAACTGAAATATATGAATGATGTAATAGAATCATTATTTATTGAAATTTCAGTCTGTAAGGGCAAAAACATTCTGCTTGGAGATATATAGACCTCCTCAATCTAATTATGATGATTTTATGAATATTATGAACGATATTTGTCGAAACGGTGCATTCCACAACAAGGATTGCATCATCATGGGTGATTTCAATATAAATCTTTTGTCAAGCAGTAATGCTGCCTGTGATAACTTCCTTGATAACATTTTACAAGCCTCATTTCTGCCTCTTATTTCTAAACCAACAAGAATTACTGGTCATTCTGCTACTCTCATTGATAACATTTTTGCTAACCTAAAACCTTTTCCAAAATCTATCATAGTGGTGAGCGATATATCAGACCGTTTTATGATGTTTTGTCACTTTGATATTGGACCAAGGAGTCAAAGTACAATTTGAAGGCATGTATTTCGTCATAAATTCACCCCTGAAAATATCGCTCTAGTTCAAGAAAAACTTCAATCTGTGGACTGGTCAATTGTGTATGACGCAAATGAAATATTGACCAAGCATATGATAATTTTCTTTATCTTTTGAATAATTGCCTAGATGCATGCATTCCCTTAAGGAAATGTCGTACACAGGATTACAAACAAATCCCCAAGCAACCATGGGTTTCCAAAACACTCTTACACTCAATAAATCGCAAGAGTACTTTATATGTTAATTTTATCAAAAACCGTGATGAAACCTCTCGAATGAAATATATTTCATACAAAAATATTCTTACCAATACACTCAGATTAGCTAAAAAGAAATATTTTGCGGACCAATTGAGTCAATTCAAATGTGATATCAAGAACACTTGGAAAGTAATAGATACCGTTTTGAATAGAGGGAAGGCTGTAAATCTCATTTCTAAAGTTCAAGTTGATAATACTATCATTGAAGACAAGTCTGAAATTGCCGAGATTTTTAACTCATACTTTTCAAAAATAGGTTCAAACTTAGCACAAACTATTACTCCAAGTGATAAATCATTTTACGAATTTCTTTCCTCACCAAACGACTACTCAATTGTTTTCAAGCCAATTGACAGGCAAGAATTAATCAAAATTGTACTTCAGCTCAAAGCAAACAAAGCCCCTGGCTATGATGACATTGGCAATGTCCTTATCAAAGACATTATACATTGTATAGCAGATCCTTTATTGTTTTTATATAACCTTTCACTACAATCTGGTAAAGTACCATCTAAAATGAAACTTGCAAAGGTGACTCCAATATTCAAGAAAGGAGACAAATTATGTATCAGCAACTATCGCCCAATATCTTTGTTAACTTCATTATCAAAAATCTTAGAGAAAATTGTTTATTCAAGGACTACTACCTTCCTTGAATCTCACAACATCATATCTGACTCCCAATTTGGCTTTAGAGAAAAACATAACACAACTCATGCCATTCTAAGTTTAATAAATACCATTTCAGCTTCAGTCGAAAAATCCTGTCATACTATCGGTTTGTTCTTAGATTTTTCTAAAGCATTCGATACTATAAATCACGACATTCTGTTATACAAACTTGCCCACTATGGTATTAGAGGTAAGGCTCTAGAATGGTTCGAAAGTTATCTTTCTGGAAGAAAGCAATTTGTTACCATTGATGGATATAATTCGTCTACGGTACCAATCACGTGTGGAGTTCCCCAAGGAAGCCTTCTTGGTCCACTGTTATTCTGTATTTATGTAAATGACATTCGATGTTCTTCGAGTGTTCTCTCTTTTATCCTTTTTGCTGATGATTCAAACATATTCTATACTCACAGTGATCCTAATAAGTTAGTAGAAGTTTTAAATGTAGAACTTACACATGTAACAAATTGGATAAAAGCAAATAAATTATCTTTAAATAAACAAAAAACCAATTACATGTTATTTAGTAACTCTGTTAAACAACTTCCTGACCAAGTGATATTTGATAATTCTGTCATTAAAGAAGTCAAGACTACAAAATTTCTCGGTATTACAATTGACAATAAGCTAACTTGGAATTGTCATATTGATAATATTTGTAAGATAGTTTCAAGAAATATTGGCATTATTAATCACGTTAAACGGATTCTCCCCAAGTCAGTGCTTCTTATGTTATATTCAACTCTTATTCTTCCTTACCTTAATTATGGCGTAATGGCATGGGGAAATGCAATACAAACAAAAATGGACAGGGTACTTCTCTTGCAGAAAAGAGCGATGCGTTTGATATGCAATACCGCTTATAGATCACACACTGATGTCTTGTTTAAAGAAAACCGTATTCTTAAGATTACTGATTTATATCGTCTTCAGCTGGGTTGTTTTATGTACAATGTAGAAATTAACACTACCCCTGCTGTATTTAAGGAAATGTTTCGAAAAAATAATGCTATACATAATTACTCAACAAGGAATGCGAATGATTATCATCTTCCTAAAAATAAAACTAGTTTTGGTAACAGAAATTTCATGTTTACTGGTCCTAAGCTTTGGAATTCCTTTGATCGTTCACTAAAACAAGCTCAGAGCTTGAATAGCTTTAAGTATAAGCTCAAAACTTTGTTTCTTGATAAGTATTGATAAACAGTTTTATGGTAATAAAACGCGTGTATACTTCAATCAATGTTTTCTAGAAGTACTTTCATTAAAGTATGGTGAACGAGAAAAAAAGGATGATATTCATAAACAAGGTGAATTATACATTTCTGGAAAGCTTAAGTCTCTAGGAATATGAATAATTAACTTTCAGAAGGTAAAAACGTCTCCAGAACGATGGAGAGATGGTGTTTTGAGACCCTTTTTAGACCACCAGAACCCGATCTGACGGCGAAATTGTGGCGACCAAAATCATGACGTCACGAAATGTGCGCTGTGCTACCACTCTATCCACACAGTGGGCTCCGTCTATGGAGGGCCGTTGCGGACGTGGTTCGTTTAGGGCATACGTATGGAGGGGCAGTGTGCCCGTTTCCATGTATGCCCCTAACGAGTTGTGTCCGCAGCGGCCTTCCATATTGGTCGCCTCTCCCTTTCTTCCTCTACCACTCCGACTTTGCCCCTGTCACTATCAGTGTCATTGTCACTGTCAACACTCAATTCACTCTCGATGTCATATTCAAAGTCTTTCCATACAATATAAGGTAAAAATGGGTCTTTTTAATGTCTCAGCCAAAAAAGCAGAGGCGACTAAAGACAGGCCAGAAATTGCATTCGCTCACCAAGAAATACGTGCTTTATGAATGGCAGCCTCGATGTCCCGCTGCACTCGTAAAGGGTTTTGTTCATTTCGTGACGTCATTATTTTAGGGCTCGAAAAAGACGGCTGTTCCGGAGTGAATATCGGTGAAGCAAATCAGTCAGTTTTAACTCGCGATTTCTCACTGGCGCAAAGATCTTTTAATAAGTCACATTAAAAATCTGTTTTAGGATACATTTTCCTCTGCTTTGACACCTTCTTTCATATGATTTTCTTGATTTTAATGTCTCGTTCACCATACTTTAAGTATATTCGGAAGGTTATCTTCTGTTTCATTCATTATTCTAATGGTATATAATGTACACTGTAAACACTTTATACATAAACCTGTGCTTTGTAACATATACATGACTTCTTGTATATCCATAGTACGGTTCATAATTGTGCCCTTGTAAATAGTGTATATATGGTGTTTTTGTTATTCCACTCAGCCTTATCTTTGATATTATTTTGTCTATAATCTGTAGGGGGACTACATTTAACAAGCAGTGCTTCTAAGTAGTCCCCTCCACATTTGTACATGGTGTGATTTTATCTCAGAATATCACGATATTTTGTATATACAGGTAATATACTCTGTATAGTATTGATATTATATCCACTATGTGTTATACCCTGTATATTTTATCATATAATGTCCACTATGTGGAATATGAATAAATTTCATTTCATTTCATTTCAATATTTACACTTGTTATTTCTTCTATTTTAGAGTTATTAATGATTATTGTTTTCCACTCTGCTGTTTGTTAAATGTTTTCTCAGGCCCTAGAGCAGGAGCGACATGAGCTGCGTATGAAATTGGAGACAGCCCAGGTGGAAAAGGAAAATATTGCCTATGATCTCAAGATGGAAGTGGAGTCATTGAGGAAGGAGCTTGCCAATCAAAACACTGTCCTGAAAGTTGCCAATAGCAACAAACAGGGAATCATTGGCGAACTTATGGAGCAGAAGGACCAGAACCAGAGGTTAACTGCACAGCTGCTTGAGGTAAGATGACAAATCTTCAACTCTAAATAAATAAGGCACATCCTTGTGCCCCCCTCCCCATTTCTTAGGACAAATATCTGTCTGTAGATACAATGTACACTACAATGTGTATGTCTCATGAATGTGCATGGCCACTCCTATTTTTGTCTTATTCTTTTAATTTCTGTCACACTCTCTTTCTCTTTCACTGTCTTCTCCCTCCCCTCTATTTTTTAGCTCACCTGAGCCAAAGGCTCAAGTGAGCTATTGCGATCGCCCTTCGGCGTCCGTCGTGCGTCGTCCGTCGTGCATCGTCCGTCGTGCGTAAACTTTTACATTTTTATCTTCTTCATGAAAACCCCAAGACCGATTTTCATCAAACTTGGCAGGTAGCATCCCTAGGGGGTTAGGAACTCAATTTCTTAAAATGGGCACCATGCCCCACCCAGGGGGCCCCCAGGGGGGCCCAAACCCCCCAAAATTAAGGAATATGTAAAAATCTTCTTCTCTAGAACCAGAAGTGATAGAGCTAAGTTAATACTATGAGTTAGTACATTGATGACTGTAGTTTCAAATTTGTTCATGGCAGAATCAGGGGTGCCCCCCTTGGGACCCAGGGGAGGGGGGTGGGGAGGGGTCCTAATGGGGCCTAAATTATACATTTTCATCTTCTTCTTGAGAACCCCATGACCAATTTTCACCAAACTTGGCAGGTAGCATCCCTAGGGGGTTAGGATCTCAATTTGTTAAAATGGGCACCATGCCCCACCCAGGGGCCCCAAACTGAAGGAATCTTTAAAAATCTTCTCTAGAATCAGAAGTTATAGAGCTAAGATAATACTATGAGTGAGTAAATTAATGACTGTAGTTTCAAGTTTGTTCATAGCAAATCCAGGGGTGCCCCTCTTGGGGGCAGGGGGGGGGGTTGGGAAGGTCCAAATGGGGGCCTGAATTGTACATTTTCATCTTCTTCCTGAAAACCTCATGATGGATTTTCGTCAAACTTGGCAGGTAGCATCCCTAGGGGGTCAGGATCTCAATTTATCAAAATGGGCACCATGCCCCACCCAGAGGGCCCCAGGGGGCCCCCAATCCCCCCAAATTAAGGAATCTTTAAAAATTTCGGCCCTTATTGTACATTTTCATCTTCTACTTGAGAAGCCTGGTCAAATTTTAGTAGAGCTGTGAATAATTTAGATTAGTGACTGCGTGAAAGGTGAACTTGCGATACTCAGGTGAACAAGAGACCCGCGGGTCTCTTGTTACATTATGTAGACACTTATTTTATTCTTACATCTCAACAAAACCTACCCCCCTGCCAAAAAAAAAAAAAAAGAGGAATGTTTACAAGATGTGAAAAGGCTCATTACAAACAATATTTCTTAAAGGTATGATATAAACTCCATAACCTCTATACAGTAAAAGGGAAACACTATGAGAGTGGTTGCAAAGCCTTACTTAGTCAGTCTCACAAAAGGAAGGCAATAAGTAACAGTTATATGGAAAAGTAAAAAAAAACAAACAAACAAACAGTGGAATGGCATGCAGACTGATTTTTCTCTTTCCAGTCATATCAAGGCTGAGACAGCATAAGAAATTATTTACAATACCAGTTTCAGATATTTGTATGATTGTTTTTTACATAGTCAAATTCTTTAGAGGGTTATCAAACGTTTCACAGTCAGCATGATTTAGAATTGATATGACATTGCATGAGTAACTTAGCAAAAGTGTACACCCTACTATTAAAAAGATATCATCTACATCAGTACATCCGACCACCTATCTGTTATAGTATGCTATTATATCCCTATAATTGCCCTAACATCGAACAAAAACTTTTACACAGTAAGCCTACCTTACACCGCCCGTGTCCCCAAGGCAGCTCGTACGTGCGCACGTAACCCGTCACCCGCCATGACTCTTCCTCTTTCCCGTTCGCCCTCCAACACGTTCGGACGTATTTCTGAGATCGCTAGTGAAATCCAACCACATCGGTGGAATCCTCCAACAATCAGGCAAAATCTTTCCTTATTTTTACTCCTTGATTGTTGTTTCACATTAGCAGATCTTTTTGTCATTATTTGTTACCGAGAAAGGGGTAAAATCGCGAATTTTATTTCGCTCCAAACCTCGGTGATTTTGCTTCGCGCTGCCCCATACGTTAGTGTGGTGTGTGCACCGCGCCTCGGATCTCGCCACGCACTGGCAGGTTTTTCCCCCTTTCTCGTCTTAGCCTCCCTACAGTTCGGCTTCTTGTCGTCTCTTTTATGTTTTTCCTCCTCCCGTTCATTAAATTTTGATCCTCACGGGAGTCCTTTGGTGTTTTTCGATCTTTTTGATGTGTTTAGAAACACCGAGGATACTACGTAGGCTCTACGCCGCGAGTTGGTATCTCGTTCCAGTAATTAGACTATGGCACGCCACTTGTGCCTTAATTACCGTAGACCTATGGCAAGCCGATTGGCTATAAATTACCGGCTTGCAGACGTATAGCACGCCATTGGGGCCTTAATTATCGTTTGTAGGCCTTATGGCAAGCCGATTTTGACTTTATACTCCTTGTCCTTGGGTTCTTGACCCCAGACTCGGTTCTTTTTGCATGCTGCATGTGCTCTGTGCCGCGACTACATGGGGAGGGTCAACCCCCTCCGCAGGCGCTCCTTGGAGGAAGATAAAAGGTGGACGCACATGTCCATCTTGGCCAGGTCCACTATGCGTCTGGCAGCGTATGCGGGTGCTCTGACCAATCTGGCTGTGCAGGCGGACGACCTGCGGGTCTCCCTGAAGGACAGGCAGTTGCTCAATGCACTGCTCATGTCGATCTCAGAGCAACTCTTGAAACAATCCACCTGTGCAGCCTTGTACACGACTCGTCGCAGGAACCTGGCACTAGAAGCACTGGGTTTTTCGGCAAGACAGGGGGTTCAGCTGACCACTGACAAGCCCTGCGAGGGTCCCTTTCTGTTCTCAGGACAGTTTGCCCCTCGGATCAGGGATGAGTTAGCAAGGTGCCAACAGGCCCGTGAATTGGCCACGCAGCTCAGGACTGTCCAGCCTCGAGCCCCCCGACCCTGCGGAGCAGCTCGCCCGGCGGCGGCTCCCCCCCGCGTAACGGTCACCTTGCCTCCCCCTAAGCCGTCCCGCCGCTCCGGCCGCGGTCGCCGCAGTCACAGGGGTAGAGACAGACAGCGAGGATCAACCCGCCCTGCCGCCAGGGGCCGCGGCGGCTTTTGACTCCTTGCCCCGAGCGCTTAAGGCCTCCCCAGCAGGGGTAGGCGGCCGCCTTCGGGCCTTCCAGTCGGCCTGGGCGGCCATCACGGACGACGCTTTCGTGCTCTCCGTTGTAGGCGGTGGCTTCTCCATCGAGCTCGCCACTCCCTTGCCCGGAGGCGTCATCCGTCTCCCCCCCCCCCCCCTCGCTTGCCTCCCCTCAGGCGCCGAGGCATGGCGGCCGAGATCGCCGCTCTGTTAGCGAAGGGGGCAGTGGAACGGATCCGCGACCACCCGCGGCTCTCCCTTTCCCCTACCTTTCTGGTTCCCAAGCGCTCGGGGAGCTTTCGCCTTATTCTCAACCTCAAGAGAATAAACCGGCACATCCGTACAGAGCATTTTCGTATGGAGACTTTGGCGTCCATACTTCCTTGTCTCAGACCAGGAGACTGGACAGTCTTCATAGATCTCAAGGATGCTTACCTCCACGTCCCGATAGCACCAGCATCCAGGGACCTGCTGGGCTTCTCCTTCGGGGGGAACGTGTTCCGTTTCCGCGCCCTGCCTTTCGGTCTGAAACCCGCACCACGCCTGTTCACCAGGCTCGTCTCGTGTGTAGCAGCCTTTCTCAGGCAACAAGGCCTGAGGGTTTTTTGCTACCTGGACGATTGGCTGTTAGCAGCCAGCTCCCAGACTCTGCTCTCTCACCAGTTGTCGTTCCTGCTGAGAACAGTGCAGTCACTCGGGTTTCTTATAAATTGGGAGAAGTCGGAGCTCGTGCCCACACGATGTCCAACCTTCCTGGGTGCGGTGATCGACATCCCCCGTCAGCTGGCGCGCCCCAACCCAGCTCGGGTGATTACGATCATATCCGTCGCCCGCCGCATCAGGCGGCAGCGGCAGGTACCTACCAGATCTTTCCTTCAGTTCCTGGGGTATCTGGCGAGCCTGGTCGATGTGTTACCGGACTGTCGGCTACACATGCGTCCTCTGCAGATCCATCTGCTCAATCATTTCCACCCATCATGGGACCCCTTGACTAAGATGGTCCCCCTGCCCCCGGCCACCCGCCTGCTGTTCAGGCGGTGGTGTTGCCCGGAGTTTCTGAGCAGGGGCAACCCTCTGCAGCCCCCACAACCCACGCTCACAGTGACTACCGACGCCTCCCACCAGGGTTGGCGCGGTCACTGTCAGGGGCTCCATGCCTATGGGGACTGGTGCCTTTCGGCTACCCTCCCCCACATCAATGTGCTGGAGTTCCAAGCAGTTATCCTGTCCCTCCACCACTTCTTGCCCCTACTCCAGGGCCAGGCTGTGTTGATTCGCACGGACAATGTCACAGTGGCGGCGTACATCAACAAGCAGGGAGGCACGCACTCCACACGCTTGAACGCCCTCGCTGCCACACTGTGGAGATGGTGCAGACGCAGAGGGATCTTTCCCATTGCCTCGTATATACCGGGCAGGGACAACCTCATTGCGGACTTTCTGTCCCGGGGCCGGGTCCTCCCCTCCGAGTGGAGACTCAACCCGCAAATCATGAATCTACTGGTGAACCAGATGCCACCGCTGGAGGTGGATCTCTTCGCCTCGGAGCTGAATGCTCAGCTACCCAGGTACTGCACGAGAGTGCAGGACCCCGCAGCCTGGCGGCTGGACGCCTTCTCCTTCCAGTGGAAGGGGTTCAGAGACTATGCATTCCCTCCCTTTCCCCTCATTCCCCGCGTCCTGCGGAAGATAAGATGGGACCAGGCGACCATCCTCCTCATAGCCCCTTGGTGGCCAAGGAGATCATGGTTTCTAGAGCTCACGAACCTGCTAGTGGGGAGCCCGAGGCTCCTTCCCGCTCGCCCAGACCTAATAGCGCAGCCGGTGTCAGGAGATCTGCATCCCCGACCGAGCTCGCTCCACCTGACTGCCTGGCCCTTATCAGGGAATCCGGCACTCAGGCGGGCTTGTCAGAACGAGTTGCTTCACTCGTTGCCCGCAGCCGGAGGGAATCCACCCGGGAAGCTTACAATTCCCGTTTGGCTGGATACTATTCCTGGTGCCAATCTCACGGGGTGGATCCATGTTCGGCCCCTTTGAAAGATGTGGCGGACTGTTTGGTTTCCCTTTTCGACAAAGGTTTAACCATCTCTACCATTCGTGGTTATCGCTCTGCCATCGCGGCAGTGCATACCGGTTTCGCGGATGGGTCCAGTATTTCTACTGCCCCTTCCCTCTCTGGCTTAGTCCATGCCCTCTTCTTGGAACGCCCTCCGTCGAGGAGATTGCTCCCATCCTGGAGCCTTCCTCGTGTCCTGGAGGCTCTCGCCAGGTCGCCTTTCGAGCCCTTAGCCGAGGCCTCCCTTAGGGATTTAACCATCAAGACAGTTTTTCTTGTGGCTATCGCTTCCGGGCAGCGCCGTAGTGCGCTTCACGCCCTGTCTACCCTGCAGGGCCACATACGTTGGGAACGGGCTGGCGTGCGTCTAATCCCTAACCCTTCGTTCGTGGCCAAGAATCAAACGGCAGCTTCCAGTATGGTTGAGATCTTCATCCAACCCCTGGCCGCTCACTCCTCTATTGCAGAGGATAAAGTTTGGTGTCCGGTGCGGGCCCTGAAATATTACTGGGCCCGTACCAAAGACCGACGCTCCGGGGATCAACCTTTTATAGTTACGAAGGAGCCCTTCTCTGCTGCCTCTACAGACACCATATCGAAGTGGATTGTGGCCGCTATCAAAGCGGCTGGTTCAGAGGCTCTCTCCCCGGGCGTAGCGCCCCGCGCGCATGACACTAGAGGGATCAGCGCTTCCTGGGCCCTATTCGCAGCTGTGTCGGTCGAGGAGATCCAAAAAGCAGCCTATTGGCATTCTCCCAATTCATTCATTTCTTTTTATCTTCGGGACGTTCCCGCTGCAGTGCCGTCCTTCTCTAGGGCAGCCCTTTTGTCAGCGACGAAGTCCCGTTGATTACACCGCCTTTCAGCCAAGCCTCCCTAGTTAGTCCGTGTCGGTCTAGCATACTATAACAGATAGGTGGTCGGATGTAGTGATGTAGATCATGAGGATCAGGTGTGATCCTCTTATCTACGAGGTACATCGACCACCTACCTGTGTCCCCCCCTCCTTCCCCTCGCCTCGCGGCGCGACTTGACTGTGTGTCCCGGTTACGGGTGACCTGGTTATGTGGAACTGGAGGAAGAGTCATGGCGGGTGACGGGTTACGTGCGCACGTACGCGCGGCCTGGGGGACACGGGCGGTGTAAGGTACGCTTACTGTGTAAAAGTTTTTGTTCGATGTTAGGGCAATTATAGGGATATGTTAGCATACTATAACATAGGTGGTCGATGTACCTCGTAGATAAGAGGATCACGCCTGATCCTCATCGTACATTTTCTTGAAACTTTGTTATACACTCAGCAAAAAAAGAAAGTAAACACTTTTTCGAATTCAAAATTTTCATAGAAGATTTTGATGAAAATCAATGTATTATATACCATATCAAAGGTAATTTAATTGGCTATTAAAGTAGGATGTCAATATTAAGAGAAACTTTACGCATGAGTGAACACATTTGTTTTTGTCCTCCAAGGCACAAAAATAAATATTGCAAAAATTGACATATTGTCTTTCCTTTGCAAATGCCCTTTAAAAGAAAACTGTACTGACATTTTCTAATTGTCTGATAATTCTAATCTACATTTTTTGATGCCTACAACTTGAAAGAGAGGATTCTAAAACCCAGGACAAGCCTGTAATGATTTTTTGAAAAAAATGAAAACGAGCAAGCCAAGGAACGATCCACAAAGTTTGGCATACGTCACAGGTGCCACCCTCCGACTTTAGCAAAACGAACTACACATGTCAATTTACTGATGAAATCTCACATGAAGTACTGCAAAAACTGTTATTTAATAAAATTGCATTATGGAGCTGAAATAAACATGTTAAACAATATTAATTAATTTTTAAAAGGAATCTCTTCAAAAGCTTTTTATTTAGATAAAATTTGTGGGGAATATTCCAGATATGCAAAATGAAATTGGCATCATTGTCCGAACGTGCTGCCCATAAAAAACTGTGTGTAAGTAACGTTGCACTAACTATATACTATGCATTGATGATGAGCGATAATGGTTCGACAGTTCAAACTTATCTAACGAAGATGAGGACTGAGTGATATTCAACGGCAATCGCGGTTTACGCCTAGTTAGAAGAAAACGGCACCCAGTCCACATAGACTCTAGACTAGAACTAGGACTAGGACTAGTGAGCAGTCAAGGACCGAGTAGATTCTAACGTTACGTGGCAGTTCAAGTCTTGATGAGTAGGCCCCTACACTCACTCGCCGCCCCGTCGACAGCTTTACGTGCACAGTGCTAATAGGCACAGCGTAAACGTTATAGTATACATAACCCTGCTGCCAGAACTTGAAGAAAGTCCAGACGAAAGTCCAGACTCTAAGGTCTAGCGTTGCCGTTAGATCTAGGCCGTTGACTGCAGGCCCTGTTGTTTCTGTGCTGAATTTTGCAGGTAAGGTATCTGCTTTATGGATTTTCAATGTTTTTGTAGTCGAGATAAATCTCATGGTGGTCGTATTAACACCAAGGACTAGATCTTGATCTAGTTTAGTTTTAGTAGGACCCATTCCTCGGAAGAGTGCCTGACCACGTAGATACTAACAGTGCCGCCGCTTCGCGATCCAAGTGCTGGTGTAGGTATAGTGCTAGCGTACTTCCATATCCATGTAGATATCTCAAAATTCACTTAACCAAATTGCACCAAAATCACAGGAAATACTCTTATGACTCATGTCCACTTGCTCACGCTAATTGGAACCAAATCTCAAGTCGGGAAGCGTAAGTGAAGTTGTCAACTTTCCTGTCGTCGCTAAAAATAATCTGCTCTGTACGACTAAACAAGAGTGATCGCGGCATAGGCCCTACCTGCCTGCGCACGCACGGACTGAAGTTAGCCATGTAATATGATGAGACAAATCTTTCAAGTAATCGGGAGCACAAAATCAATTTATAAATTATTTGAGCTAAGTCGAATGAAAAATATAGTTTGTAAACACACATATCGCCAAAATCATGACATTTTTTAGTTTAGTTCCTGCGTAAATTCACCGTTCGCAAAGTACGTCGGCTAACTTCAGTTCTAGATTGTGCATGTCACGTTTACCATGATCTCTCGCGAAGAGTGAGTTTCTTTGAGTGACGACTTGAAAGTCGGCGTCAATATTGATACTTCTCGATTACCGATTTCGTTCAAATATAAGACAGTATTTTGAAATATGCTTAGAAGTATATCCTGTAATTTTGGTGCGATTTGGTTCAGCGAAATTTGAGACAGCTGCATGAATAGGACAGTACACAAGTGCCGCCTGCTAGCTAAATTGGGCCTAAGCGTCGTCTGCTACTCGCTACGATTTAACGAACGCGTATGCGAGAGCTTGTAATCAGTGATATAGTTGGCACCTGTGACGTCACGACATCCGGGCTCGTCAGCTCATTAGCATAATTCTCACCCAAAAAGTTCAATTTTTAACATGAAATTACGGGCTAAATCGTTATGAAATTTTGATTCTGTTTGCACCGCTGGGTCTTTTAGAATTAAAAGAACAACATATAAGAAAAATAAAAAACCGGTACAATGCCATTTTAAGATAACAATGATAACAAAATACCAGTTTAACACAATGAGAGACATGAATGAAATAGCGAAAATAAGTTTACGTTCTCTTTATCTCTTTATAACGTCAAACAAAATCAAAGTGGGAAATTGAAGGGTGGAAAATAAGAATTTTTTCTCAACTCAATCTTCAAATGATATAGGGAGTAAGGGCACAAAGATGATTAAATGAACAATATCTTTTATTCATTCAATTGAGTAATTTAAGAATTCATGAGACAAATTGAAGAACCAAATGTAATTTACAATTTTCCTCATTTGAGAAATTAGATCAAAATGATACCATTTTTCTTAATGTTCCTACTTTTCTCATTTCATCTGAATTTGGATTTGACAGAATTTTCTTCATTTTCCTCCATTATTTTTAGCCTTTATTGATCTTTTGGGCTTCAAAGATATTATAGAGATCATAGGTATATTTTTGCAACTGAATCCATGTTCTTTATCGTATTAAATTTGTCTTTTGTTCTTATAATTACATTGAAGAGCATTTACGCATGAATGACAACTTTTGCAATTTTGCAATTTTCACTTTTGTGCCTTGGAAGAGAAAAACAAAGGTGTTCACTCATGCGTACAGTTTCCTTTTTTATTGACTTACCAAGTTGATAGCCAGTTAAATTACCTTTCATATGGTATATACTACGTTAACATTTCGCCAAAATTTCTATGAGAAATATAAGCTTGAAAAAGTGTTTACTTTCTTTTTTTGTTGAGTGTACATACTCCTAATATCATTCATAGGCTTTGAAATGTGTAGGTGAGCAAATATGTGTAGAGTATTTATCATGCCAGATAGTACAAACAGGAAAGTGGGAAAAATTGCAAATTGCAAATGCAGAGAAATAGAGTAGCCTGTTTACATAGTGTTTCCTTTCATCCTTGAATGCCAGGACATATTACAAGGCCGTCCAAATGACGAATAGGGAAGTAGATGTGACAGTCATTTCTATGGGACTCTCTGGAACGTGATTTGTTAACCTTGACTTCACTCTGTGGAGGGGATGTGATTCTCTGCATGAGTTGGTAACCTTGCCTCAGCAAATAGCTGTTGCATTTCAAGCAGCAAGATGAGCTGGTGGTTCCTCATGTGTAATGAAGTGCAGCTGGGGGAAAGGGAGGAGAGGAAAGGTTTTGTACATGGCTGAAGTGTTCGTGTGTTGTAGCTGAGTGGAAGCTTATGCCAACTTCATGCATAATACAGTGCTCACCCGTTAATCGGGAACCGCTTTAATGGGAACCCCGCGTAAGTGCAACAAAACTTGATGTAACAAATTCTTCACATGCTATTTCCACCACTTATTTGGAACCATGAACCGCTTTATCAGGACACATCTGGCTGAAATACTTCCATCTAAAAATGATAAACAATTCCTTAGAAATAGTTGCAGGGATTTCATTTCCTTACCAGAAGGATTATTTTCCAACCAGTTCCCGATAGACTATGCCAACTGCGGTCTAAACATTTGCCATTAGATAGTGAGACATAATGCAGAGGTGGTCTTATAGAGCATCATCTTATCTTGCGTTGTCATCTCCTACTCATGCACCCACACTGTACCACCCCTTCAGTGCGATACTGAGAGTCATCTTCCCTGGGTGCGGCCCATACTCTCCCTGTTCATGCATACAGCTTTAGTATGCATGCATACAGTGTGTGTGTTTGTGTGTGACAGTGTAACAGGGGGTATGAATATGAGAAAAATGTGTTCATATGTGACCTTGCACCACAAAACGAACAAAAAGTCGCACACACTGATTTTGTGTGGAGACTGAAAATAGGTGAAATGGGTCAACCTAACCCATCTTGACTTTTTCATATTTTCTGAAGGAGTAAGTCTTCTTCTACATTATGTTAAAATTTGGGATCATAAAATGGGCAGGAAAGTGTGTTTTTTAGCAGTTTATCTTGAACTTTTTTGGTAGAAAAGTGTGATTAGGCGTGTTTTTAGAGTCCCCTTTTCATTTCTTAAAAACCTTGAACACACTCTTCACTTTTAAACTCAAATAACTTTTGAAAGGATGACGTTACTGCTTTGAAAGTTGGCATCAATTATGAACAGAATGTGTTGATACGGCACTCTCAATTTCAGTTTAATCTGATAATCTCTTCATTGTTGTTACTCTGGTGATTTACATCCTGTTTTTTTTTTTTTTTTGTCCCATTCGTTGCACAGCCAGCACGGCTTGGTACAGATTTAGCGCTTGAATAGACACTGCACTTCAGAGCCTCTTTTCTCAGTTCACACTTTTCCTGAGTATGTGTTTTCTTTCCAATATTAAGATAGATTAGGAGAGTCCGTTTGATTTGAGTTATACATCATTTTAAAGCTTAAAGTCTGCTCTTTTAGCATATGCTCTTCAATAAATCTCATGTCTGGCAACTTTTTGTGCGTTTTGTGATGCAGGGTCACATATGATCGTCGCAATCAGTGTCATCATAATGTGCATGTTGGAGTCAAAAGGGGCCTGAGCTTTTGATCCTAGCAGAATCTTCGTCAGAGGCAAAATGACAAATGGGCAGGGACAGCAATCACATATAAGGACTGCACACAACAAGAACAGTCAGGGGAAGGCTAGGGACACAGGACAAAGAAAACAAACAAACCCTTTTGTTTTCTTTGGAGCTCTTTCTTTTGCTTTGTTTTGGAGCTCTTTCTCTGCATTCATACGGTAGGCATCGTGACTTTGATGAACTCTAGAAAAGGATTATTTTGTGGATCAAATGAATGAAGGTTTGTTCCAATGATGCATTTGCCAAATTTATAACACTGCTCTGTCTTTTCTTATCGCCGTTTTGTGTTTGCGTGTCATACTGCACATGTATTTGTTGCTGTGGTTATCGACAGGTTTGATGACTGTGCATGGTTTAGTGTAATACCCACATGCTGGGCTTCATGTTGTGTGGTTTATACAGGCCAATACTGGCCACCGCTTATGCGGGAGCACTGCTTAAACAGGAGAAAAACTTGTCTCCCGACCCCTCCCGATTAAGCAGTGAGCACTGTAGAGATCCATGCAGTGCAGTAATTTCTGAATTTTCATCTGTTTGAATGTTTGATAAAACAATCACATAGTCACCCATTTTCCTCATGAACTATTTTGGTCATTTGTAAATAATTCAGTGAGTTCTGTTTCTCTGGGTCTGTTGTAGAAGGGGCTTTGCATATGGGTCTTTCCATGGGGTTGGGGCACGAAATGTAACATAGTAGTCAAAATTTCATCATCACTTTATTCAAGTTAAATGAAGTTCTTTGAAACTATTAGTCATTATAACAAGTAATTCAACAAAAAATTTAGACAACAAAGGTCATTTTAGAATTTTATGGCCAAATGTTAAAAATCATGAATACCTATGTGATGTGGACACCAAAGTTAAGCTCTTGGGGGATTTTGTCATGAGAATTCCAATTAAAAGAGATTAGAACATCAAACCATTTCAGCGATACAAGTTCATAAATGTAGCATCCTCATTAGATGCACTTTTCCCAAGTAACAGCACAATTTTTCACAAAATACTGAAGTAAACCTGTCATAGGAGTAGCACTAGTGCTCTTTATGTTCATTAAGGGTCAAACTTGACTAAGAAAAAAAAAATGTCATAAATTTGCTCTACAAACATTTTCCATGGTTCAGAATGAACAAAATGTAATTATGCAAGTTTTTGAGAAAGATGAACTTTGTCTCATTAGTCCTTTTTGTAGTAACGGATATGGAATGATGGTTACCTATGTGATGCGGACACGGTGTCCACATCACATAGGTATAATTTGATATTCTTGAAGAAAATTCACAGTGTACAAAGTCCTACTGTTCCAGTAGCAATTGATTCTTGAAGACTCGGAATAGAAGTCACAAAGTGCAAAGAGTCATGAATAGAACTAAAATGCAAGGCTGTCAGGATGATGGGGTCACCAATGACACAATGGTGTCTGCATCACATAGGTACTATTTTGAGCTCAAATGAGGTCAAAGGAGGCCTAAATATGGTTATTTTGACCGTAAAAGACATTATTTTTGAAGCAACTGCTAGAAACAAAGAGTTGAGAAACACTCAATGCAATATCTGCAGCAACCATGCCGTGGCTGACAAACGAATGTACCTATGTGATGTGGACACCAAATTTTGGTGTCCTCATCACATAGGTACATATTTCTGGAGAAAAAGAGATTAGTGTGTGTTTTCTTGAGCTGAAACATTATTCTTTGACTGTTTTACTGAAAAGCATTAGGAATGGACTGGAAATAAAGTATTGAATCAATCCATCCTACCATAAAACATTGTCAATAGGCAATAGTTTTGAATTTGATAGTGAAATTTGGCAACCAGCAAGCAATAATATATGACTAGAATACCTATGTGATGCGGACACCAAACCTTCAAACTTGCCCTGGACCCAAATAAAGCGTTCTTCAAATGTCCCATAACTGTAGTAAAAAAATTTATCCAACTCCACAATACTTGAGGGGTATGAAGTTGGTAAGTTTTGAAGACTTTGGTATAAAAAGTGACTTTTGGTGTTTCCTTGTACCTATGTGATGCGAACACCAAAGCCCAAAATGGCTGCTACTTCTTGCCGTTATGAAGCCATTAAGCTTCCAATCATTTCCATCTTTGGCACATATGTTTATGGCCCAGGGTTGATTTCATTGATAGCTTTTGCAGCTCTGAACAATGCAACATTTCTGATGGGATAGCCAGCATACCTATGTGATGCTACACTCAAAGGATCAAAGTGTATCATCACATTGGTACAGCAATCTTCACACATAATTTTTTTAAATTAACTTTCTGATGGCCAAATAAAATTTTTATTGAGAGTGAGACAACTCATAATAGTGTATTTGCAATGATTGAATATGATCTATCACAAGACACTTCTGTGAATCAGTGTTTTGAACCCAACATACATTTGTGTTACACTTGGTACCCCCAAAATAGGGTAGGACGCCAAACATTAAATGAACACAACAACAACAAAAACAGAAGATTCAATTTCTGTACCCCATATTATAACATATATCCACACATACCATAATTACAAAAAACATTGAACTTTGGGTAGTGTGCATTTCCAGAAGTTGCATTTGTACGTGCCGGTAATGAGATTTTGCCCATGTGCCCCAACCCTATGGAAAGACCCATATATACTAATGAAGATACAGAATGAAGTATATTTGACCTTTAGACCTACTTTGCACAGCCAAGATGGCATCTCAGCAAAAGCCATCATTTTATGAAACGATGCTTGCAACATGGTCTGCATGCATGCAAAATATTGGTGCTATATAGCTTGTATTTACTATACTGGATGAACCATTTATGGCTTTTGACCGTAATTCATGCAGCCAATATGGTGTCTGATAAAGTAGTTATGTTATTAATGATGTACACAACATGTACTAAACATGTGGATATTTGACCCGGAAAACCTATCTATAAAAAAATGTGACACAAGAATTTCATTCATTTGAATAGGAATTGTTGGTTGCAAAATTGACTGAAATAATAATAATAATAATAATAATAGTGGCTACTTGTATAGCGCACAGGTCCACTTTTCAGTGCTCATGGCGCTTCAAAAATGAAAAAATATCATATATTTACATGCATATACATATTCAAACATTTCAACAAAGAAAAAAATGGTAAACAAAAGCAAATATATACCAAATAAAGAATACAACATATATCAATTAAAAATACAATATTAATCCAATAGTATTCAGACTAAATACTGAGATCAGCTATTCAATTCAAAATTTTGCATACAACGTCTTCATACTTTACATAGATTTTGACGCTCATTCATGTGGATAGTGTCATGTATTCTTTACAAGAGGCTGCCTTTTAGATATTTTGTTGCTGTTTCCATCACAGCCCTCATCTTGCAACACTCTTTTATGTTCTTTTTGGCATACAGGAATATAAGTTTGCTGCATTCTGTTTCTAGATTTCTCTCCCTTACTTCCCCTTCAGAGTCCAGTATGACATTGTGCATGTCAGGAGATTTTTGTTGGATATGATACTGGCATGCATGCATACATTGTAAATTTGTTTGTGTCCTACCAAAGTTTGCTCTGATCTGTTACGAGTTACTGGAGTCTGCTAGCCATCTCATTGTGCTGTCTTTGTGTTGTTTATGGATAATTATGGCAAGCATTGCCCCTATATGCACTTCATAGGAGACAATTAATCATAAAGCTGGTAACCATATTAAGAGGTTGTCACATCAGTCAGGTCACATAGAATTCTCTGTGAGATACTATAAAACCAGAAGCATTCTTGCATGAAACTTTCAGGAATTGGAGCAGTCTGCCTTTTTCAAGACACTAAACTTTTGCAAATTGCCACCCATGAAGGATTATGAGTATACTAAATGTACTATTAATGCAGGGATTGTTGAACACATGGTGCTGGTTGATTCAAAACAAACAACAATACCTTCAAGCAACATATAACCAGCTAGAAAAACACTCTGAGAGCACAGACCTCTGCCAAGCAGCCTATTTCCACTCATACAGTCATGCTGAAAATTGCCCAATTTCTTATAGCCGCATTCACACATACAAAATAGTAATAACTGCGATCAAAATATCAAAATTTGCAAAGTGTGAATCCCACTTTCAATATCTAAAAGAAGCCTTGTGTTTGATAGTACCTCATCAGCTTCCTGCATGCTGCGGGGCACCTCAAGCAGAGCACACGCTTTATTGCATGTATACAAACCTCAAGTACACACAGGTTGAACTCCCAAGTTCATTGACCCTATTTGCCAAAATATTAAAAAATCCTTCCAAAATTCATTAAAAAGTCCCCAATCCCTACCAAAATTGAATATCTGTTCCTTGTGTCATTATCAACCTTTCCTGTAAGTTTCATCTTAATTCGTTCAACACTTTTTGAGTTATTTTGCAAACAGACAAATAAACAAACAAATGCAAACAAAAACATAACTTCCTTGGTAGAGGTAAAAATACTGAATGTGCACTACTAAGTATGCATAGTTTAAAGGTGGATAGTCCTGGTAGTGTAGAGGGCGCTGTTGATGATACTGCCGATCACCTTTAGCATTGATACGAAGATTACTGAAGTTGAGCTGTCATCAAGAGTAAAGTGCGTATGTGATGCTAAGTAACGTTGCCTTCGTTGTCTTCTCTGCGCATCGCGCAGTCTGTAGTATTGCCAGGGTGCGTGCATATGTGACCGTGCACCTCAAAACGAACATAAAGTCGCACACACTGATTTTGCATGAGGACTGAAAATAAGTGAAATGGGTCAACCTAGCCGAACTTGACTTTTTCATATTTTCTGAAAGAGTGTGTCTTCTTTTACATTATGCTGAAATTTGGTATCATAAAACGGGCAGGAAAGTGTGTTTTTTTAGCAGTTTATCTCGAACATTTTTGATAAAATAGTGTGATTAGGTGTGTCTTTAGAATCCCTTTTTCATTTCTGAGAAACCTTGTCTACACTCTTCACTTTCAACTCTAATAACTTTTGAAAGGATAGAGCTACTGCTTGGAAAGTTGGCATTAATTATTGACAGAATGTGTTCATGAGGCATGCTTAATTTCAGTTTAATCTGATAATTCCTTCATTGTTGTTACTCTGGTGGTTTACTTCCTGTTTTTTGTCCCATTCATCGCACAGCCAGCACGGTTTGGTAAAGATTAAGCGCTTGAATAGACACTGTACTTCAGAGCCTCTTTTCTCAGTTCACACTTTTCCTGAGTTTCTGCTTTCTTTCCAATATTTAGATAGGTTTGGAGAGTCCATTTGATTTGAGTTATACATCATTTTAAAGCTTAAAGTCTGCTCTTTCAGAAAATGGCCTTAACTAAAAATTCATGTCTAGCGATTTTTTGTGTGTTTTGAGGTGCAGGGTCACATATGTGCTTGTTATTATGACATCACAAAAGAAGTTTGCTAAAGCTGTCATCCCCCTCAGCCGAATCATGAGCCGAACTATGATCAGACCACTGACTACAGTGAGTCTTCTTCGGACTTCTTCGGACTTCTTCGGACTTGGGGAAGTGGGCCACAGCGTAAGCGCTGAAGAGGAGTCGATAGCATAGGTCTCTATGGGAAACTTGCGCCGTGCGTACGCATTTGACTAAACCACCAGGACCATCATGTGCACACTAATAGTATGGTGTACTACAGTGTAATACTGTTTGATCGTGCATCAAACTGTTGCAGCAGCAGTACAACTCAACTTGCTTGTACCATTATATGCCAAAAAAAAAAAAAAATTACAATTGGATTTTCTGGAATAATACCTTTAAAAAAGAGTGAATTAATAAAAGTGTAATTTCAGGGTGTAAAACTATAACTTACCACCCACATCTTACAGAAAACCCCAATGAATTTGCTTCAGTGGTCACAGAGAAATTTGGATCTGTGTAGAGCATGTCAGGAATCCGTTCCCTTCTAGTTTTGTCCATTGTGCTCACACCTTACCAAATGCCATGAGCATCCAAGTGTTAAACTTGGGAGAACAAACCCATGACATGCTATACAACGATCCACATTTCTTTGCAACCACTTTACCAAATTGAATGGAATTTTCTGCAGGATGTAGTTAAGTTATAGCTCATACCCTAAAAAAGCATTCAGATTATTTAATCATTTTGAAAGCTATCCATGTGGAAAACCTGTTGTAATGTCAAAATATCGAAGCTTGGGTATTTGTTCCAGATTCACCATGTCACTGCCAGCAATCAGAGACAGCCTGGTGGTAGTGTCACTGCCTGGAAAGCAGTAGATGACAGGTTTGAACCCCGCTGGTTCCCTTTTCCAACATGTATTTAACACTAAAATGTTCTTCTAAAATGACAGCGAAAGTAGGGAAATCAGATACTTGTATCAAATCGATGAGCACAATCGGTTCTGTCACTTCGGCAGCCATCCTGAGTCACACAATGCATTGTGAAAGCTACCAATGCTGTTGCTGTGACCTCTACAAAAACTCTCACAAAGTCTCACAAAATCCTGTCAGTCTCAATGGCACCGACTGCAAACGAGGTTCTGAATAAACCCATCAAATTTGCCTCATCGCATGAGCTGCAGACTGACTGTCAGATTTTGACTAATGTTATTTATAGGCTGCACCCAGACTATGTGATCTCAATTCTCAAAAAAAAAAATTGCTGCCCATATTCCGTCAAATTATGGTGCATTTATTGTGCTATAGACTCAGAGTATGAAAGCTTCATTGAGCTGTCAAATGATTTAATTTAGTTTTTGGTTGATGTGACCTGGGTTTACTATATTACATGAAATGAAAAATTGGAGTACATTATAAAAAAGCATACACTTTTCACCACTGACATTTGAAGCAGTGTTGATCTCAGAACTGACTGACAAAGTTGTGAAGTCACCTGCTGATACCAACACATTAGTCCCTAAGAAATTCATTTTCAACTCCAATAACTTTTGAAAAAATAATGCTACTGCTTTGAAAGTTGGCATTAATCATGGACAGAATGTGCTGATAGACCATGATTAATTTTAGCCTAATCTGATACTGCAATCCCTTCATTGCTGTTGCTCCAGTGGTTTACATCCTGTTTTTGTCACATTCATCACACAGCTCACACAGCTTGGTAAAGAAAACACTTGAAAAGACCCTGTACTTCAGAGCCTCTTTCCTCAGTTCACATGTTTCCAGAGCGTGTGCTTTCTTTCCAATATTTAAATAGGTTAAAGTAAGTCCATTTGAATTGAGTTATACATCATTTTAAAGCTTAGAGTCTACTCTTTCAGAATCTGCCCTTAACTAAAAATCTAAGTCTGGTGACCTTTTATTGGTTTTGTGATGCAAGGTCACAAGCCAACTGATTAGTTAACCCATGAGTTCATTCATACAAAAGAAGTCTTACCACTTCCTTAGCAGCAATAATAGAATACTATTTTGTACCAAGCACCAAACAAAAACAACAATTTTTTCCGCTGCTACATGGTGTCTTAAAATCTTTAAATCCAAGCTTCAACTGATGTAGGCAGCTGTAGATAGAGGGGTCTAGGACAATTACCCCCTGGGCAATTACCCCAGACCCTTTCCTGACCCTAAACCTAATCCTGATCCTAGTCCTAATCCTAACCCAAACTCTAGCCCTAAACCTAACCCTAACCCTTACCTCATCAGTAACCAGTATTTAGGGGGGTTAGGGTTAGGGTGCAGTGGTTGTAATTTCCCATGGGGGTAATTGCACTGATGCGGTAGACAGTGGTATATTTTGTCAAGTTGACATGTCATTCTAATTTCAATAGGGAACTTCATGTGTTCAGTACTATTGCTATATCTTCATGAGATATGAACAGGCTACACACAATCCCTGCAGTTGATAAATTGCAAAGCGAAACATACCTACTGTATACGCCGAATTTTTCGCGAGGTTTTTATTTTCGCGAATTTCGCGAGTCAGGTGCTATTCGCGAAATTAAAGACACGCGAAAATATTGACTCTGATCCCGATGTGAATGTGATGTATGCGTGTACACTTCTCTGTTCAGTTTCGGACTGAAAAGTTATGAATTTTTAAAACTTTTGTGTTGGAACCGCTGGATGAGGAGACTACTAAGGCTCGTGATGTCATATGAGTACAACAGTATAAAGAAAATATTTTTTAAATTCTACATATTTTCACTTTTTTCGCATAACAAAAGAGCACTTGACTTGCCTCTTTCTAAAGGCAATGGGAATAATATTACCCATAACATATGTTAATGAGTCAAGGGAATGTGTACTTTTTTCAAAAGATGAAATTTTGTGAAATTCTCTTTATATTTTCCTTATATTGTTGTAGGCATGTAACATCATACACTGCAGTAGTCTTCTCATCCAGCGGTGACTGCACAAAAACTTCAAAAATTCATAACTTTTGAACGGATTGTGCGATTTTCCTCAAACTTTCAATGATGTGTTCTACTAATATTGCTATACCCCCGGTATTCTCTCAATCCTTATGTTAATGAAGGTGAACTTGTCCTTTAAACAGTCTCTGCATATTATACTCACTATGATGAATGATGAACAATGGAATTGTTTCAGCCAAATTTGTCGCGATAAAGCGGTTCATGGTTCTGATGAGGCGGTGGAAATAGCACATGAAAAATTTGTCATATCAAGTTTTGTTGCACTTAAGCAGGGTTCCTGTGAAAGCAGACCCCGATTAACGGGTGAGCACTGTACTGAAAATTATTTTTGTGACATGGAAGAGCATCTAGGAGATAATCCATGTACACATGTATGCTCTTTATTGATCATCAATTTCTTCCATAATTTAAAGAATTTGATTGTAGGGTTATACCTGGCACTTTAGGAGTTCATTCCCAAATGAATTCTGTTAACTCCCTTTTTGTGTGTGCATCCACTCATTGCAGCCATCACAAAATTATCAAAGTGTTTAATCGTAAATGTGAATGCAGCACTCATGCTGTGTACTGTACGCTTATGTGCATTTCACTATGTCTCAGTACCAAGGTGGGTGAGACTTATGAATGATGTACGTACAAATGTTAATTTTTACACCTTATGACACTCATTCCCTCAGAACATGTCAGGATGATCTCAGAAACCATTTTCTTCTATTGCTATGAAAGGCTGATAAATTTCCTTTCAGGAAATGTATGGGTTGGTATACTTTTGACTGATATTTTGTATCTGACAAGGACTTAAAATGTCATAATATGTTAAAGATGACATTTTCACAATAATTTGTGTTATTCAGACCAATGATGTGCCTTTTTAAAGGTACATGACATCTATTATCTGGCTGTGTTCTGGATCTGAATCTTGGGTATATGTACCATAAAATATAAGAAGTCTGTGAACACATATTTAATTACAGAGAACAATCAAAATATCAAAGTCCGAAATACATGAACTTCTGTGATACTTTTGTCTCTATCGCTACCGCATATTCTACTTTGTTTTCCCAGTAGTAATGTGTACTTAAATTTGGTGTTATACCTAATGAACATATCCTGCAAACATTGTAGGTTTGCTGGCTGTACATGGGATGTGACATTCTTTTATGCAAAGATTATACTCAGCTAAACTCACGGAAATGTGTCCGCTATTTACTAATAAAGACTGTAGCCCAAAATGTTATTGGTTATTTTGTTGTCACTCGTAATCAACTAAGATCTAGCCACATGGCAATATATGTTTCGAATTTCTGTGCAAAGGTAGATGTACGTGTATTTAAAGATTGAGTATGGAACTAATTGCACTAGTGCTCTTTGTAAGCATGGTTAGCCAGCATACAGTCCTTTCCTGTATGTACCTGCTTTGTTTAGTATCAGAAGATCTGGCATACAAAATTACACAGGATCTCTGTCGAGTGATTGCCAGTGTCAACTAAATTGGCTGGCAGAGTGAGTCCTTGAGCGCATGTTGTATGCACTGCAGACTCTCAACCTGTGTACATAGTATGTTTTGACTGGGCAAAGTTGAGTTCATCAGTATTTGAACTTTCAGAGAGAGGGTTTGAGATAGAGTAAGAGAGACAGAGTATGTATTCTGTGTGAGTGTGTCTGATATCCGGAGAGATAGAAAATGAGTGAATTTAGTACTGCATGAGTAAAGTTCACCCTTTGCTAGAATGTCTACAGCCTTGTTGCATGATTTGCGTGAGAAAATGGGCAGACGGTCATTGAAAAACAGACTTGCAGCAGGCTGCTTTTCTGTTCCATTTCACGTGGAAGGAAGAATCTTCAGCAAATATCTCTTTTTTAGACATATTTTCTCAGAAGTCTATTCAGACTAAACTCTTTGAAAAGAGAAATGCAATACTCCCAACTGAAGGGAGAGAATGTTATAATAGTGAGTTTACTTCTGTGATATCACACTCACTTGTGTTTGTACAAATGTATGTGCCTGCACATATTCGTCCACTAAGAAACATTTAAATGCTGGTAAATGAACAGGCTACCAGGGATCAGGTAGACTGTTGACATAAGTTGAAAATAAATGACCAAGAATTGATCCTTGTGACACATTTGATTTGATAGTTGATGGATTGGACTTGGCTCCTTTGAATTGGGTCACTTGTCGTCTATCATTCAAATATGATTGGAATTAATTAACAGTCGTCTTTCTTTCTCCTGTACATGATTTGAAATGTAAAAGTAGTTCAGTTTTAAAGCCGTTGAACTGAATTGGGCACAAGAGATGAAAATAATATGTAGTTAGGCAAGACACTTTTTTTCACGAGTGTTAAGAAATCAGTTGCCATGGCGACAGCAGTTTTTATACAAATGCACATGTAACTAGTACAGTACATAGATGTGCAAACTTCATCTTTTGTCATTTTTGAACAGTGCATTGCCATGGTAACAGCATATTTTGAATAAAAATCATACAAAAATACTGTCAATTCAGCTAACTCCCTCAGTCTTTTGAGCATTTGGCTTGAAATTATGCTCATGTAACCAGTACTAACAGTACGTAGATGTGCAAACTTCATCTATCGTCATTGTTGAACAATGCGTTATCATGCTAATAGCACAATTTAAACAAAATCATACAAATATATTTTGATTCAGCTAATTCCCTCAGCCTTTGAGCATTTGACTTGTAATTTGGCACATTTCACTGCTTAAGGATGTAGATGTGCAAGCATCATCTTTTGTCATTGTTGAACAATGTATTGCCATGGTTACAGCATATTTTGAATGAAAATCATACAAAAATGCTGTCGATTCAGCTAACTCCTTCAGTCTTTGAGCATTTAGCTTGAAATTTGACACATGTGACCGCTTTAGTATGTAGATGTGCGAATTCATCTTCTGTCATTGTTGAACAATATGTTTTTCCATGGTAACAGCATATTTGAATGAAAATCATACAAAAATATTGTGAATCCAGCTAACTCCCTCAATTTGTAATTGTTTGACTTAAAATTTTTGACATGTGACCAGAATAGTACAGTATGCGGATGTGCGTACTTTATCTTTCCTTGTTGTTGAAGAAGTGTTGCCATGGTAGCAGTGCATTTTTAATTAAAATCTTACAAAAATATTGTGGATTCAACTAACTCCCTCAGTTTTTTAGCAATTGGCGTGAAATTTGGCATGGGTGACTGCTAGAATAGGTAGTTGTGTAAACGTCATATTTTGTTAATGTCTAACATTATGTTTCCATGGCAACAGCATTTTATCATTGAAAAACATAGAAATTACCGGTTCATCTATCTAACTCACTCAGTTTTTGAGCATTTGACTTGAGATACAGCTGTATGGCACATGTTACTACCATAATTTTTGAATGATCAAAACACATCTTTATATTCAATCTCGAACAATGCATTGCCATGGTATAAACATTTTTTCCAATAAAAAGCATATAGAATTATTGTTGGTTTAGCTGTCTTTTTCAATTTTAGGTGGGGATATTACTCACATTAAGAGATAGTTCTGGTTTCCATTGTGGCTAAACAAGTAAGTTGTGAGATTTTTGGTTTAAATTTTCTTTCCATCATGTTGAGCAATATATTTACATTAGGTAATTCTGTTTATCCTGAAAAGCCTAGTCAAGAAATCCTCTCAATACTTTTGAACTGAATGACCTTACTTAGAGCAGTTATGATTCATTCAGTGATGACAAGAATTAAGAGTGAAATTCTTCAGGCTTATGTTATTTGTGCTTACATTTTTTTTTCTTCTTCTTCTTCTTGTATTTTACTCTTTTAGGCAAGGCAAGAGCGAGACTTAATTCATGATCGTTTGCGGCTGATTGAGGAGCAGAATGAGAGTTTGTCACTATTCCATCACCAGTCCAGCCTGGGCAAATCTGAGCAACTCAGAGCAGAGGTAGGTTGACAAATAGGATTATAGACCAGTTTACTGGTTTATGTAACTCATTTGGTAAAGTTGAACAAAAAGTTTCACATTTCATTAAATAACAAGCTGTATTTCAATGTAAAATTTGGAATGAAATACTGGAATTTGTTTTGAATAGTTTAGGAAGGGATTTACAGATGTATCCATGTATTTTTGTCCTTTTCAAAGTACACAATCAAAATGAAATAAATATGTGACTGTGCATCACAAAACACAATAAGTCACACTCCCTGATTTTGTGTGAGGACTGAAAATAGATGAAATGGATCAACCTAGCCAATCTTGAGTTTTTCATATTTTCTGAAAGAGCAAGTCTTCTACATTATGCTAAAGTTTGGGATAACAAAACAAACAGGAAATTGTGTTTTTTTTCTCAAACACTTTTTTGTAGAATAGTGTGATATGGTGTGTCTTATAGAGTCCCCTTTTCATTTCTTAAAACCCTGTACACACTCTTTACTTTCAACTCTGCAAACTTCAGAAAGGATGATGCTACTGCTTTGAAAGGTAGCATTAATCATAGACAGAATGTGTTTCTGGGATCCAAATGGGGGAGGGGGAGGGCTTAAATTGTACATTTTCATCTTTTTCTTGAATAAACTTGGCAAGCAGCATTCCTAGGTGGATGGGATCTCAATGTGTTCGCAGGCACCATCCTCCCCTCAGGGGCCCCAGGGAGCCCATACCCCCTAAATTAAGGGATATTCAATAATATTCTTCTCTAGAATCAGAGCTTTAAGTCTTCTTATTTTCCAAACTGCATAGTCCAACTTCTCTAAGTACAGTGTACTTGGCATGTGTTTTTACGAGTGTGATGGAATATGTGCAAATGGACACCATTCTCCCAGCACTCAAAGGTGCCCCCCCCCCCCCAAGTTTCCAGTGTTCTCAGATAAGACTCTGCAAAAATGCATGAAAGGTGAACTTACGATACTCAGTGAGCGCGAGACCCCTGGGTCTCTTTTTTAAAGTTACACCATAAGTAGGAGCTTCACACACTGTGTGTTACACGGAATGGGAAGTAGGCCAAGCCACATTAAACAACATAGAGAAGAGTCTACAACTGTATTTTTCTACATTTGTGGTTGGTGTACACTAAAATAATGTTTACTTAGTACATTTATTGGATATTTTGACATTAGTGCCCTTTGTTCGTTTTTACATTTGTGGTTGAAATTTTCTACATTTGTGGGCAATTTCCACATTTGTGGGTTCAAGAAAGCCTTTCATATAGAGGTGGTTGCTATTGACAGGTTTTCCAACATTTCATGTGTATCCTATACATGTTCATGGATTATCATTGTATGCATCTAGAAGTACTTTACATGAGCACGTGTCTCTGTGTGTGTATAATGCACTTGTTCAAGCTTTGTGCAATGCCGTTATTGATCACATTATTGCTTACAAGCAAAGCTATTCACAAATCCATTACTATGCATATCATGTAGATAAAGAGTTCTCTAAACACATCCAGTTGTTGTACAGTTGAACCTCTATTATCCGGCCTCCCTTTATCCGGATCTCTCTATTATCCGGACGCAATCTCGCCGTGATTTTTTTAAAATAATTACGGGAAGAAAGGGGGATTCCCAACTCCTTGAGAATTCCTACCCAAACACACATGAATTACATATTACTTCCAATATGATTAACATACATTGCATCAAATTTCCTTCCAAATTGCTTACCTTCAGACATTTCAACATCCCGAAACATCCCCAAATGTAACAATGAAAATTTTGCAGTATACACATTACTACATGTGGTACTACAATGGGCTACATCAGTACATGTGTATGTATATGTACATATATAAAGCATTGAGTCTCCCGTATCCAGCCAAATCCCTTATCCGGATGAGCCCCGGTCCCGACTTGTCCGGATACGAGAGGTTCAACTGTACTTGCCAATTGTTGTGATTGCCAATTGGCCCAAAAACATCAGTTGCTGACTAGCCATCATTTGAGAAAGACAACAGCCCATAATCGAAACTGTATTAGGTAAAAAACAATTGGGTGTGTTAAGAGAACTCTTTATCTTTATTCATCGCCCATCCTTATGAACTCATTTTGCAATTACTATGCATGATTGTCACTGCTGCAAAGTAGCTGCAACTCCATATGGGTTTGCGGCTGCTGCATGCAGCTTAAGATATACTGCAGGATAAAAAAAAGGTGGTCCCTGGCTGTATTAGATAGGTGGCCACTATGCTCAGGGTTTTAATTATGGCTTTTCTCTCGGGGATTTTCAGTTGCCGTGTATGGCAGGTGGCCGCTTAGGCAGGTTTGAATGTATGTTCTCAGATTGGTTTTATAAACCTTGATTATATTTAGGTGATCCGAGAATCCTCTCGGATCACCTTCTGTATCTGTACTGATTCTTTATTCTTCTTCTTCTTTATTTCTGGACAAAAGTTGTGCAGAGGTTAGCTCAGAAAGTGCATTGCCTATGAATGTCAAACTTATACCATATATGTACCGTGTCCCAAAGACAACAATCGAACTAAAATCAAAGTGATCAGTCGACCGTGACGTCACTATGACGTCATTATATGAAAACACATTCTCATTCATATCTCATTAATGGAATGGAATTTCTCAATGAAATTTACGTCACATATATTTCAAGTCAAGCGCATTCCACTCATATTCTCAAAATTCATATTTACGCTTAAGACGCGCGCGTACGCGCAAGTTGAAATATTTGTATGCTCCAATCGAGCTCAAATTTTTTTTTTTTTGCATACGTTTCAGACCAATTGAAGCATTTTTTGAAAAATTGAAAAATTGGACGGACGCGTACGTGCGTGTACATATACGCACGCACAGCTCATATGCAATAGAAATTTCCCGTTTTTTCACTCGGATCGGATGTCTGAAATGTCAAGGAATATTTCTACCAAGTTTCAAGTCAATTTGACTCAATATGACGTCATACGGGGCTGTCAAAGTTGAAATTCCGCGCGCACGTCAATGGCGATATACAGTGCAACTATGCAAAAAAAACGCCAATTTTGAATCCGATTTTACTCGTCAGGATGGACGGTGACCCCCCATTTTCTTTACATATTTTGAAAGCTGATGAGTTGTACATATCATTTCGTGGGTTGGCGCTACTGAAAAAATTATTAAAAGATATCAAATTTCTTAATAAAGTAAAAAAAGTAAATTTTCAAAATGACGTCATCAAATTTCAAGTTCACTCGAGCGTATCTCACTTATCCTTTGCCAATTTTCAATTCAATCATAGTTTATTTCCAATCAACGAAAATCAAAAAAAAAAAAAAAAAAAAAACATAGTACAAAGTATACATGTGATGAAATATTGTTCAAACGTTTGCAAAAGATTCATGTAATATATATACGAGACAAGTTATAGAACAACATATAACATGTACAATATTTAGGAAAACACTGTATAAATACTTCGTGGGAGAGCGGAAAATGAATTCGATTATGGAAAATAGTGATCCACTAAAAAGCATAGCTTGTCGGACGTGGATCGCAAGACAAATAATGAGTAAATTATATACTATTCTATAACAATATACATGTAATTATTTTGAGATACACCGGTTGGGAAAAAAATATAGAATACCAATGCTAGTGCCCGGACACTGCTCACTGAACCACGTGTACCGGGAAAATATGACAAGGACAAAAATTCAATTCATATCAATTTTCACATATAGAAAAATTTCCTCCCATAGAGATAACACGTCATAACGAAGATACAGAAAGAAGTACATGACCTTTGACCCCACTTTGCACAGACAAGATGGCATCTGAGCAAAAAGTGGTTATTTTGTGAAATGATTCTTGTAACATGGTCTTTACGTGTGCAAAATATAATTTTCACCCAGTTTTCAGTATGTTGTAGCTTATTAAATGTACTTTCATATTTATAATTACAAAATTTTGATTGGATGACGTCATCACCTCGTAAAAATGGATTGAAAGTATCCTTGTAAAATTTGACCAGTTTACGTATTATCTCTATGGGAGAGCAGTTTTTCTGGAAGTGAAAATTGACATGACTATCTCTTTTGAGCACTAGCTCACTTATGCTTCGGTGAATTTTTCCCAGATTTTAATATGTTGTAGCTGAGACTTTGGGCTATCGTAAGAGTGCCCTTTGTTATTTCATACGACGTCGGCATCACGTCGAAAAACTTGGTTGAAAATGGCACGTGGCTTCGATGCAGCGTCATTTTGCTTAATACACAGAGCCTATGGAGCTTGAAATAGGTCAGTGCATAGTGCATCCGACTCGTAATCCTAAGGTCCCTGGTTCGAGGCTCAACCCTGCCAATATTCTTTTTATGCCTCCGCCACGAAGTGGTGCCGGAGGCATTATGTTTTCGGGTTGTCCGTCCGTCCGTCCGTACGTCCGTACATCCGTACGTCCGTACGTACGTCCGTCCGCATTCGTTTACGCGATAACTTGAGTAATATTGACTGGAATTTTACCAAACTTGGTCCAAGTATAAAGTATGATGGGGCAATTAATTGATTAGATTTTGGGTGAAATCGGCCAAAGGTCAAAGGTCAAAGGTCAAGGTCAAATCATTAAATTGTATCTGTTTACGCGATAACTCAAGACTGGATTCAGCAAATTTCACCAAAATTTGTCTGAGGATGATGTATGATGGGACAATTACTTGATTAGTTTTTGAGTGAAATTGGACAGAGGTCAAAGGTCAAAGATCAAGGTCAAATCCTAAAATTTATCTGTTTACGTGATAACTCAAAACTGGATGAAGCAGCTTTCACCAAACTTGGTCCAAGGATGATGTATGATGGGGCAATTAGTTGAGAAGATTTTAGTGACATTGGCAAGAGGTCAAAGGTCATAAGGTCAAGGTCAAATGCTAAAAACGTTGCTATTACCCCCATATCCATGCAATGCCCGAAGGTATTATCTTGAAACTTAGTGTAGACATGTACTACTGCATAAAGATTCTCCAGAGAGAGTTTCATGTCATAAGGTCAAAGGTCAAAAGGTCAAAGGTTAGGTGAATATGTTACAATTTCACTTTTCTTGCAAATGGTTCAATGTATCTTCATGGAACTTGGTACATACACATGTACTGACTGGCAGGGATTTTCTAGGGAATGTAGGGGTCATGGGTCACTAGTCAGGGGGTCAAAGGTCAAGGTCAACTCCTCAAAATTTTACTATTTCCCTCATATACTAGTATATGCAATGCTTACATTATTAGTTTTAAAACTAAAACTTGATATATACATGTATTCCCTAATGGAGATTCTCTGAGAAATTTCCAGCCAGAAGGTCAAAGGTCAAAGGTCAGGTTTAAATGCAAATATATATATATATATATATATATATTATACTGTAATTACACTCTTTCTTCATACCTTGAAAATTACTCAATGCATAAACTTATAAAAGGTAGGTCAGAAGTCAAGTAAAAATTCTCAATTCCCCAAATACAGGTACCTGCACTCTTAGACAATTATAGCAAATCTAGTTCAAGGAAAGTGAACATTCAAGATATTTCTGACAAACCTGTCATTTCAATATTTTTTTAGTTTTGTGAAACTGTCATAACACATTGTGAAGACATTGTACCATACACCTATTGGGAGAATCATGCATTATGGCGGAGGCATCAGTCGCCATAGCGACATTTCTAGTTTAATTTTTTTAAACACTTTTTTTCTTCTTTTTCTTTAGTGAGTCTTAATCTCCCTTCCAAACTTTATCTTTTTCCTATTTTTTTATGCTTCTCCTTCAAATTTCTATAAAATAACTGAAGTTTTTCTTTATTTTTCTTTCTTTCTTCTACTTTCTGTGCAAGAGATCAACAACAACAATGGCTATCAACCCCATATTTTGCACATGTTTAGCTCATGTCACGTACATTATTTCATAGAATAACAACTACTTGATCGGACACCATCTTGGGTATGCAAATTAGGGTCAAAGGTCATAAATGTTTCGTCCTGTATCTTAATCAATACATGTCCTACCTTTCCCATATTTTGCACACGTAAAGACCATGTTACAAGAATCATTTCACAAAATAACCACTTTTTGCTCAGATGCCATCTTGTCTGTGCAAAGTGGGGTCAAAGGTCATGTACTTCTTTCTGTATCTTCGTTATGACGTGTTATCTCTATGGGAGGAAATTTTTCTATATGTGAAAATTGATATGATTGTCTTTTTGACCACTAGCTCACTTACCCTTCGGTGAATTTCTCCCAGATTTTAATATGTTGTAGCTGAGACTTTGCGCTATCGGATGTGTGCCCTTTGTGTTTCATACGATGTCAGGATCCCGTTAAAAAACTTGGTTGAAATTAAAGCTTATCTTCGATGTATTTTCATATTCCTTTCTTTTTGCAACTTTCTTTGCAATAACTCAAGAAAAGCATAGCCTATCACCACCATATTTTGCACATGTTTAGTTCATGTCACGTGCATTATTTCATAAAATAACAACTACTTGATAGGACACCATCTTCGGTATGGTAATTAGGGTCAAAGGTCATAAATGTTTTATCCTGTATCTTAGTGAATACATGTCCTATCTTTCCCATATTTTGCACACGCAAAGACCATGTTAAGAATCATTTCACAAAATAGCCACTTTTTGCTCAGATGCCATCTTGTCTGTGCAAAGTGGGTTCAAAGGACAAATGCACTTTTTTCTCTATCTTCGTTATGACATGTTATCTCTATGGGAGGGAATTTTTCTAGATGTGAAAATTGACATGATTTTCTTTATCGAGCACTATCTCACTTACCCTTCCGTGAATTTCTCCCAGATTTTAATATGTTGTAGCTGAGACTTTGCGCTATCGTTATGTGTCTTCCGTTTTTTCATACAACATCCAAATCATGTCAAAAAACTTCACTAAAATTAAAGCTTTTTGCTCAGATGCCATCTTGGCTGTGCAAAGTAGGGTCAATGGTCAAACATACTTCATTCTGTATCTTCGTTAGTGTATACGGAATTTGGTACCAAAGATGGCAGACCTGACTCCATTTTCTAAATGAGAATCCAAACATCACACGGCCAATGTCCCTAAACACAGATGAAACCTGTATGGTCATGCCTAATGGGATCAGGACTCAAATGATTGATTTTCGAATACATCGGATCGCCTAATTTGTCAACTTGATGACAAATTCCAAGTCTAGTTTATTTTTTGGTTTCTTCAGTTGGAAAAAAGAATGGCTGTCAGATTTACTCCAATAATCTTGCTCCTCCTTGGCAGGTTGTTAGCATAAGAGCTGAAAAGGAGAAGCTGGAAGGCAGACTCTTTATCCTGGAGCATGAACAAGAGACAGCAGTATGCAGTCTGGAAGAAGCCAAGGAGAGAAACATGATGCTGGAAAAGCAAGTAATGGAACTGGAGCAGAGGGTGAGTTTTTTGAATCAGAGAACTTCAGCACGCTCGCCAAGATATAATGCCAGTGTTATTTGCGCCTCTTTCTAGACAGAGGTCAGCACCTTCTTGCAGGTTCAAGGCAAATCTTGTTTTGTTTTTGTTATGCCTCCGCCACGAAGTGTTGCCGGGGGCATTATGTGTCCATCCGTCCGTCCGTCCTTCCGTCTGTAATCGATTTTGTGGACAGCGTTACAAAAAAGACGGAGGTATCCTGATGAAACTTGGCATGTGTATGTATGAGTGGGTGAAGATGTGCCTGTCAACTTTTGAGTGCACATGCTCAAGGTCAAAGGTCAAAAGATCAAGGTCAAATGCTCAAAATTTCACTATTTCCCCCATATCTATGCAATGCCTGAAGGCATTTTCGTGAAACTTAGTATATACATGTATTACCCAATAAAGATTCTCTGCTGAGAGTTTTTGGTCATGAGGTAAAAGTTCAAAGGTCAAGTGAAAATGTTAAAATTTCACTTTTTTCTCCATATCTTGGAAAGGGTTCAATGTATCTTCATGAAACCTAGTACATAGGCATGTACTGACTGGCAGTGATTATCTAGGGAATTTAAGGGTCAGGGGTCAAAGGTGAAGGTCAACTCCTCAAAATTTCACTTTTTCCATCATATTTATGCAATGCCTGCAGGATTTTTCTTGAACTTAATGCATACATGTATTACCCAATAGATATTCTGTGGGAAGATTATTGCCTAAATGTCAAAGGTCAAGTGAAAGGGCTAAATTTCAGATCTTCCTCCATATCTCGACAGTGACTCAAGGTATCATCATGAAACTTAGTACATAATTATTTATGCATGTTCTACCTGACAGTGATTTTTCTTGGGAATTATAGGGCTATAGGGTCAAAGGTCAAGGGTCAAAGGCCAGGTTAGAATGCTAATGTTTTTCTATTTAATACTGAAATTATACTTTTTCTCTATTAGATACCTTAAAAATTACTCAGTGCAGGGTCAAAAGTCAAGTAAACGTCCTCAAATCCCCAAATACATGCTCTATAAGAAAATGTAGCCATTCATCCATTAAAACTAGTGCAAGGAAAGTGAACACTCAACACATTTTAACATGTGATCATTTCAATATTTTGCCAATTAGATGAAATTATCATCACACATTGTCAAGACGTACTATAGATCTATAAGGAGAGTCATACACTTTGTACATTATGGTGGAGGCATACCGGTAGCGGTAGCAACATTTCTAGTTTTTTGTAATTTTGTAATTCCACATTAATTCTTCTTTTTTTTTTTTTGTTAAGACAAATCTAAAACACCATGTCTACTGAAAAATCTGTGGGTAGTACTTACAATTGAAAGTCCTATCAGCAGATGCATAGATAGTATACAGTATGTCCCGAAAGAAATTACAACGCAGCCTTCCGCAATGATATCTTTAAAAAATAGTGAATGAATCTTAATAAAAATTCAGGGTATGAGACTATAACTCATTGCCAACATCTTACAGAAAACCCCATTCGATTTGCTTCAGTGGTCAAAGAGAAATACAGAATTTTGTAGAGGATATCGGGAATCTCTTCTGTCCAAGTTCTGTCTATTGTTCACACACAAGATCATCAAAATGCTAAACTCGGAAGAATCCGATTCATGACATGCTTTACAACAATCCTCATTTCTCTGTGACCGCTTAACCAAATTGAATGGGGTTTTCTGCAAAATAGAGCTAAGATGTTATACCTTAAGAGTCTGAAGTAGCACGTACACAGGTTGATCATAATAGGTGTTATCAATTCGAAAATCTGATTGTAATTTTTGGGGCGACTTACTGCAGTATGTCCCCAAAAAAATTACAATAAGATTTTCGCATTGATAATGCCCAATATGATTAAATTTTTCAAATGCTACTTCAGGGTATATATATATATATATATATAGACATATAACTGTCGTACAAAAGGGCCCTATGCATCACATTGCTAATTCTTTGTGTATTGCCTCATCCCTTCCCCCAATGTTACATGATTGCATATCATGCCATGACAGACCTTGATTTTCTGGAACACTGAAATATGTTACCCATGCTATTATTTCCATGCACAGTATTTTTCTCCTTATCAATGGTATATCCCTAAATTTCATTTATCATTCCTTATGTAATGTTGAATTATATACACGTATGTACTTACATCTTCTGTTTGTTTTTTTAAACTGTATTTATGATTTTTGTTGGAGATGGAAAAGATAAATGAATGAATGAATGAATGAATATACCCGCTTAAGGCAAGCTATTTTCATATGATGACCCAATTGTCCAGATGTGAAAAACAGGAATGCAGATTATCTATTCATGAGCAATTGATTCGATCAGTGATGAATAAAACTCAATACCAGTATTGGAAATGTAAATTAATGATAAAAATGACTATCTGTGGTATATGAACAACTGTTTCCACTCGCATTGCTTTATTAATTCAGTTGCAATTTCGGGAGACAGAACTGAGGGACCTTACTCGCCTACATGAGGAGACTATGCAGGAACTAGGCATGGCACGCTCAAGGGCCAACACCCACACCAGTTCCCTGTTTGATGAGCTAGAGCCTGCTGATCTCACTGGCTATGAGAGCTCTGATGAAGACCTGGATGGAGGCCAGGGGAACTTGAGTACAGGGGTAACTAAGCCCTCTGGCAGCAGCCACACCATTCACAGACAGATGAGCTTGGCAGATGAGCTTGCTGAGTGTCTAGGAGCAATGGAAGCATCTGAAAAGAGTCCTCGACTTAGTAAGAGCTTGAGCTTGGCTGATAAGTTTGCAGATCAAGGTGGAGAGCAAGTGTCACAGCAACAGAAGCAGATGAGCCATAGCAATGACATACATTCCGTGTTCAAACATCAAAGGAGTCTAGCAGAGGAGTTTGCGGACCTTGGTGGAGAGCCATCAGATAGCCCTCATTCTGGAGTTCAGGAGAATGAGGTTAGTTTTGAGGTAGAACATCCAGTTCATGAGAATTTAGTAGGTGAGCAAGCAGAAATGACTGATGGAATTGCTGGTATTCAGCAGGAAAGCATGAGCCTTGCTGATGAGTTTCAGGCTGAACAAAGTCAACCCCCAAGTTTGACAGAAGAGTTTCCTCAAGCACATTGTGTTCCTCCACTCAAACAAACTAACATCATGAGTCTTGCTGATGAATTGTTCATGGCATCTGCCTCTGTGCCAGCAATTAAAGTGGACTCATCAAACACTCTGGTTTTCATGACCCCAGCAGACCTCATGGAAGAGCAGCAAGATTTTGATGGACAGATTCTGGCAGCTGCCGATAAAGAGGATGAGGAAGATGACATGATGATGAGTGGGATTACAATGGCAAACTCTACCCCCATCCATGGACTTAGCCTAGCAGATGAACTTGCCAACACACGCTGGGAGCAGTTACGTGATAGAGGAAATGGTGAAGATATTGGCAGTAAGGGAGCTGGAAGGCACAAAGGAAGATTAAGTCAAGGAGGAAGAGACATTCGTAATGATGAAGATGACGAGGATGTCATCAATCAGGAGACACCGACAGCCTCACCAAACAGAAGCCCCCAAATGATGGAACTCAGAATGAAGCACAGACAGGTTTGGCAACTCTTCACTTACTCATGTGAACTGATGAATTATATAAGTGTGATTCTGAATGTTTTAGATGGGATCAAACTACTCCACTATTGTGTAGAACTTTGGTTGTACTGCAATGATTTTTTTTTGCTCAATTACATATTAGTAGCCTCAGTAGCAAAAAATATCCAGAGACTTTTGATATGCAAGATATTGAATGAATGTACAGTGACACTGAACTTCCAGGGCATGCAAGTGCACAAAAAATCCCTTGTGGTAGGTATAACCAAAGAAAACTTCTTTGTGTGATGATGAATATTTCACGGCTTTAAGAAACCACAAATAATAAAAGGTTTGACTTAAATCCATCAAACAAGAATCATGCTTTTCATAGCCAAGCCATATAAAGAATATGCAAGTGATAGTCACATTTCTCCTCATTTTTGTATGAAGATGTAATGATATGTATGCCTAAATACATATGCGTATAACATAAGTCAGTAATTGTCAAATGCCTTTGATGTTGTCACAAAGAAACAAAAGAACAAAATCCTTACATGCCTGCTTACTCCCCAAATGTAAAGATAATATATGGGTATTGGTGGGATTGTGACATCCAAGACTTTAAGAAATCTGCTAAAATGATACAGAAAAAAAATTAGATCTATATGGCTCTTTTAAGATGATTATTGATGACCAGATATAACTCTCTGTCATTCAAAAAGTTGTAATGATTTCATAATATATTTGTTTTTGTTCATTTTTTTTTTTTTTTTAGGGGAGGGAGGCTGTATTTCAATGCCTTTAGTGAAATGATCCTCCTTGGGGGAATAATTTTCTCCTAAACATGAAACACATTATTTTTTGCTTTTCTTTTTAATGTAGATAGAGGATGTGCTTCACAGAGTCCATGTTGATCTGGCTCATATCATCCTTGAGCTGCACTCCCTAGTCCGGCTCCCACTCACTGACCTGGGCATCATGCAGGCCTCTTCTGTTCTACACTCCCTCTCTAATGCCACCCAGCCCCTGGGTATCCAAGAAGGGATTGACAGTGATAACATTGTCAGCATCAATATTGATGTTGATGATGATGATGATGACTCTGTTGTAGGGAGCTGTGATGATGGCAGGAGACCAGAGATGATAGGGGAGAAGGTCAAGTCACAGTTGAGCATTCTGAGGAGCATGCTGAACATCGTGGTGAATGGTTCCCCCCTAATGGTAAGCTCTATGCAATTTTGCTAAATAAAATAAAAGGTATTCCAGCACATCACAAACACCTACTGAAACCAGCTGACAATATGAGACAGGGTGTTTACCACGGTTTTTCTGCAAAAGAAATCTCAAAGACCACCATTATCAGATACCTGATGTTTATATGTTGCCCTGAGATATGTTTCATTTGACTGTGATATATTATTAAATGTTATGATACCTTTCTTTATTTATATTTGTGGGTTTTAGACCTGTGTCAGCCATCACCTACTACAGGTAGGCAGACCAAACAGAATTTAATAGCTCTTCAACGGTTTTGTTTGGATTTTTATGCCTCCGCCACGAAGTGGTGCCAGAGGCATTATGTTTTCAGGTTGTCCGTACGTCCGTCCGCATTCGTTTACGCGATAACTTGAGTAATATTGACTGGAATTTTACCAAACTTGGTCCAAGTATAAAGTATGATGTGGCAATTACTCGATTAGATTTTGGGTGAAATCGGCCAAAGGTCAAGGTCAAATCATGAAATTGTATCTGTTTACGTGATAACTCAAGACTGGATCAAGCAAATTTCACCAAACTTTGTCAAAGGATGATGTATGGTGGGACAATTACTTGATTAATTTTTGAGTGAAATCAGACAAAGGTCAAAGTTCAAGGTCAAATCCTAAAATTTATCTTTTTACGTGATAACTCAAAACTGGATGAAGCAGCTTTCACCAAACTTGGTCCAAGGATGATGTATGATGGGGCAATTAGTTGAGTAGATTTAAGTGACATTGGCAAGAGGTCAAAGGTCAAAAGGTCGAGGTCAAATGCTAAAAATGTTGCTATTTCCCCCATATCCATGCAATGCCCAAAGGTATTTTCTTGAAACTTAGTGTAGACATGTACTACTGCATAAGGATTCTCCAGAGAGAGTTTTATGTCATAAGGTCAAAGGTCAAAAGGTCAAAGATTAGGTGAAAATGTTACAATTTCACTTAATTCTCAGAAATGGTTCAATGTATCTTCATGGAACTTGGTACATACGCATGTACTGACTGTCAGGGATTATCTAGGGAATTTAGGGGTCATGGGTCAATAGTCAGGGGGTCAAGGTCAACTCGTCAAAATTTTACTATTTCCCTCATATACTAGTATATGCAATGCTTGCATATTATGTTTAAAACTTAATATACATGTATTACGTAATGGAGATTCTCTTGGAAATTTCCTGCCAGAAGGTCAAAGATCAAAGGTTAAGGGTCAAGGCCAGGGTTAAATGCATTAAAAAAAAAACATTTTATACTGTAATTACACTCTTTCTTCATACCTTGAAAATTGTAAACTCAATGCATAACCTTATGAAAGGGTCAGTCAGAAGTCAAGTAAAAATCCTCACTTCCCCAAATACATGTACCTTCACTCTTTAATAGACAATTATAGCAAACGTAGTTCAAGGAAAGTGAACATTCAAGATACTTCTGACAAACCTGTCATTTTATTATTTTGCCAGTTATGTGAAACTGTCATCACACATTGTGAAGGCATTATACTATACACCTATTGGGAGAATCATGCATTATGGCGGAGGCATCAGTCGCCATAGCGACATTTCTAGTTTATTATTATTTCTTTCTTTATTCCAGGAATGGGATACTGCAATATGTCCACAAACATCAATTTAGGTATAAAATCACACAAATATGTAGGAATTGGACTCAATACTGAATATAATGTCATTCTGTTTCATTGTGCAATGAGCTAAATATTCTTAAGAGAGCTGATGTGTGTTCTCTGACAGCTTTACAATATGAAAGAGTATGAATTCAAGGAGAACTGTGAACTGTTTTGACTAATTTTGGCAAGTATGTAATGACCATGCATATACCATATTTTCTTTTTAAATTGCAATGGGACTTCTACAATGATAACTTTAAAAATAGTGAATCAATCAAAATGCAATTTCAATGTATGAAACTATAACTTAAAACTGACATCTTACAGAAACCCCATCCAACTTGCTTGAGTGGTCCCAGAGAAATGGGGATCCTTGTCAAGCATGTCAAGAATCCCTTCCCTCCAAGTTTAGTCCATTATGTTATGGATGCCAAGAGTATCCAAGTGCTAAACTTGGAAAAAACGGACCTGTGATACTCTTTACAATGATCCAGTTTTTTTCTGTGACCAATTAACCAAATTGAATGGGGTTTTCTGCAAGATGTAGGTATAGTTTCATACCCTGAAACAGCGTTAAGATTGTTTGTTTGTAAGTTTTCAGTGCAAAATCCGATTGTAATTTTTGGGGGGACATAGGCTGACTATTTGTGATCCATCATCATGAAAGCCTGATGAAGTCACCAATGTTGTGTCTCTTGGTTTTGATAGTTTTTAATATCCCTTATTATGCCTTCACCATGAAGTGTCACCAGAGGCATTAGGTTTTCAGGTTGTCTGTCTGTCCGTCCATCCTTCCATCCATCTGTAATTGATTTTGTGGACAGCATAACTTAAAAACAGTTTGAGGTATCCTAATGAAACTTAGCATATATATGTATGAATGAGTGGATGAAGTTGAGCGTATTAATTGTTGGGTGCACATGCTCAATGTCAAAGGTCAAGGTCAAATTCTCTAAATTTCATTATTTTCTTAATATATGTGCAGTGTGTGGAGGTACTTTCTTAAAAGTTAGTGTATACAACTATTACCCAGTAAAGGTTCTCTAAGAAAAGTTGGGGGCCATGAGGTCAAAGGTCAAGTGAAAAGGCTAAAATTTCACTTTTTCTCTGTATCTTTGAAATTGCTCATGTTATTTTCATGGAACTCAGTACATATGCATGTACTGCCAGTACAGTGATTCTCCCTGGACATTATTGGGTCATGGGTTCAGAGGTCATAGTGCCAAGGTCAAAGGTCAAGAAAAAATAATAAAGTTGCACCTTTTTTGCCCATATCTTAGAAATGACTCAAGATATTGTCATGAAATAAGTACATATGCATATACTGCCTGACAGTGACTCTCTCGGGAATTTTGGGTTCATTTGGTCAAAAGTCAAGGTTCAAAGGTCAGGCTAAAATGCTACAATTCTACTTTGTAATGCTGAATTTGTATTTTTCTCTGTATCTTGGAGATTGCTCAATGCATAGAAATAGTAAATTAGGTATATACATGCATTACTGCACAATGATTCTGTAGGGAAATATTTTGGCTATGGCATCTTAGGTTACTGGAAAATGTTTAAATGTCAAAATTTTTCCCATATTAAAAAAAAAAAAAAGCTCAAAGTATTGTTATGAAAATGGATGTTACCAGTTAATAATTATTTGAAGGATTGAAGGCCATATTGTCAAAGGTAGATCGAAAATGCTCAAATCCCTGAATACCTGCTCTGTTAATTTACCATTTGCAGATGTAACAAAAATCAAGCTTTAGTGCTTTAAAAAATGTGAGTAAGGGATAGAAACAACAAATGTAAAAATTTGAATCAGATGAGTATAATCAATGTTATTGTTAGATATACAAAATGTTAACAATAGTTATAATAAAAATGTTTCTAGACTAAACCATATTCAGTTATGCTTTAGTGGGGATAATAGTCGTGATAACTCCTTATATTTTAGGCTTTGTCACGAAATTTTTCATACGGTAGGATGTTTTGTGATACAGCTGACCTACACATCATGCATCAAATGTATATCTCGAACATTTTTAAAATCACTGCTCCCAATTGTACACAGTACCTTTAAACAATATAGCCATCAATCCAAATGAAATCTAGATCAAGGAAAGTAAAAACTCAACACATTTGTGACAACTGACAAGCATGCCATTTTTGTTTTTGTTTTTGGGGGCCAATTATGTGAAACTTTCGTCTCATATTGTCAAGACGTGCTGTAGATGTATTGGGAGAGCCATGCATTATGGCAGAGGCATACCAGTCACCATAGCAACTTTTCTAGTTCTCAATAGCTTATCAAATATAACTTATTTCCATTTTACTCATGAGATCCTGTCATGAAGACAACCAGAAAGCTGGCAATGAGATGAATAACAGGTTTTAGAAATTGGCATTGAAGTGTAGATGTGGCCAGGCATTTAAAAGATTAGACACACAACAGAGAAAGTTTGTTACAATAAAAATTGAAAACCAGGGAGTGACATGTTGTTAATATGAGATGTTTCTTTCTTGAAAATTCCCTCAGTTTTTCTTTGTTTTCATGTTCTGAAATGTACAAAAGCCTTGAGCTTCCTAAGTTTGAAAAAACTCAAATCACTGTGTCATACATTTATCACAAGTGTATATATGGTTTGACTTTAGCAGAGTATTTTATTAACAGGTCGCATATATGTTAAAGTCAAAGAATAATTCCAAAAGTTGCACTCTGGTTTTTGTCAAGCCCACCAGAGGTGTGGGGAGACTAAGGGATTGCCTGCGGCGTCTGTCCGTCCGTAACAATAATAATAGTGAGACTCTTATAAAGCGCTCATTTCTACATAAAAAAGATACTCAAGGCGCTATACATAGAACAGAGTGAACATTATACTCTGTTCTATACATAGAACAGAGTTTTTGTAGTAACACTACAAAAATTTGAATAACTCTCTACTGAGGACTTCAATTACAATCAAACTTGGAGGGAAGAGTGGTTATGCAAAGTTACACATTTTACCAAACATCAAGGTCACATCAAGGTCAAAGGTCACAGGCAGGGGTCAATGAACTTTAGTGCCTACTGTTAAGGTTTTACAGCGCATTTAGATTATGGCTCATAAATTTTCATGTATATGTCTGTTTGTGACCAAACTTGAATGGTAGATGTCCCTTGGGGAGTTGAAGGTCACCATAAGGTCAAAGGTCACAGACAGGGGTCAATGAACTTTTAGGGCCCAATGTTAAGTTTTTACGGCGCGTTTCGATTATGGCTCATAACTTTTGATCCCTATGTCTGTGATCAGACTTGGCTGGTACATAATGTAAATGTTCCTTGGGGAGTTGAAGGTCACCACAAGGTCAAAGTTCATAGGTGGGGTTAATGAACATCCAGGAGTTAGAAAATATTAATTTCTTCTACGCGAATGGGCGTGACACATTTTTGCACTTGCCTTGTTCATTTGTGTATTTGATTGGTTCATTTGTGTATACTTACAAATGCTTGTTTCTCTGAGTGAGCATATACATTGAAGGTTTTTGTTACATAAATATACAGTTGTATGATATGTTCAATGGAGGGGTTTTACCTAGGCAACAATATTGACTAGATCTGCTTGATACATGTTTGAAGTGGAATGACAGATTTTCCAGCAACATGTGCTTTTGCAGCTGCAATATGCAACTTCCCTCATGTGCTAGGCTTTAATGTCAGGAGTACTTATATTCAAACTTAATGACAAGACAAGGATGCTTGTAGATAAGTAGCAGTCCTCTTCAAATTCATTCCGGAGATTCTTCTGTCAAGTTTTCTGTTTTATTGATTATTTATGCAGATGTAGGCCAGCAGTCCTATGCTATCAAGATGCATTAATCACCGACTTTTTACTAGTACTTGATTAATACCACTGTCACTGATAGTTACTGTCAAGATATAAAGTACTATTCCCCAGGTAGAAAACTGGTTACTACAGAAGGATCAACACAAAGTGTGTAATCATCATTCTTTTCCTTTTTTTCTGACTTTTGGACTTTTTCATTCCACTGAACTCTCTTTGTAACAGACAAAAACTGCATGGTCTTGTGACCATTTCTTGGCTGTGGTATAAGTCTGAAGGATTTATTATGGGAATATCAAAATTCATAGCTACATTTGTATGCTGTTCTTTTGTCACAGGAATAATACTGTCAGATGCTCATTTCCTTACTTCATATCACTAGCTGTAACAAGCCCACCCTACACAGTACTGATAATGTTTGTGTGACTTTTTGCTGCTTTGCAATATGTAGGCCCTATGCTGACTGGAAGTATCTCACTCATCTTGATTGGTTCTCTAAAAAAAAATGATCTAGAACAGGGCTTCCATTGAGAAGGAGGCTTTACAGTAATGCAGAATGTGTTTCAGCACTCAATTTTGTATTTTTGAGAGGGTACTGTATTAATTGAAAATATGCTTGTCTGTATGTACACTATAAAAGAACATTCTGCTGCTATTTCCTGAGATGTAGAAGAGAGAATAGTTCAAAAAGCCAGTGCCTGCTAAGAAGCTTGCATAGTACTTCTTTACGAACTCCTTACACCTTGCCACAAACAACCACTCCCTTCCTCAACAAGCTGACCAGTGACTGCAAAGCGCATCAGGAGGACTTGGAACGTATTGGTCAGCTGGAGGGTCATGCTGCAGCTCTAGAGAGGGAGCTTGGTGACACACGGCTGCAAGTGGATCTGCTAGAGGCAGAGATTGACCGTTTAGACAAAGTGCTGCTCAGGAAAGATCAGCAGATAGACCGGCTTCAGCGGAGCAAGAAAGTGAGATTGCCAATCAATCCTTGCATACATCTATCCAAATTATCACCAGAACAGCACATTAATAATTCCAGTATCTGATAAGGTTGAATGGATTTGTTTTCATGATTGAATAGTAATATTCAGTCATTCACACATGGATCCACACTGTCAACCTACATTAAGTAATGCAAGAATTTTTATGTTCACCATGTTTTTGTTGTTTGTTTCTTTGTTTGTATGTTTACATGCCCTTGTTTGTGTAATGCCCCTACTTGCTTAGAGAAGAAAATGGTTGTCATGTCAGCATGTGCTTCATCTATCCTGCTAATGTGTACTCTATCATATTCTCTCTCTGTGCCATGTTGTGTTACTTTATATTGTGTGTATCTGTCGAAGGAATTTTGATTTTCATTCCAATGTTTTGTAGTTTGTGTAATGTATGTCATCACCTGAGCGTTATCTATGCACTCCCATTACATTAAAAACACAGTTATGACAAAATGTACAACAAAGTAAAAATTCTTAAGTCCCAAAATTATCATTGAATTCAATGTTGGAAAATTTGCCTTTTTCAGAAAGCAAACATGGCGCTAGCCAAATTTTTATTATAATGAAGTCATTTATGAGTGCTGCTGACAAAGGTAAAAAAAAGAAATGTGCTCTGTTATTAGAAAATGTGGATCACTTTCAAAATTGCAAAGCATAGTAAATATTTACAGAGCATCTCTGCTTGGATGAATATTTCACATTTTACTTTCTTTTAATAGAAATCGCTCGGCGTTCACTTCCTTTGTCACACACAGTTTCCGAGAAGAAACTCTGTTACAGTATTAATGTTAATCCAAAATGAAATAAAGTTAATTGTTATTCTGAATGTTAGTTATTCAGAAACACACAAATTCCATATGCCTCGATGTTCGATAATCCAAAAATGAAAATAGGGTTCACAAACATTTGAGGCGTTTCTGGAAGGTTAATTATTCCTAAGGTTCATCAATCCAAAACTGAAATAGGGTTTGTTATTATGAACATCTGAGAGGTTATTCTGAAGGTTCACTATTCATAATGTTCATCAATCCAAAACTGAAATAAGGTGCATTATTAGGAAGGTATGTACAAAAATGATAGGAATCATTCTTTTCTGTAGGTTTGTTAATCATATTATGATGAAATAGGTCTGTCAATCCAAAAGTGAACACTTAAGAAAGTGAATATACTAACAAATCTTCAGAATTACAGACCTTATTAAATCTTTGGGATAATGAGCTCTTTTCATTTTCAGGTTAACAAACCTTCAGAATAACAAACTTGATTTCATTTTCAGATGAACAAACCTTATTTCACTTTCTGAATTATGAAATTTTGGAATAATGAAATTGGTATCAAGGAACATTCTAAGTAACAAACCTTATTTTATTTTTGGATCAACAAAACTTATGGAATAATGAACCTTATTTGAATTTCAGATGAATGAACCTTATTTCATTTTTCAGATTAACAAACCTTTGGAATAGTGAATCTTAGGAAAAGCAAATCTTAAAAATAACAAACTGTAGCCAAATCCTAAACCATCACTTTTCATGCATGTGTTGTCAAACTAAGCATGAAATTGTATATACAAACAGCTTATTTTCTTTTTTTGATATAAGATTTAAACAAATCTAATGAGATTACATTGTATATAACGTTGCTTTTCAACGTATGATGAGTATTCAGTAAACAACATAGAATGTACACATGGTGTACACATGGTTTGCATATTTTCATCATATTTCTGTACTCATTCAGTTGTAATGAAATTTCAATATAACAAAAGAAAAGTGCTGGTCCCAAAGACTTTGTTATAATGGGAGTGCACTGTATGGATATTTGGATATATTTGGATATTTGGATATTTGGATATATAATGAGCTCTTTTCATTTTCAGGTGAACAAACCTTCAGAATAACAAACTTTATTTCATTTTCAGATGAACAAACCTTATTTCACTTTCTGAATTATGAAATTTTGGAATAATGAAATTGGTATCAAGGAACATTCTAAGTAACAAACCTTATTTTATTTTTGGATCAACAAAACTTATGGAATAATGAACCTTATTTGAATTGCAGATGAATGAACCTTATTTCATTTTTCAGATTAACAAACCTTTGGAATAGTGAATCTTAGGAAAAACAAATCTTAAAAATAACAAACTGTAGCCAAATCCTTAACCATCACTTTTCATGCATGTGTTGTCAAACTAAGCATGAAATTGTATATACAAACAGCTTATTTTCTTTTTTTGATATAAGATTTAAACAAATCTAATGAGATTACATTGTATATAACGTTGCTTTTCAACGTATGATGAGTATTCAGTAAACAACATAGAATGTACACATGGTTTGCATATTTTCATCATATTTCTGTACTCATTCAGTTGTAATGAAATTTCAATATAACAAAAGAAAAGTGCTGGTCCCAAAGACTTTGTTATAATGGGAGTGCACTGTATGGATATTTGGGGTCAGTGTATATTTAATACATTTCATCTTGTCTATGCAAATATTGTCTGACAGTCAGAACGATATTTATGGACTCTGATACTAAAGGAGGGCAGTGCATCACACCTCCAATAAGTTTTATTTTGTGGTTTGTTTGTTTTTTGTCATTTTCAAGATTAATACAATGTAAAGCATGCCAATGCGATATTATAGTAGCTGTTGTGACAAATGCTTTGACAGATGTACCAATAATTTATCAATGTACAAGTTGTATATTCACCATAGTGAAACATAAACTCTTAACCCATTGAGAATGGGCTGATTTTGCTACAACACGCATTTCCCACAGACACCTGCCTGAGTATACTCAAGACTAGTCTTCAACAAGTTCATGGAAATGTTAACCTGCATTTACACCATGTTCCTGGCGGCCACGGCCATTTGCCCAAAATGTAGTGCACCATGGATAGATGAGACATTCTCCTGTTTTCCTCCCTTCACATTCTAGTCTTGTTCATTCCAGTCCTCGCCCCGATGAACATATAGCTATCAGACGCTGTTCTCACGGTGTCTGGTAATGCTAGGCAATCAATATTTTCCACTGCGTCCTGCTGCAGACAGCCTGAAAGTTTTGTTACGGCCTATTACGTCCCGTCGTGTTTCATTGCGTTCACCCCATTTTATCACAGCATACAAGATAAGCATCTCATAAGCACCAGGACTGCCGTCAGATTTTTTTGACAGTTTAAAAATCTGACACGGCATCCATAGCAATCACGACCTGTCACATTTGCCTATCCCATCTCACTGCGTTGTCCATCCAGTTTTGTCCATGGTGGCCTGAAACGTGACTGCTGTGGTTGCTGGGAACATGGTGTAAACGCAGTGTAAGGGAATAAACATGTAGAAAAGTAGTACACAAAATGGGTGCTGTTCGTTATTCCAAAGGTTCGTTAATCCGAAAATGAAAAAGGGTTTGTTAATCCGAACATTTGTGGGGTTATTCCGAAGGTTCGTTAATCCAAAAATGAAATAGGGTTTGCTATTCCGAAGGCTCGTTTATCCGAAAATGAGATAGGGTTCGTTATTCCGAAGGTTCGTTGATCCGAAGTGATGTAGGGTCAGTAACACACCTTCGGAACAACGAGCTTTGTTTCATTTTCGGATTAATAAACCTTCGGAATAACAAACCTCACCACATTTTCGGATTAACGGACCTTCAGAATAACGAACCTTCGGACTAAAGAACCTTTGGAATAACGAACCTTCGGACTAAAGAACCTTCGGAATAACGAACCTTCGGAATAACGAGCTGTGACCCATAAAATCACCATTGTTGCTGTATCTAATGTTGTGTGCATTCTCTGTTTGTGCCCGCTGTGTTCTCTTGCCTGTACTGTTATTTCAGCTTTTAGATCCTAGATGTACAGAATGAAAGCAGGCTTATTTATCCTATGAAATATGATATGAATTGATTTGCAGTCGACATACATAAAGTGGCATTATCCTTCTTTTTTTTCTACTTTGTCTTTTTATTCTAGCCTCTGTTGTTTTTGTGCTTTAATCATTTTCTATCATATTTTTAAATTTTCTAATCACCCCTAATAATGTTTGCTACATATGTCTAAATTTGTTTTAAACATAATGCAGATTATTTGAAGTGATTCACTGATCAAAGAATATGCGATTACTTAGTACATGGTTTCTTTTTGTATGCCACTGTGTATCATGCCGAACATTGCTGGCAAAATGCAATGTTTCAGATCATTAGCTTATCATCCATTTTCATTTTGTACCGCATCTTGTGTTCACTTTTTCTGTATTGTCATTGTGTCAAAATTGTTATCTGTATTCACTGACAGCATCAAAATTCCACATGCTATTCATCAGTGCATTGACACTGTGATATATTGGGGATTTAATTTGGTACAATATACTGTACATTATATATCTTCTGTTGTGTCTTATGTGCCTTAAGCTTTTGTAAGCTATTATGATGGAACAAAAATGGGAAATCAATTCCGCTCTCTGATTGTGCAGCAAGCCATGAGGAGAATGTTATTGTTTATATACTTGTATAAGTCAAAGATGAAAGTTGGCATTTCTATTCCACAGTTGTTCCCTTTACTAGTATTAAAGACCTGATGAAATGGATCAAGAGTTGTTTTTTTAATTGATCGGATCATCTGCTTCAAGTGTTCACTCCAGATCAATTTTCATTTTATGCAACCCCAACTTTTCTAACTTTTGTACTACAGTCAACCTCGCGTAAGTCGACATAATCGGGACTGAGCAAAACATGTCGACTTATGTTTAAAACAAATTTAGACATATGTAGCAAACATTATTAGGGGTGATTAGAAAATTTAAAAATATGATAGAAAATGATTAAAGCACAAAAACAACAGAGGCTAGAATAAAAAGACAAAGTAGAAAAAAAAGAAGGATAATGCCACTTTATGTATAAGTCGACATTTTGTCGACTTATAAATGAAAATTAATTTCCCCTGTACAGAGTAAGATTTGGATCACAAGCAACGCTGTATTTAAAACGCAACAGCATTGCAGAAAAGACTTGCGGTTCTTGTCCGAAACTAGAAACTGCGTTTAAACACATAAAAATGTACGGAAGTGCGTTATTGTTGAAAAGGCTCGCATCATTTCTAATTTCGTAACGGAACTTTCGCCGTGACCGAACTTAGTCTGCACTTGCAGGGGAAAGACATCGCAACATTTACATGTTTCAAACTACCGAAACGCATGCTGCTTCACCAAATGTCAATGAAAAAAATGATAACGAATTATTGTTAAAGTTGGCTATGCCAAAGTTTTAAATCTCAGTCCAAAGAAGCAGAAAATTGTCATTGTGTCAAAATTGTTATCTGTATTCACTGACAGCATCAAAATTCCACATGCTATTCATCAGTGCATTGACACTGTGATATATTGGGGATTTAATTTGGTACAATATACTGCACATTATATATCTTCTGTTGTGTCTTATGTGCCTTAAGCTTTTGTAAGCTATTATGATGGAACAAAAATGGGAAATCAATTCCGCTCTCTGATTGTGCAGCAAGCCATGAGGAGAATGTTATTGTTTATATACTTGTATAAGTCAAAGATGAAAGTTGGCATTTCTATTCCACAGTTGTTCCCTTTACTAGTATTAAAGACCTGATGAAATGGATCAAGAGTTGTTTTTTTAATTGATCGGATCATCTGCTTCAAGTGTTCACTCCAGATCAATTTTCATTTTATGCAACCCCAACTTTTCTAACTTTTGTACTACAGTCAACCTCGCGTAAGTCGACATAATCGGGACTGAGCAAAACATGTCGACTTATGTTTAAAACAAATTTAGACATATGTAGCAAACATTATTAGGGGTGATTAGAAAATTTAAGAATATGATAGAAAATGATTAAAGCACAAAAACAACAGAGGCTAGAATAAAAAGACAAAGTAGAAAAAAAAAGAAGGATAATGCCACTTTATGTATAAGTCGACATTTTGTCGACTTATAAATGAAAATTAATTTCCCCTGTACAGAGTAAGATTTGGATCACAATGCGGATTGCTACCCATATCTTACTCCTTCTGCCACCAAAACATGCCTACTGACATGAGCAACAATAATGTTTTAGTTCATGCATTTAAATCTTGCGCGGGTTAGTAACGACAACGCACAATTCCCAAATCTCTAGAGAGATTTTGAGAGAGCGGGATCAGAAACCTAGGCCCGTTTCTAGACACTTAACGTTTTAAACTTGATTTGAAATATCAAAGGCAAATTCCCCAAAATTGCATTAAACTTTGTGATTTAAATTCAAGTGTGTTGCTGGGAAGATATGCGTGTGATTTCGCATGATTCTGTCGAGATTATTTTTCAGTGCCGATTGACTTGAAATATGTGTGATTTTCCTTCCCTAAGTCGCCATGTTTGTTCTGCTTAAATTTGTATTGCCATACTCTGAAAATGAATTGTTCTCGCGCTCCGATTCGCAACATTACCGCTCTGTACGGCGCAGGCCCGTCTGAAATAAAAAGAAGCAGAAAAGTTTGTTTGAAAACGACATCTTTCGGACTACTATAACCTTCGTAAAAACAAACCTCTTACCATTGTCAGACTAATTTAACTTTGGACTGAGATTTAAAACTTTGGCATAGCCAACTTTAACAATAATTCGTTATCATTTTTTTCATTGACATTTGGTGAAGCAGCATGCGTTTCGGTAGTTTGAAACATGTAAATGTTGCGATGTCTTTCCCCTGCAAGTGCAGACTAAGTTCGGTCACGGCGAAAGTTCCGTTACGAAATTAGAAATGATGCGAGCCTTTTCAACAATAACGCACTTCCGTACATTTTTATGTGTTTAAACGCAGTTTCTAGTTTCGGACAAGAACCGCAAGTCTTTTCTGCAATGCTGTTGCGTTTTAAATACAGCGTTGCTTGTGATTTGACGGACTTGCATTTGATTTTTAGAGTTGCGTTTAAACGCAATTGAGTTTAAATTTCATACGATTTTCTAGTTTTGTGATTATCAAACGCAAGTCTTTTCAGTGTTCGCAACATTTCATACAATTTTCTAGTTTTGTGATTATCAAACACAAGTCTTTTCAGCGTACCGTGTGATTTGATGGACTTGATTTTCAGAATTGCGTTTAATTTCTTAATTTTGCTTACGATAAGTCTTTTAAACAATAACACACTTCCGTAGATGTTTAGAGATGCGTTTAAACGCAATTTCTTATAGTTTCGTACAAAAACCGCAAGTCTTCTCTGCACACTCTAACATTTAAATACAGCATTACGTTGATGGACTTGCATTTGATTTTTAGAGTTGCGTTTAAACGCAATTGAGTTATAAAAAAAGTTCTCTACAATTTTCTAGTATCGTATGATTTTCAAACGCAAGTCTTTTCAGCGTTCCGTGTGATTTGATAGACTTGCATTTGATTTTCAGAGTTGCATTTAATTTGTAATTTTGTTTACGAAATGAAAAATAATGCAAGTCTTTTCAACAATAACACACTTCCGTAGATGTTTAGAGATGCGTTTAAACACAGTTTCTTATAGTTCAGTACAAAAACCGCAAGTCTTCTCTGCAACGCACTTGCGTTTAAATACAGCATTACATGTGACATGATGGACTTGCATTCGATTTTTAGAGTTGCGTTTAAATGCAATTGAGTTATAAAAAAAGTTCCCTACAATTTTCTAGTTTCGTATGATTATCAAACGCAAGTCTTTCAGCGTTCCGTGCGATTTGATGGACTTGCATTTGATGTTTAGTGTTGCGTTTAAACGCAGTTGAGTTTAAGTTTCCTACAATTTTCTAGTTTCGTGTGATTATCAAACGCAAGTCTTTTCAGCGTTCCGTGTGATTTGATGTATAGAGATGTATTTAAACGCAGTTTCTAGTTTCGTACAAAAACCCCAAGTCTTCTCTGCAACGCACTTGCGTTTAGATACAGCGTTACGTGTGACATGATGGACTTGCATTTGATTTTTAGAGTTGCGTTTAAATGCAATTGAGTTTTAGGTTCGTACAATTATTTTCTAGTTTCGTATGATTATCAAACGCAAGTCTTTTCAGCAACGCACTTGCGTTTAAATGCAAAAGTTACGTGTGATTTGATACACCTGCATTTGATTTTTTGAGTTGCATTATTAGTTGTATTGTAATACATCTTTTTAGAAAGGGCCCTGGTTTTAATACCGCTTCGGAATAATCAACGTTAGAATATTCGGATTTACAAAAACACCTATTTCATGTTCGGATAATGAATACCTACTGGGACATTGGGACAAGTGTACAAAATTTGTGCGTTTTGAGAAAAACAAGAGGGAGAAAAGGGGTAAAGTGAACTGTCTTGGGTACTACATATTGCTCCAGTGTAAATGAGTGTATGTCCTATATATTCTGGCATACAAGACAATGGACGCATGGCGCGAACGCTACCGCGCCATACACTAGCGAATTACCGAGTAGAAACGCAGCGAATCAGAGCAGGAAAACAATTCTTTTTCAGAGAATGGCGATATGATTTTGAGCGAAAAATTATGTCGACTTAGACGAGGGAATTAACACGTATTTCAGCTCAGTTGGCACTGAAAAATCAGGTCGACTTACGCGAGTTGTCGACTTATAAATGTCGACTATTGAGATGAGGAAATTTTCAAGGAATAACAAAGGCAAAAATCGGGACTTTTTTATTGTGTCGACTTAAGCGAGTTGTCGACTTATGTGATGTCGACTTAGGCGAGGTCTACTGTGCAGCTGAGATGTAATTTCCGTGATTCCAGCACTTTCACATATAATTTGTACTGACATGAAAACACAGAGTGAAGATCAGGCTAAACGTCTGCTAGAGATTCAATCCAGCTAGGATAGCACAGCTGCAGCACAAGCAGTAGCGCATGTGGCCTTGCTGTCTGGCTGCAACCAGCTTTGAACTCAACAATGTCCTAGACCAGAGAAAACTGCACATAACCTTCATTCCTATAATTCAAGCAATTACTGAAATCCACAAGTCTGACAAAGCTACAATTTGACCAACACAGGGTGTTTTGGTGAGTCTCCCATGGGTAAATTAGTATTTGATTACTCTAAATGAATGAATTCTGATTTAAAAAAAAAAAAATAGGCAAAAAAATCAACCTTTCCTCCTTCCAGCTTGATGATTGCTGTGGGTCTTACAGGCATTTACACAACATGCACAAAGAACATGCAGTGCTTATAAGCACTAGTAAGTAGTGTGAAAATGGCAGGAATTTATAGTCTCCAGAAGAACAATTTTAGCACTCTGTCTTTACTCATATCCGACTTCACTCTCTTTTCAAGAAAGCTATCCCAATAGTTTGCTGTTGAGGTGACCACATAGAAACTTTTGGCCTTAGGCTTAGCCTTGGGCTGAAGTTCTTGCTATTAGTTTCAGTTGCCTCATAAACTCATATACATTATACCACTGGCTCTGGCATAGCCTGAGCTCAAGTAGAAGTTCAAGTAAAGCAGATGCCACCCAGATGATGGTCTGTTTTGAACTGCCAACCAGTTATTGACCAATCCCCTGGCAGCGACCAGACAGCAACCACTCAACGGTCAATTTAATAGCAGATTTGATTCTTTACCTAAATCACTACTCAACTGAGATGTCGGGATTAGGTCAGTACCCTGGCAGATACCACCTGGGCACCAAGTTTATCTTATGTGGTGAATGAGAAGTGGGCAGGCAGCACTAGAATTTTGACCCCATGGTAAAACTTCAGCAGTAATCCGAGCAATGCCCAGGTGAAATTGCCTAAAAAAGTGCTGCCTGGCTGCCAAACAGGCTGATTTGGGGGGTAGTAACCATAGCCTTAGTTTTGTAGTACTTGTAAATGTCCTGGTTATGCAGCATCATTACCATCATGTGTGTTCTATATTGCAGGGAAGCTATTACTCTGGTGACTTTGTGGTGCAAATTGAGGAAGACCAAGGTGGAGGGAAAGGAAAAAAAGAAAGGAAAGTCAAGCCTTCCTCAGAAGGAAGTGCAGGCCACTCAAGGTAAAAAACAACAAAGCAAACAAATCAGAAATTAACAGGAAAGGCATTTCTGTTCATTCATACTGTGATGTATACACCCAATATTTCGTGAGGTTTTTACCTTTGTCCTTGAATTTAAAAACATATGAAAATATTTCCTTTGAATCCCTATAGAGATGTGACATGCACACACATATTTCCTCGTTCAGTACTGTACCCACAGACGCAAATGAAAAATTAAACTCACTAAATACACTCAACCGAAAAAGTAAGTTTCCCCTAGCATTTTTTGATATATCTTAAAAAGTATTTTACTGACTTTCATAATTCAAACGGGAATGGATAGGGAATTTTATTACTCATAACATGAATGCCATATCATTGCCACCAGATATCATTATTGGTGTGAAAAAATGCATTTTATGTCAAAATGCATGGGAAGAAAAGTTGCACTTGAGGTTATATGAAGCATATTGTGTACATTTCCTTTGCAAGTTAGCAAATGACCTTTTTTAATTGTTATGTAATTCTCAGGAATTTCTTCAGGTACATTGTGCTTCCCTATCAAACAAATGTTATGCATACTCTTTAAACAAATGGCCTCTTCAATATGAAGATGTTGGTCGAAGCCATGTGCTTTTTAATTCCAATTCGGGTTGATCACATTAATGTGCTTATGGCCATTTTGCGTCATGCCGCATCTGCAAATTTTTGAACGAGGGAGAGCTGTTTGAAGTTCCGGTTAAGAAGGTGGTTCCGGTGGTTCCGGTTAAGAAGGTGGCCAGGAGACTAGTGGTTTCCCCCAATGCCATAAGGAAACTTAGAGCAAAGTTTTAGAAAACTGGAGAGGTCAAAGATCTGCCAAGAAGTGCCAACCAAATATTTGTGTAAAAGTCAATGCAAATCACTAAAGTGTAACCTTTTTTTTTCCACGCATTTTGACATAAAGTGCATTTTTTCACACCAATAATGATATCTGGTGGCAATGATATGCCATTCATACTATGAGTAATAAAATTCCCTATCCATTCCCGTTTGAATTATGAAAATGGGTAAAATACTTTTTGAGATATATCCAAAAATGCAAGGGGGAACTTACTTTTTTGGTTGAGTGTATATGGCATATACGGTATACTATCATGTCTTAAAAAGTCACATTGTTGGTATATGTCAAAGGTGATCTGTTTCCACAAATGTGGTGCTTCCACAGGAGCTGTACTCATTAAACCTGACCAACAGAGAATGGCCATAAAGCCCATGAATCATTATAACAAATCTCATAAGAGTAGTATAGGATAACATTGCAACTTGTACAGAGGAAATATCAGGAAATGGCATTTTTTAGTGTACATTATACAGTACTCACAGTATAATCATGATAGGCTGGGAGTTTAAAAAAAAAAATGGCTCGTTTGAAGTTAGGTGCCCAATTTCACAATGAGCATGCACCATTCACTCATGCAATGATAATACAGTATGTCCCCCCCCCCCCAAAAAAAAAAAAAATATATATATGATCAGATATTTCCATTGATAACTTTCAATATGATTGAACTGTCTGAATACTATTTCTAGGTCTAGAAACATAACATCTTAACTATATTTTGCAGAAAACCCCATTTGAGAAACGTGTATTGTTGTCAAAGATAATATAAAGTTTTGGTATTACCTCCAAAGTTTCCCTGAATTTCCTTGTCTTAGTTTGTGTTTCAGGTTAAAGTACCTTTCATATAACTAACACTGTGAGACTTACTCGCCTCAAAGTGCTCTCATGTCTTAGTAATCATGCAATAATGGTTTTGTACCAGAGCCACCGTACGGCGGCGAGGTAGTACACGTATTGTACGAAACCATTATTGCATGATAACTGCGACCACCAGCGTGCAGCCCCATACGCTTATACTGAGTAGCTAACTGCGACCAGCAGCCCCATACGCATAGCTAAATGGGGCTTCGCATTGTAGCTTACAGGATCGTGACAGATTTAGTATCGCGGGTAAATATCAACTTAAAATCCAAAATTTCTTCAATTTGAAGACTTACCAGTTAAGCTGAAGTATTGAAAACAGGCTTCGGGCAACGTTTGGTTTTGCCAGTAGTCCCTTTCTGTTCGAATTGATGACTGAATGTGACTCGGTCGAGAGGACCTTGGGAGAGCTACACTGAATTGACGGCCAGCCATGCGCACACAAACATCTTATCCGTTCATAGATTTGAAATTTGTTCGCATGTGATGTGTGCGTATGCGCTGGCCATAGTAATCAGTGTATGTAGCTCTCCCAAGGTCCTCTCGACAGAGTCACATTCAGTCATCAATTCGAACAGAAAGGGACTATTGTCAGAACCAAACGTTGCCCAAAGCCTGTTTTCAAGACTTCAACTTAATTGGTAAGTCTTCAAATTGAAGAATTTTTTGAATTTTAAGTTGATATTCACCCGCGATACTAAATCTGTCATGATCCTGAATGCTACAATGCGAAGCCCCATTACGCTATGCGTATGGGGCTACTGGTCACTATGCGTATGGGACTGCTGGTCGCAGTTAATTGCATGATTACTAAGAAATGAGAACACTTTGGGGCGAGTAAGTCTCACAGTGTTAGTTATATGAAAGGTACTTTAACCTGACACAGGGAAATTCAGGGAAACTTTTGAGGTACCAAAACTTTTTATTATCTTTAAGAATGTCATGGGTCTGTTTTTCCAAGTTTAGCACTTGGATGCTCTCGGAACTGCATATTTACGTTACTATTGAGGATGAGTCACGAGTGTACTCGGGCAAGATCTATGGGAGATGCATGTAGCAAAAATCAAACCATCCTCAACGGGTTAATGTGTGAACACAATAGACAGAACTTGGAGGGAAGAGATTCCTGACATGCTCATTTTTTTTTTCTTTCTTTTTAAGGGACCTTCTTAATTTTTCTTGCATGGCTTACCAATGTATTTCTTTCTTGGGCATGTACAATGTTCCATATAGATCCATATCCATGAGCATTGATTACCTAAATCAATGTGGAAACATGAGGGGAAGGTTTGTTCAATCACCAATTATATTTATGTAGTTCTAAAAAGCTCAGCCTTTTCAATCATGAAAAGTTACCATCAAATTCATGTCAAAGAGAAATTAATACTATTCATAATGAAATCTGGTCAGCTTTGGATTTTCCTGACTTGTATTTGATTGTAGCTTTCTTGACATGTTACTGAGCTCTGGCCAACTACATTGTTTTGTAGTACTTTTGCGTATGAATGAGTGCAGCTGTAGGACTACTTGTGTTGTCAATGTTTAATCAAACATTCGAACTAGCCTGCCCCTTGCACACAGTGAAGCGTCACAAAGTATAAAATAGCTTGAGTTAGTGATTTTGAAATTCAAAGATGGATATCACTAAACTGACTTGTCTAAGACTTGCTCTGTAACTACACTTATTGATATATAAACAGCAACTGAAAGGTAATCTTTGAAAAGTTGTGTTGATTGGTTTTTGGTAGCTTTTTTGGTAAAATATGAAAAAAAAAAAGATGAAATCACTTGAAAAAATATACATGTCCAGTTTTCTTTACAATATCGAAGGTCTGTGCCCAATTATCCAGTGAAAATAGTGTGCACTGGAAATGTTTCTAAGAGGCATATGTCATTAAACCGATATTCTCAATTATGTGGTGAATACGGCATCTATATTCTTCCTTTCACAATACCTTCCTAGGAAAGAAATGTTTCATTATCACAGATTTCATGTCACAAGGGGAAATTAATGAAGATTTGTGTGCATTCCAAGACAGGATTAATGAGGTGATTTGAGAAAATATTAGAAACTTTACAATTCCATAACTTTTTTTCTGTTGGGTCCAATTTTAATGAAACATGTACCATTGTGTTCTTCTGATCTTGCTCTATTTATTGACACAAACCTCACCTTAATGATATGTACTGTAGTGCAATTGTAGATACTGCAAATTCTCACAGTTTGTCACATCTTTTCATGCCAAACCTTGTTATGGTATGTGTTTGTGTACAGACAGAACACTGGCCTTGGAGACAGACAGAACACTGACCTGGTAGACCAACAGATGCTAGAAACTTGTGTGTCAGGTGAAAAGAAGGCTCCACCACCTGGGCAGGTGGGTCATGATGGTACACTGTTTGTACTCTGGACATCTCTCTGGGACAACCATGGCAATCTGAAATTTTGTAAAGCACAGTAGATTCTCTCTCCAACCCCATTGTCCATCCACCTTCCATCCATCCATAATCATATTTGTGGAGAGCATAATTTAAAAACCATTTGAGGTATCCTACTGAAACTTGGCATATATAATGTATGAGTGGATGAAGTTGTGCCTATCAACCTTTGGGTGCACATACTCAAGGTTAAAGGTCAAGGTCAAGGTCAAATTCTCAAAGTTTCACTATTTACCCCACATCCATGCAATGCCTTAAGGTATTTTTTTAAGAAAGTTGGTGCATACAGGCACATTACCAGATTACAATTCTCTAGGTAAAACTTTGGGCCATAGGGTCAAAGGTTAAAAGTCAGATGAAAATGCTAAAATTTACTTTTTTCTCCATATCTTGGAAATGGCTAAGGGTATCTTCATGAAACATAGTAGGACCTACATATGCATGTACTGCCTGACAATGTTAGTCTCGGGGAATAATGGGTCATTGGGTCAAAGGTCAGAGGTCAGGTTAAAATGCTAATATTTTTGTTCTCACAAAGACATTTTATTCACTTATTATTAACATTCAGTACAAATAAATGTCATATTATACACTACTTAAAGAGATAAAAGAATTTGACAGGCAACTACAAACAGTCTAAATAATATGAATACAATTCCAGTTAATATAACATACAAAACCTGATTTTTTTTTCTGACATATATTCATCTACTTTCTTTGCTTTGGGAAGAGCATAAAAAGACAAATTGACAAAAGATCGCTGCACTATATTCCAGTTTACATGCAGTGCATACATGCAACATGCACATCAGGCACACAATCATAGTATCCACGCATAGAGCTCTATGGAACCCACACCTGTACCTCTGCAGTGTACATTACAGTGCTGCATTGAAAAGCATCAATGCACACATAAGCCACTGCAGTGAGTAACTCCCAGCAGAACTTTGTGATCTATCTCCGTTAGTGTCAGTGGGAGGTTAATGGGCAAACCCTTGAAGCTAACTTTCCTCTGTGCTGCTGCTGCTCAAGCAAAAATATTCTTAAATCTTAATGTTATATTTTTTATCTATTTGAACTTCAGGCATCACTTACTGGAAAACATGGTTTTATGTTATTGAATATATCATTCACTCTCTGCTTCTGCATCTAGCATATTGGAATTTCAGAGTTCATCTTCTGACTCTCACACAGAATGTATTTATTTTCCTTTTACAAATGAGATCGAGTTGTGGAATTCTAATGAAATATTCATATGGTCTTATTTTACCCCCTACAGCAACAACAATAACAACAAATCAGTAGACGAATCTGGAATGCTGGTAGTGGTGACTTTGGTTGTTCAGTTGAAATTACATGTTTATTGTAATAATTTCTTATTTCTTGTCATTAGCCATAATCATGTTTCCAAATCCTAATCACCATGCAGGACCTAGAGGAGGGGTGTGTTAAGGACTTATCCTTCACCACATCCAATATGCCAGCTGGGAGTACCTCCAAGTCTGTAGCATCTGGGAGCAGCAACCTACCGCCACACTCTGGGGACCATTTTGGACCATGGAACTGATTGGGATGCTGAATGATACTTTCAGAGCAAGATTTTTGCCATCATATTCATCCTACAAACTTGATTCGACGGTCCAAGATGTGTAATCATGCTATTTCTATGTGTGGTCTGAAGCATTCTCAGCTGATGAATGTACTGGTGCCCTTCTTACCCAAATCACAATTACACAAAATGCAGTTTCTTTTAACAATGGACCAGTACTTTTTTTTGTTGGTGACCATAAATGAAACAATTAGTGGTTTAAATGTGTTACCCACTTCAATCAATGTTTCAAGAGAAAAATGAATATCTGTGCAATAAAGTTTGTGATAATTTGAGCCATGTGTGCGGTAAATTTTATGTGACATTCTTACTTGTAATATAAGGTTTGGACAGTGAATCAGATAAAATGTTCTTTAGCCTAGATGTGACTTAATTGCAAATCATTATACTGCAGATCATTTTGTGTGTGATTTCATTCCAGAAAAGAATGTCATGGTAACACGAAATCATTCCTGCCATTTTTACTTTTGCCTCTTTTTCTTCAACTCTGCTTCTTTCCATTACCAAGAGCAAAGAGAACAGATTGCATGTTTCATAAAGATTCAGTTCAGTGTGGAAAGAAAAAGTGCCTTTTTTTGTAATTACTTTCAGCAAAAGTTTCACAAGTTGTGGGTAACTATTTCCTGTCCATATTTGCCTTAAGGCCCTCATCTCAACAAGAAGGCAATCATAGCAACCATGGAAGGGATGGTGAGGATAGAAACAGGAATGTTGAGATTTTGAGAATAGTGGAGCCCAGAAATGAAAAGCGAGACTGGCTTCTTGTAATCTGCTGAGCACGTGTTAAATCGCCACTGTCGCCATGGTCATTTATAGCATTACAGATGGTCATTGCACAATCATCATCAAATCAGCACCTAGCTCAGCACTAGCTCAGCATGAACGCCTGAAGCAGGATGAAAGCATGTGTAATGACAACCAAAGAATGTAGTGTTGTGGCAGAAGCAGTTTGAAGCTTGCTGGATGTAAGGCAATCGTGTTGTAAGCTGAAGCAGTGTAGTTGTATCATCTCAAAAATGGGTCTAAAAACACAGGCAATGGGAGCTGCTTTCAGTGCACTCAATTTACAATTTGGGAATTGCTGCTATGTTGAGGCTACAAATATGCTGCTTTTGATGTTGGCAATTGTGATGTGCTTTGAAACCTCTGTGCTCTTACTAAGGAAGTTTGGACATGTTCAAAATTTTGTGGTGACAATGATGGTGGTGAGCCTGGACGCTTCAGAAACGCTCAAAATAGATGGAGAAGCCGCGATATATCATGCTTTATCAATCTTTTTTAGGATCATAGCAGATGGTCATCTAGTGAGATGGGGGTATTAGCCTCAGTCGTGAATCATTTAGAATTGATATTTGACTTCTTTGGGACTATAAGAACAACTGCTACCAATGACAACTGCCAACTGTATTCCCCTGTTTACAAGAGATTTAGTTGGAGTCAAAAGGGGCCTGAGCTTTCGATCCTAGCAGAATCTTCGTCAGAGGCAAAATGACAAACAGGCAGGGAAAGCAATCACATAATAAGGACTTCACACAACAAGAACAGTCAGGGACAGGCTGGGTACACAGAACAAAGAAAACAAAGGAGAGAGTGGGAGGTCACAGGCAAGATGCCCAACAGGTAAAGGGAGGGAGATTAGAGCAGGAGGGTGGACAGACAAAAGGCAGAGGAGAGTCAGTGATGACCCTGAGGACCATGGGGGCAACCATTGAAGGAAAAGGATGAATAGGGAGGCAACATCAAAGAAGATGAGGAACAACAGATGGATAAAGAAAGGCAAAGAGTGAAATAGCAACAGCAAGGGGAAGGGGGGCTGAGCAAACAGTGAGCCCTGAAAAGGTATACCAGGAGGAGGCAACAAAATGAAAGTAATCAAACATATCAAAGTATATACTGTAGAAGTGGGTATTTTTGCACAACTAATTTTTTGCTCTTGACCGGGTGAGAAGAGTTTTGCATGTTTTTAATTCCGCAGAATCAAGACACCAACCACTGGAACATGTGGCATGCAAAAATATTCACATGCTTTTATTTTTGCGCTAGTTTATGGTTGCGCGAAATACGCGAAAATTTCAACACCGCGAAAATGTCCACTTTTACAGTATACACACACAGTAATGATAATAATGATAATTATAATAACAATAATGATAAAGATATTGATAAAAGAAATAAAATAAAGCACATATGAAAAAGGGGGGAACACAACATGCGAGGGAGAGAAAATTGTAATACATTGTATGTTGATAAGCAGGCATAGGCATAATAAGCACACATATATGTAAACAAACAAAACCAAGTGTGTGTATGTGTACGTGGAAAAAGGCTGTATAAAAGAGACTAGAGGAAGGAATCAATTGGGAATAAAAGGGTCTGCAATTGGAAAAGCGCAAAGAAAGAACAAACTGAAATTAGAAATAGAAAAGAGAATAATAATGATAATAATAATGTTAAAATGTAATATATAATATAATATATATAAAGGTGGTTAGTCATTTCCCTCCTGGATGTTGAGGCCATGGGGTTGGATGGTGTGAAGTCATTTCATCCAGAGCTTGTCTCTGCTGGTTCTGACTGTGTCTAGACGAGTGCCTAAAGATTCAATGCCCTGTAGAGTCATATCAGTGATGGAATGATTGGGAAGATTGAAATGGTGGCCCACTGGAGTATAAAGCTTGGCTGTGTTGGCAGTAGATCTGTGTCCGTAGAAGCGTCTTTAGAGTGTTGTCTTGGTTTCCCCAACATACTGGATCCTACAAACTCTGCAAGTGATGAGATACACGACATTAGTGGTAGTACGAGTGATGTTGCCCTTTGTGTGGTGAGAGAGGCCGGTAGAGCTGCTGGTGAAAGAGTCACTCTCATGGATTTGTATACTACAAATGATGCACCTACTGGCTGAACATTTTAATGTGCCATGCTGTAAAGGAGAAGAATTGTCAGTGAGAGAGGGTACTTCAGCATGAAAAATGTGATCCTTGAGGTTGTGGGGGCGTTTTTTTCCTTGAGGTTGTGGGGGAGAGATTTAGTTATCAGACATTGATATGTGGTATAACTGTTTACTTGCTTTGCAGGGATGATTTCAAGGACTGTCAATGACCAGTGCTTAATTATTACATTCATGATGGCAATTGACTTTTTTAGGTCTATTAGCTTCTGTTTTATTTTTAGCTAGATTATTAGCTAGAGCTGATGTGGCTCTCAGGATAAGCCCACCAAATATCAATCATTAGGTTCCTGGTTCAATTCCCCTTGCACAAGTGCTCTGTCCGAAGGCAAGGCACAGTCTCCTCACTGCACAGTCCTTCAGAGAGGTCTGAAAGCTGTTGGTCCTGTGGAGGCTTACGAGCATATTGCTCCCTCAGCAGCCACAGTGAACATAAAAGCTCTATGTAAATTCATTTCATCCAAGTATAGTGCCTAGGGGCAATATCTTTATTGCATAGTTTAGTGAATGGATGGCTTCTTCTTGATTGCTAACAGCTGATGCATTGTGAAATTCATGTTATCTTTGAACCTTAATGAAGGTTTCCCCTTAGCAGATTGTAGCGTAAACTAGACTTGGAGGATTGTTGCAGTGAAGTCATTTGCCGAGAGTATGTAAGTAGGAGGTGCCAGACTTTTTATTATACATTGAAGAGTGGGTACAAGAGTGAAACAAATTGGCTTCTGGAATGATGATACTCCAGACCCTACTGGTAAGTGCATAAAACTAATGGAAGCATGACAGCCCACTAAAACACACCAGTTGACAGTGCAGTAGTTGCAGTCAGGGAGAGTAAATGATTCCAGACCCATAGGCTCATTGAAAGAATGAACATTTCTACAAGTCAATCATAGGACAGTAGAGTTATCAAGAATAGTTACTGTATGTTTATCATATTGCCATTGAGCTTTTAGAATATAGTTTACTGTGCAAGGAGTTAGCTTGGGGATTAGTTGTCCGATCCTAGACCAGAAACAAGTGCTGAAACTGTTGTTACCGACCTGTATAGTCCCAGTGTGGAAAGAGAGCAGCAGCTTTTGGCGCTGTCCTGGGTATCCTAGTTTGGAAACAAGACAGTGCAGAAATTGATGTTCCCAACCTGTATAGTCCTGGTGTATAAAGGGAACAGCAGTTTTTGGGGGATGTTTATAGTCCTTCTGAAGCCATACTGCTAAAGGAATTCCCAAACCAATCAAAGGCCAGTTAGCAATTAGTCATTGCCAATAAAAGAGAAGAAAATTTTGCTCTCGTCCTTATTTACTGGTGAAGGTCTATGATGCCACTGAATCAAAATCTGACTGATCAAGTGCTCACATAACTTGTTGCTAACTGTCTTCTGAAGACTACCAAAACTCCTTGCTACCCTGGAGGACATACAACTGATGACTGATTGGGCTTGCCTGTTACAGGGCTTTACCCATTTTATGCTTGACTATTGACCTTAACAGAATCACTACAACTTTTTCATATTCCCATTGAAATTTGACTGAAATAGAGAAGTTTAAAACTGTAGATACTGGTATACAATCAAATATATATTGGATTTGACTTTACTCTTTATCAGGATTTCATTGCTTCCTGAATTAAAAAAGAACATGATAATGCTTACTTTCATAGACCTATTATCTGCATTGTAATTTTCCAACTGCTTTACTCGTAGTTGCCTTGCCTCGTATGTGATGATCTAAAACATTGATAACAAAGTCCCCGGTAGAAGACAGATTAAATAGGTAGTACATACAGTAAATGAAGGTAAAAATTACTGTAAAAGTTATTTCAATATAAAGTCACTGTAACTCAATCTGGGGAAGGTATCTGAAATATAAGTGTCAATGAAAAAAGTCTGTAACATGAGAATAGACACTGACTCTAATGTCACAATATACCACGCAAGTTTTTGTCAGCAAAACTGTGAACAGTTCAGACAGCATGTGGCAGTGACTTATCTTACAGTTAGTGTCATTACAAAGGAACCAGTTATTCAAATATATGTCTGCAGAAAACTGTGAAATTAGCAAAATGCATATGGTGAGAAAGCTTACACCTGTGAGCATACATATCCCCTTACTACATTGTCCCTTTTTGGACATCTGGAAATTTTGCTGGAAGACACCATATCCTTTGATATATCTTGTCAGTAGCATGTTACAAACCTGCTAAGTTGATGTGGCATATGCTGCCATATTACTACAGTTGTGATGTGACTTTGCTAAGAAAGTGACCATTTTTTTTTTATTCTTGCCATATCTCTATCATCATTACTGCTGTCATAGTTTGTGTTTGATGTCTAAATTAAGGTGAACATTATCTTAATAGTCACACATCTTACTTATTTTCATGTGTCAGAACCCTTATAAACAGCACTTAGTGTGCACACCAGCTTATTTTTCTCCATTGCCTACTTCAACAATGAGTACCAGCTTTGCTGTTGTATGTCAGCAACTCAGCAACTTCAAAATATTGTATGTAATTGAAAACTGAATTAGAATGTAAATAATGAAAATTTGATTGGTTAGAACATAGAGTTGAGTGCCATGTGTTTTTCAGAACAGTCTTGGTGGTGTATTCCCTGCACCTCAGAACTGCTAGAAGGAGTGTGTAATCTACATACATAAAATTTTGAGTGGAAATGTGGCCTTTATGCCTGTCACAATGTTCTAATATTGTAGGATGTAGTTTATATGCACTGCTGTCTTTCAATCATTGTATAATAGAGTGATAAGTCATGTCAGAATTTGTGGTCAGTAAGTTGAAGTATCATATGCATTAGTGTTAAAATGCAAAAAAAAAAAAAAAAAATCTGGTTGAAATTTGAACAACCTAATGAAGGCATTATGCTTGATGGTGATTTATATCAAGTTTTGCATTTCTAAAGACTTAGATGAATGTACTTCAATGTAGGGTATTGTAAGAATTATCTCCATTGTTTTCTCTGAAGCATACAAGCAAAGTATACATATTTCTTCAGTAGGAATTATCAGTGTGGCAGAAGAAAAGAATTTCAAATCCAGTACAAAATGGCAGGCTGCATGAATAATGGTACAGTTGTTTTGTATTGCCTCTGGAGGAGATTCCTACACATGTTCCTGTTAGTGACATGCAGACCTCTACCTATCCCTTGCTAGTTGAACAATGTTGTGTTCCTATGGAGTGTAGAAGCTACGTTGTAATGCTTGGTAGTATACACTATAGTTGTAGAAATTACAGACTAAAAGTGTAGATAACTACAGTCAAACCTGTCTTTCGTGGCCACCCAAGGGAGATGAAGAGTACCTGTCATAGACAGGTACCCAATATTTTGTGTGTATCACATTCATGTACATGTATTATCATTGTTTTGATGTATATATGAGTACATCTGTATTTATATAACGGTTACATCTATGTGTATGATTATGCACATGTTTCATACACTGAAAAATGATCTTATTGATTGTGTTATTGCACATTAGCTGCCTACAGCAAAACAAGCTTTTTGCAAGTACATTACTTTGCCTGAATGGTGGGTGAGTGCAGCAGTGGTGATCATTGAACTGTCTGCTATGCATGACCAGCACAGCTGCATAGAAGAAAAACATGCTGAAATTATCAGCCATGCTTGCAGCTCTCTGTATAGGTCCATTGCTGCTTTGTACAGTGGAATACAAAATTGGTGGCCACCAGCTGTGTTGAACGGATGGTTGCTAGGCACTTTCAGGAGATTTTAGTGGCCATATATTCCATGTGGCTGTTGTGGACAGGTGATTGAGAAGGCAGGTTTGACTATAATGAAAATATGAAACTGTAAATCAACAAAGATATCAAAGTAGCAGCCACTATTCAGCCACTATTCTTTGATCATTATAAATTCACTGATGCAAGGCAAATTACAAGCTTCTGACAACCAGGATTATGTAGGAACATACACTAAGCAATCCTCCTTTTACAGGAACTTATAAAGTGCAAACTGGTGTTGTTTGTTTTGCAACCCTATAGATACTGGTATTGTTTGTTTTGCAACCCTATAGATCCTGATATTGTATAGTGTCGATTTGAATTTATGGTCTGTGGAATGACTTATTTTCAAAAGACACTTCGTTTAGAAAGTCAAAAACTGTGTGTAATGAATAGCTCATGTATATACATGTCAAACAAAAACATGCAAGTTGCATATCGTCGCTGGGGTGACAAGATCTTGTGTCTGAAATTGTGAAAATGACTTTTTTTTTTATTAATGGTCAGATAATCAGGTGATGTCCTGTCCAAATCCTAGCTGTCTTACCCCCAAAATGAAGCCACCATGGCATGTCAAAGGAAAGTTTATCCCATTTGATATGGTGCTTTGGCTGCCATGTTTTGGGGTTTTTTTTTTGCTCTCCTGAACATTAGACATTTTGTAGATACGAGGTCTTGTCGCCCCAGCGACAATATATTGCAGATGTCTATTTTTTTTTTTTTTTTTCTTGTTTGTCATATTATCCATTCTCTTGTAGTCGATGTGAGCGTAATGTTTGATATAGCTTCAGATCTACAGATGTTTGGCTGCATGAGAGAGGAGTGAAGTGTGCTTTTTGAGATTTGGATCTGAATTATAACAATATGAAATAACTGGTGTTCTCACAAACTATATTAACAAGTAATGACCAACAAACTGAAATATTCAATCCTAAAACTAATCAAACAAAAGTGTGTGTGCCCTTTCCTGCCAGGTTTTCTCAGATGAATATTATGCCAAGTAGAGAAATAAATCATTTCAATTTGATGTTATCTCCATTCAGTGTGAATATAATACAAGAAAAGTTTGTGTTGTCATGGACAACTTAAATATTGTTTTTGTTCCGTTCTGCAAAGGTTTGTATGTACTTCCTTTGTGCAATATATATAATTTTTCCCCATCTTTTGTGGCAATAGCAGAGCAAATACTGTAGGGACTTTGAAATGTGTTGGTTATGGAAAAGGAGAGTGTAAATTTGTCCATATGTAAAGCAAGAAGGATGCACAATCCAAAAGTATTATATAAAGTGAGCAGACAAAGAAAATGGGAGATGGCAATAGGGAGCTTTAGATTTTCATGACACAGATGTTCAGAGGAAAAAAAATGTTTTGCACATCACACATTTTCTTATGAAAATCAACCTCGTGTCTGGGTTTGCACAGTCAGTTTTGGGCCATTTTTGCATCTGCTCAATTCACGACTCATAGAGCTACTTAATGCAATGGTCATATGAGGGTCATATGAGGGTGCCATTTTACTTTGTATAAGCTGTGCTCACATAATCTGAAGCTGCTTTGCAACATGACACAGGGAATGACGAGAACGATCAATGCAATTGTCATCTAATGCTTCTGCGTCAGATCTAAAGCTCCTTATTACCGTGTAGCAGTGCTCTGTATGGTGTGTAAACAGGGAGCAAAGATATGTTGTTGGGCGTTAGCCATGGAAGTGATCTTGAGTCTTACCAAAGTGGTGTACATTTTTTTCTTTTTTTACAAAGGCTGTATAGGTTGTAAAAATCCCTGTATATTCTCAAAAATGATTTTTTTTTTAAGGTGCTATGTTCAAATGTAATATCAAAATTGATGACTTCCTTAAGAGAAATATAAGAAAAAATATGTACAAATTTATGTTTAGGATGAAATTGTAAAAATGAACAGAGAGATGAAATTTATTATAAAGTTTATGAATTCATGTCCATTTTCAAGCTGTAAATTGAGATATTTTCCCCACCAAAAGAGTCCATGTTAAACACAACACTGCAGAGAATATTGAACCACTGTATTCAGGCAAAACAAATCGACACAAGTGCAAGTAAAAAGAAGTGGTCCAGAGCATTTTTTCACTTTAGTTGCCAGAATTATTTTGTACGAAATGTCTTTTCAAATTGAAAATTATTAGTTATTCCATTCATAGTTTTCCGCATAAATTAATGTATGCAATTGCTGCACTTATTGTGAATATTGTCTGCTTTACATTTAGAGACAGTAATCATAGGTATTTTGTTTAGAGGACACCATATCCTGAAGTGCCCAGTTTTAGTCCGTAGCAATCCGTAGCAATCGCAAGATCTGGGGGGAAAAATGTCAATGATTATAATAGATTGTAAACAAGAGTTTCAGTAATAAATGAAAAGCATACATTGCAGTAGAAAAAGAAGACCATTAAAAAAATGCATGATGTATTAAATGTTAAGTGTAAAATATTAAGGATCTACAAAATATGTCACAGAACTAAACAAAAAAGAACAAATATCTTGGCATCATGATGGTAACAGTTTTGATCGGAAATTTCCTTGCTTTTTCTTAACCTGTACAAGTGATAGTATTCTTTATGGCATCCCTACAAAACCACTTATCGGTAATTTGTATATATTAAAGTGGGAGAACTGTTTGTTAATCATTCCATCGCATGTAGTTTGACATACCAATACAAATATTGTATTATCTACATTCATTACAACTGGCCGCCTGTCTCTCAAAAGTATGCTATTCTTAAGGCTATGCTGAAAAACCCGAGAGCATCTAAGCACAGAGAAACAAAAACAAAAACAGTCACTTACTGCATGCACCCTCCATGCACCTGCAGCGCACGCACTCGGCGTGCGGGAGGCTGCCATTGACACTGCTCCCCCTCGCCGGCGCCCTCCCATTTTCAAACACCTGGACGCACACCCGGCAGCGGGCTGCCCTCCACCACAGCTCTCAGCTGTACCGTGCAGCCCGGCCCCGCATCTAACTTCCCAGAGTCCATGGAGGGCTCCGATCCAGAGCCCCCCTCCAGTGGGCCAGGAAGCGCAGACACCGCGCCCCAGGCCTCCCCCGACCACTCCCCCTAAGCGCTTCCGCCCGTCGGTGAAGCTCCACGTGGAGCCTACCCTCACGGCTGACGCGCTCCTGACACTGGTGCAGACCCTCGCCAGCCAACATGGCTGGGCCGTCTCGGACGCCCGCGCCGTCACCCGTGCCCCAGCAGCCACGGGTACTCCAGCGGCTGCGGGTGCCCCCCTGGAGCCCCGACTGCCCCCTACCATGGCAGCGACGCAGGCTAGCCAGGGCACTCTGGCTCCGAGGGATGCCCCTCCCTTAGCATCAGCCTTCTATCGCGCCCTCGACCCTTCCACATCAGTGGACTCAGATAGTCGCTCCTCGATGATCACCAGCTAACTGCTGCCAACCTGCCCCCCGGTTCAGAGCCCTCCCGCCTCCTCGGAGAGGAAGCAGAGGCGCTCCTCCGTTACCTGGGAGAGTTCTATACCCCGGACGCTGCCCCAGCGGAGCAAGACCAATCTGCTTCCTTTCTGTTCTGCTCGCCACCCTCCCCAACCTCCGGCATCCCCCTTGCTATGGATTTCTGCCACGAGTATAATCGCCTAACAGCAGAGCAGCAGTTCCGAGGAGGCCCGGCTGGCGTCCGTCGTGCCTTCCTCTTTCGATCCGACGACTACGAGCGCTACTTCACGCCAGAACATCTTTCGGCTGACGTCTTAGCGCTAGGGGACCACTTCTCTTGGGACAACCTGTGCCGCCGACCCTTCACAGAGGACGACCGACACTGGGCCCAAATGGCGCTCACGCGATCCATCATGCGCCTAGCGGCCTATGCCAGCACGCTGGCCAATCTCTCGGCGCAGGCCAATGCACTAGCGGTCGCCCAGGAGGACCGGTCCCTACTGGCCTCCCTACTGATCACCCTGACTGAACTGCTGTGGCAGCAATCGATGCAGGGGGCTCTGTATACGACGCGTCATCGCAACCTGACCTTGTGCCCGCTCGGTTTCTCCGAGCACCACAGCTCCCAGCTGACAATAGGGGTGCCCTTCGAGGGGCCACAGCTCTTCTCTGGTCAATTCGCGCCTTGGCTTCGTGAAGAGATCGTGGTTCGACAATCCAGAGAACTTAACTCACAGCTGCATCGCCTCCCATGCCCCGCCCTGGCAGGCAGCCCTCCCTCCGTTCGTGGCTCAGCCCCAGCCCCGAGGTCAGATGTTTCCTCCGGACAGTGGTGCCGCAGCTCTCGCCGCAGGATCCCTGGGCGTGGCCCTGCCGTGCGGCAGATTTTGAAACGCAGGCCCTAACGCTTGGACAGGTGGGACGCGTGGGCGGCCGCTTGCTAGCCTTCGCCCCCACCTGGCGCAACATCACGGAGGACCCCTTCGTGTTGGCAGTTGTGCAAAATGGCTATTCTGTAGACCTAATACACGACTTTCCCAAAGGGGCCCTCCGTCTGCCCTCCCCTCTCCTGAAGCCTGTTGAACGCCAGGTTCTCAACAGAGATTTCTTCCCTGCTCACAAAGGGAGCGATCAAGACCCCAGACCATCCATGCCTGTCCTCCCCCATCTTCCTCGTCCCCAAGCATTCGGGCGAATACCGCATGATTCTCAATCTCAAACGTATCAATCACTTCGTCTTCGCGCCGTCTTTTTGTACGGAGACCCTCTCATCGATACTGCCCCTTCTCCGCTCCGGAGACTGGACGGTATCGGTCGACCTGAAAGACGTGTACCTCCATGTTCCCATTGCCCCACAGTCGCGAAACCTGGGTTTCGCGTCAGGAGGCAAGACCTACCAGTATAAGGCTCTCCCTTCTGGTCTCAAGTCCTCCCTGCAGCTGTTCACGCGACTAGTCTCCACTGTGATAGGCTTTCTTCGGCAGCACAGCTTGCACGTGTATGCCTACCTCGATGATTGGCTGCTAGTGGCTGCATCACCAAAGCTCCTCAATCACCAGCTGCACTTCCTTCTCGAGGCCGTTCAACACCTCGGCTCGCTCATGAACTGGGAAAAATCTCAGCTCACCCCCACACAACACCCTACCTTTCTCGGCGCTGTAATTAACATCCCGCGGGGTCTGGCCCATCCGACCCCACAGCGTATTGATACCATCGTGAGCAGCACCCCAGCCAGACTGTGGCTACGCCTGCTGGGCCTTCTAACCAGCCTCGTGGATATCCTTCCTGACTGCTGGTTGCAAATCCCCCTGTCCAAGCCCATCCCTGTCACCTCACACGCTCGTGCCCCGATTAGATTAGATGCATTCTCACTGAGTTGGAGCAATCTGCGCATGTATGCCCATCCCTCTCGGGATCAAGCGACCCTGGTGCTCACCGCATCGATGTGGCCGAAGAGGATTTGGTACCCAGGGCTGAGGAGCCTGATGGTGGGACTTGCGATCCCACTACCACTCCAACCGGACCTCCTCTCCTAGCCCATCTCGGGAGCCCTACACCCCCATCTCCACCATCTGCGCCTGACTGCATGGCCCTTATCAAGGACACCGGCCTCTCTGAGTGCGCCGCCTCCCTGGTAGCAGCTTCACATAGACAATCTACCCAAACCTACAACTTACAACTCCCGTCTTGCAGGTTTCTTCAATTGGTGCCAGGAGCACGGGATCCAGCCCCGCTCCACCTCCTTAGAAAAGATCGCGGACTTCCTGATCCATCTTTTCGATAAAGGCTTAACACTAGCCACGATCAGAGGCTATCGATCGGCCATAGTGGCCATACATGCCGGTTTTGCCGATGGATCTTCTGTCACTAACTCTGACGCGCCTCTCCAAGGCATCCTTCCTCAAACGGCCCCCTGCGCGCAGACTCCTTCCCTCGTGGAGCCTGCCGAAGGTTCTCGAAGCGCTCTCAAAAAGACCCTTCAAGCCCCTCACTGAGGCATCTCTCAGAGACCTCACCATTAAGTCTGTCTTCCTATTGGCCATAGCTTTGGGACAGAGAAGATCCACGATCCATGCTCTATCCACTGTGCCTGGCCATATCCGTTGGGAAAGAAGCGCCGTTCGCCTCATCCCACGCGCCGACTTTATCGCCAAAAACCAATCAGCCTCTTCGGGGCCAGTTTAGATCCTCCTTCGTCCTCTTGCAGACCTGTCTTCGGTCCCCGAGGACAAAGTGTGGTGCCGGTTCACACGCTAAATGGTATCTAGCGCGTACAAAACCTAAGCGGCAGGGCGAGCAGCTCTTCATAATTACTGAAGAACTGCTCACGCCCGCCTCACGTGACACTATCTCCACGTGGATCGTGGCGGCAATCAAAGCTGCAGGCCCGGCGGCTCTCATCTCAAATGCCACGCCGCGCACCCACGAGGCTCGCGGCATTAGTGCCTCCTGGGCGCTCTTCAACGGCACCCCCCTTGAGGAAATCCAGTCATCAGCATACTGGTCGTCTAACACCTTCACTTCTTTCTATCTGAGAGACATACCCACCTCTGAAGGCGCCTTTCAGCGCGGGGCCTTCTCGGCGACCCCAAAAACCTAAGCACCCTCCCTCCAGGCCTCGACAGCCAGCCACCCCCATCTGTGCTGGTTTAACATACTTTTGAGAGAGGCGGCCAGTTGTATTGAATGTAGATCAGAAGAATCAGTAGTGATTCTCTTATCTACGAGATACAACTGGCTGCCTGTCTCAGGCGCCGGCATACCGTCCCCTCGCCTCGCTTCCCACCGGGCTGTCGCTCCTGTCGGAGGGCCCTCTTCTGCGCTACTACTGAGGATGATTCAATGGCAGTCTCCCGCACGTCGAGTGCGTGCGGGGCGGGCGCGGTAAGTGACTGTTTTTGTTTCTCTGTGCTTATATGCTCTCGGGTTTTTCGGCGTAGCCTTAAGAATAGCATACTTTTGAGAGACAGGCGGCCAGTTGTATCTCGTAAGTAAGAGAATCACTACTGATTCTTCTGACTGATCAGAGAACAGTCAATAAGATCAAATAAATCCTATCTTAACTGGGGGGTAAAATTGACCCCCCCCCCCACATTTCACACAATTCCGCTATGCGCAAAGATTTTGTCTCGCCATTTCATGATTTTTTTCTTTGAAATCTCCCGCATATTGTGAGACTAAATTTGCAAGGTTCAGGTACACCATTCTGAAGTTAAGTAATGTTTTGCATTATATGCATGTCGGCCCCAAAATAGCTCAAATTTGTGATATTGTGTGCAAATCCAATGCAAACTGTGTTTTGTTTTGTTTTTTGGTTAAAGTGATATGAATTAGAATATTTCAACTTTTAATCATTGAAATTGTTTAATTCAAATGAAGATAAGCTTGAAAAAGTGTCTGCAAAAAATATTGGCCAAAAAAATTAAACACAAAAGGTAAAAAAATACATAAGAAATTAACAAAACATTGAAAAAACAAAATAAATTAGTTATGATTGTGCTGTTTTTTTGCAAGAAAATTAATATGTCTTGAAGAATTCTGACACTAAAAATAAGCAATCCTTCCACCTTTTAAATGGAGTTTACAGGCGATAATATGATTTCATGCATAAATTTGCATAATTATTAAATTGAAATAAAAATCAATATTCTATTTTGTTCTATTGTATAACCATATGATCTTGTAGTTGACATCCAACTCTATGTTCAGACCAAATTTTGCATGGGGTCATGAGTCAAAGGTGCAAATTTTATTTGATTTTCTTCATTCCTCTGAAATGGCTCAAGGTATCTTCATGAATCTTAGCATATACATGTATACACAATGTACATGGATTTCTTGACGATTCTCTAGGGAAGTTTAGGGTCAAGGGTCAAAGGTCATGTTGAAATGCTGAAATTGTACTATTTTCTGCTGAAATTACGTTTATTTTCTCCATTACTTCGAAATGATTCACTGAGGAAATTCCATGCATTATCGCAAAATGATTCTGTAGATTTTGCTACATGGGGCAAAGGTTAAAGGGGATGGCTAGTAACTGATCAGTGGGAATCAGTGGAAATGCTTGGGGATAATTGTTCCAATCCTTGTGGGATTCATTCAAGAGTACATTACATGTCTATTGTGTGAAAATTATTTGCTTCAGAATGGTCTCATATTCAAGTAATGTGCAGTTTAATCACCCGTCAATGTACAGGCATGCTAACCTGGAAACATTAGACTAAATGCCTACAAGTTTGCTAATTTCCCCATCTCTGAAATTGCTCAAGCTTTTAGAGATAACTGCATGTTCGATCAGCTGAGGCTCCTTACTTACCAGTGTACAGCAAGTTCAGCCATGGAACTTGTGAAAACTCCCGAGTAATTGCCCTCTAAAACAATTTTGCCATCCAAATGAAACTTGGTTAAAAAAGTGTATTATAACCACTCACCAAAATTTGGGGTTGTACCACCAAATTTTCAAACATGTTGTTTCATTTTCATTCCGATCATCTGAAACTGTCATCTCGCATTGTCAAGATGTACTGTAGACCTATTGGTAGAATAATGTGATAAAGCAGAGGTAAACCAGTCACCATAATGACATTTCTAGTCTTGCTTAAGACAAGTAGCGATGTGGCAGAGTGCTTGTAATATGCAGTCAATAGTGCTAGAATATATGTACATGTATGAGATTTTTGTGTGAATAGAGAGAATACAAGAATCCTCAAGAGATTCAGTGTAAAGTACTGAACATGTTTTGGTCAATGTTAAGAGGAACAACATGGCATTGTGCATCTGATACGATTACATCATTGGATACATATGAAGTTGGTAGTACTTCACACCAAAAAAAAAAGCAAATCTGGACCCAATATGTGGTTTCTGGATGTTAGTTATCGACCACGTCATAAATCATAATCATAAACAGACAGGCTTTATGCGAAAAAGCAATAACTGGTGTGGGAAAGCATGTATATTGGCAGTCAACAAACCAAGTGCCCAATTTATCTTCATCTGCAGTCGTTCTGGTCAATGCATTTACAGTGATCACATAGAATCCGTGCCCTGTAGAATTTAATTCCATATTCAACACATTATGGTCTGGACACAACTTTTGCATCCCTTTCTTGTAAACAAAAGTACAGTCTGTTTTTGTCCCATAAAATGCTGTATGCGCACATTCACAGAAGAACAAGAATTAGATACACATGTGGGACATAAAGTTCAGCTTTCACTGTCACAGTGTAGTACAGTGTGATCTGTCCTGCATGAATTAGTAAATGACAAGTAACATGCACCTATGGTTTACCTGTATGTAAATTAGAATGTGTTTAATCTTGAATCTTTTAATGTGTTGTGGACAGTCATTATAGTAAATGTGACCTAGCTCACCAGGTTTTACTGCTGACTTAATCTGTGTTTTCTGCTGAGATCATGTATGCTATAGTTTCAAAGGTAGTATTGCTGTGAATAAAATTCCTGCATTCCTATTTACAATATTGTTGTATATGTCACTTCTGTTGCATTTGAATTGGTATGACAATTTTAGGCAGCAGGTCAACCAGGTTTTGTCATAGGAAAGACAAAACTATCAAGTGCAGTGCAAAAATATGTTTATTTCCATTTTTTTTTTATTCTTTTTGTTCTTTAACATCTCTATGATATAGGTTAATCTGGTAGAATTTCTAATCTTATACACACTTTGGCTTATTGTCGTCATGTTATTGTCATTTTTTGTATTGACCGAATGATCCAACTGTCACCTCGTCTGCTTATTGTTTTCCCCATTCATCTTCCACGTAATACCATTTGGTCTGATTACCACTTCATCTCATGCTCAGTTTATTAGTTCACCTGAGCCAAAGGCTCAAGTGAGCTATTGTGATCGCTCCTCGTCCCGCATCTGGCGTCCATCGTGCGTTTTCCGTCGTGTGTCGTGCATTAACTTTTTACATTTTCATCTTCTTTTTGAGAACCCCCAATGTCCAATTTTCACCAAATTTGGCAGGTAGCATCCCTAGGGGGATAGGATCTCTTAAATTGTCGCCCCGTCATAAATTGTCGCCTGGCGACAATTTATGATGAGGGCTGGCGGCAAAAATTGTCGCCTGCCCTAGAAGCAAATTTTGCTGGGTAATATCGTTCTTGACATAGTCATTGAAATACCAACACATAACTTACATGGCTACATCCATGCAAAATGTCATGTAAAAAGTCATGGTGAGGTTTCAAGGATGTGTGTATGTGCGCGCGCACATGATAATTTAGTGTCCGTTTGTGTGCGTGTGTGTGTGTGGAGCGCTGTGCGTGTTGTGGGAATTGTGTCGCTTGAATGTTTCGTTCCTTTTATCTCCTGCGTACGTAGACGCACGAACGCTCGCACACAACACACATACGTACGTAGCCCACGAACACCAAACCCCTCAGATATACACTCATGCAGGCACAAAACTGCGCCCACAAACGCGCATCACCACACACCCTATACACATACGCCACTACCCACATACACACGTACCTACCACATACAGGCACACGTATACACACAGACAAACCACTACCACTATACAACCACCACACATGCACAGTTTCCACATACTGTACGAGCTGAAATTTTAGCACATAGAAACATAGAAACACTCCCATACAAAACAATTGAACTCTGTGCAAAGTTAAAGTTTGGTACAGAGGGTTGAAAATAGAGGAAAATCTGAATCCTAACTTTAAAATCAATCCTGAATTTAAAGGAGACCTCCGGATGATTTTCAGATTTTTACATTTGAACATCTATAAATGAGTTATGCTGAGGACAGAGTTTCAGAATTTATGATGATTTGGATGAATAAGAATATTTTCAAAGTTTATAACAAATTGAAATGAACAAGGATGATGACATGGTAGGATCACCATAAGAATGCATGAGTTGGGGTTCAAGGAAGCAGTACAAAAGAAGAAGGCATGCATAGATTATACACAGGTGAACTCGCAAGCAAGCAGTATTGTAATAGAATTACACTGCTACATATTTCTGAAATATGTCAGCCTTCTTTGCCATCAACACTGTTCAGTGTCATTTGTTTGAGGTTTTTCAAAGTATTGCTACTCTGCTCAAGAACAATTAATTCCACAAATCTATACATGGAGCTGTTGAGTTATGTACTGCATAATGTGAAATTATTAGAATTGTCTGGAATGCGCCCCTTTGATGAAACTGTTTCATGCTTTCATTTTTAAATTGCCTCCAACAAAATTGTACACTATTCAGCTATTGCTCATATCAATGTCGGTGTATAGTTTTTGAACTATTAAGGATCAAAAGTGGGATTTTTTTGTAACACCTAGTAGTCCTGTTTGAAATCAGACCAAATGAGAATTAGACTACAGTAACATGTAATTATCCAAGTGTTTACATGAAAGAATTAGACATGCATGTAGGGCCTACTTGAAGTATTTATATCAAAGTGATATCTAAACTAAGCAAAACGTTTCTTAATTTCACTTCGTCACAATTGTATGTTCAACTGCAGTGTGTTATTTCGTCACCCTTCACCCTTCCGGCATTTTTGCTGCAACCTTTATTTACAACTGTCCAATAGATTTGAGGTCTATAATCAAAATCGCGTCACTTTAAGATAATTCATCGTAAAGCACATATAGATGCATTAAATAAGTTGTAACGAATTTGGTGTTTCAACGTAAACTATAACGAAGGCATTTCGCAAACTTCAGCGATTTCGTCATCACTGACGTTTAACGAAGTTATGTACGTAAGCCCTAGATTGAATATTGCATCTCTAAGGAAAAGAATGCCTGTGTTATGGAGCATTGCTAATTATTCAATTCCATGCAACCATACAAAAGCGATGTCTAAATTTGTCACAATTTTATGGTCAACTGCAGCGTTATTTGCGTTAACCTTTATTTACATCTGTCTAATAAATTTGAGGTCTTTAATAAAAAACGCAAGTAGTTCATCGCAAATCATATTGAGATGTATTCAATTGTAACGAAATTGGTATATCAATGCAAATTATAATTAAAGCATATCGCGGAATTAAGCGAATTCGTCACCCTTGCTGAATCTTTTCGTCAGTACTGACGTTTTACTTTTTATGTATGTAAGCCCTCGCTTGCATATTGCATCTCTCCGGAAAAAAAAAAATGTCTGTGTTATGGAGTGATTATATGAAAGTGATGCCTAAACTGAGCAAAATGTTTCTTAATTTCAGTTTGTCACAATTTTATGTTTAACCGCCGTGTGTGATTTCGTCACCCTTGCCGCGTTTTTCGTCAACCTTTATTTACAACTGTCTAATAGACGAGCTCACTAATCAATAGGGCAGGTTACTTGAAGATGATTCATCGCAAGGCACATTGAGATGCATTCAATTGTAACGAAATTTGTGTATCACTGTAAAGTAGGAGGAATACCTATCGCGGAAGTAAGCGCTTTCGATATAATCCCCGCCTCTTTTCGTCACAACTGACGTTCAAGGATAGTAAACTGCATCTCTCCGAAAAAAAAAGGAGCACGCCTGTTTCATGGAACATTGGTAAGCACTGAACTCCCAACAACTAAACCAACGCGATACCTAAACCATGCAAAACATATCTTAATTTCACTTAGTCACAATTTTCTGTTCAACTTCAGTGTGTCATTTCGTAAGCTATGCCGCGTTTTTGGGGTTTTTTTTTGTCCAATAGATTTGAGGTTTCTAATCAAAAGCGCAAGTCACTTGAAGATATTTCATCGAAAAGTAAATTCAGATGCATTCTATTGCAACGAAATTGGTGTATCAATGCAAATTATAAGGAAAGCATATCGCGGAATTCAGCGATATCGTCACCCAACTGCCGTTTGTGATTTCGTCACCCCTGACGCGTTTTTTCTGTCAACCTTTACTTTCTGCAGTCAACCTTCATTTAAAACTGTCTAATGGACTTGAGCTCACTAATCAATAGTGCAAGTCACTTCAAGATGATTCATCGCAAAGAACACTGAGATGCATTCACTTGTAATGAAATTAGTGTTTTCATGTAATCTATAAGGAAGGCATATCGCGGAATCAAGCGATTTCGACACCCTTGACGCCTCTTTTCATCACTATTGACGTTTAACTCCGTTATATTTTTTAGCCCCCGATTACATGTTGCGTCTCTCCGGAAAAGAACGCCTGTTTTATAGAGCTTTGATAAGTATTCAACTACATGCAACTATACAAAAATAAAGTTTACATTAAGCAAAACGTATCTTAATTTCACTTCGTCACCCTTTTATGTTCAACTGCCGTATGTAATTTCGTCAACCATGTCACGTTTTTTGCGTCAACTTACAACTGTCTAATAGAGTTGAGGGCTCTAATCAAAAGCGCAAGTCACTTGAAGATAATTCATCATAAAGCACATTGAGATGCATTCAATTGTAACGAAATTTGTGTTTTAATGTAATCTATAACGAAAGCATTTCGCCGAAATAGCGATTTCGTCACCCTTGCCGCCTATTTTCGTCACCACTGACGTTCAACTCTTTATGTATGTAAGCCCTCGATTGGGTATTGCATTTCTCCGGAAAAGAACGCCTGTTTTATAGAGGTTTGATAAGCAACTACTTTAAAATTATACCAAAGCGATGCCTAAATTAAGTAAAACTTATCTTAATTTCACTTCGTCACACGTTTATGTTCAACTGCCGTTATATTATTTCGTCAGCCATGACGCGTTTTTTTTTCAACCTTTATCTACAACTATTTAATTGATTTAAGCTCTCTAATCAAAAGCGGAAGTCACTTGAAGATAATTCATCGTAAAGCACATTTAGATGCATTCAGTTGTAACGAATTTGGTGTTTTAAGGTAAACTATAAATGACGTAAAACTTACGTAAATTTTGCTACATATTTTTATGTCAAATTAATGACGTATTACGTCGTACGTATTACGTATTACGTAAGATCTAAGTTGTTTTGCGACGTACGTATTACATATTACGTATTACGTATTACGTAAGATCTAAGTTGTTTTGCGACGTACTTAGCACGTCATGAAAACGACGTCATAATTACGTAAAATTTACTTTGTTTTGTGACGAATTCCTGACGGCATATGAGCGATGTATTGTTGTCGCAACAGCCGTTCTTTTCCAGAGAGATGCAATTTGCAGTCGAGGGCTTACATACATAAAGGAGTTAAATGTCAATGGTGACGAAGAGAGGCGGAAAGGGTGACAAAATCACTTAAATCAACGGATACCATTGATACACCAATTCCTTTACAATCGAATGCATCTAAATGTGCTTTACGATGAATTATCTTCAAGTAACTTGTACTTTTGATTTGCGAGCTCAAATCTATTAGACAGTTGTAAATAATTGTTGACGAAAAAATGTGAAAAGGGTGACGAAATCACATACGGCAGTTGAAGATAGAGAGTAGAGTAACGAAGGGAAATTATGATACGTTTTGCTTAGTTTAGGCATCAATTTGGTATAATAGTAATAGTAAGTAATATATCAAACTCTGTAAATAACAATTTGCTGTGCTTTCAAGTTAAATGAATTTCAATGCGTCTATACCAAAGACTTTCTTTCTTTGAGACATGTGCTCTGCATTTAAGGGCTTCGATACCTAAAGCATTAAGACAGTTGTAAATAAGGTTGACGCAAAAAAGAAACGCGGCATGGGTGACGAAATCACATACGGCAGTTGAACATGAAATTGAGACGAAGTGCAATCAAGAAACGTTTTGCTTAGTTTAGACATAACTTTGGTATGGTTCCATGGAGTTGAATGCTTATCAATGCTCCATAACACAGGCATTATTTTCTGCAGAGATGCAATATGCAATCGAGGGTTAACGAACATAAAGATAAAGGAATTAAACGTCAGTGTTGATGAAAAGAGACGAAATCGCCTAATTCCACCAATATGCTTTCCTTATAATTTGCATTTTTACAACAATTCAATGCATCTGAATGTGCTTTGTGATGAATCATCTTCAAGTGACTTGCGCTTTCATTAAACTGCGCAAATCTATTAGTTGTAATTAAAGGTTGACGCAAAAACGCGACAAGGGTGACGAAATTACATACGGCATTTGAACATAAAAGGGTGACGAAGTGAAATCATACTTTTTACCTAGTTCAGGCATCACTTTTGATAATACTAAGAGTAAGTAATATGATGAATATGATGATTTATCTTCAAGTTACTTGCGCTTTCGATTAGAGAGCTCAAATCTATTAGACAGTTGTAAATAAAGGTTGACGCAAAAAACGCGGCATGGGTGATGAAATCACACCCCAGTTTAGCCTAAAATTGTGACGACGTGAAATTAGGCAACGTTTTGCTTACTTTAGGCATCACTTTGATATATTTGCATGCGGTTGAATGCTTATCAATGCTCCATAACACAGGCTTTCTTTTCCGGAGATATACAATGGGCAATCGAGGGCTTACATACATAAAGGAGTTAAACGTCAGTGGTAACGAAAAGAGGCGGCAAGGCTGACGAAATAATAACAATAATAATAATAATATATCAATTTATAAAGCGCAAAACCTATAGACATATATTCTGCGCTGCAAAAGCTTCTGATGTGCTTGATAATAACGAACAGTTAAATGAAAAGATGTGTTTTGGGTCGTGATTTAAAGACTGCTACTGTTGGGGATTTCCGGACTTCTAATGGTAGATCATTCCAGAGTTTGGGAGCTGCACAGACAAATGTTCTGTCTCCCAATGTTACTTTTGTTTTACATGTTGGAATCTGTAAAAGAAGAGTGTCCTTAGAACTGCGCAAATTATGAGTATGTCGATGAGATTTAAACACTAATAATTCAGTTTATGTAACTGGGGGCTTGACCGATAAGTGACTTATACACAATCAACAAGATCTTAAACAATATTCGTTTACGAATCGGAAACCAGTGTAAATCTTTCAGAAGAGGAGTAATCCTTGAAGACCTAGGTTTGTTACAAATAAGTCTTGCACAGGAGTTTTTGACTCGCTGCAGGCGCCCAACTTGAGAATCAGGGAGTCCATATAATAACCCATTACAATAATACAATTTACTAACAATACATGCTTGGACAATCATATTCATACTGTTCTCATCAAAATATTTTCTGATACGTCTAAGGTTATATATCATATGGTATGATGATTTACACACATTTGTGATGTGTGCTTCCATGTTCAGATGTGTGTCAAAACACACTCCAAGATTCCTAACAGTGGAAGATGACTTTATGACGGTACTTCCAACCGATATCCCATCAAAAGAAAGTTTAGATATTTGATTGGATGTGCCAATCAATAACAGTTCAGTCTTACTGTCATTCAGCATGAGTTTGTTTAGCAGCATCCATTCACGTACATAATTGACACATATTTCCATGTGAGTGACGCTTTGCTGCTGAGCAAGTGCGTCAGGTGTGAACGACAAATACATCTGTGTGTCATCTGCGTAGCAGTGACAGGATACACCAGGAAACTTATCATACACATTTTTGATCAGATTGCTTGTGTACAAAGTAAAGAACAGAGGGCCCAGCCGAGACCCTTGTGGGACTCCAGAGGGCACTGGGAAAAAATCAGAAACAGTACCATCAATAGCGATCTGTTGATATCTATCTGCTAAGTATGACTTAATCTATTTCAGAACAACACCATCAATGCCAAAGCAAGTAGTCAGTGATTCCATTAAGCGAGAATGATCTATGGTGTCGAAAGCACTGCTCAGATCTAGTAAAAGCAATATGGTTACTTTCTGATTGTCCATAGCCATCAATATGTCACTCTTAATTCTTAACAATGTTGTTTCAGAACTGTGGTATTGTCTGTAAGCCGACTGGTTAGAAAGCAGAAGTGAATTAGCATTAAGGTGATCAACAATTTGCTGATGGGCAGCACCTTCAACCAACTTTGATACATACTTCAGGTTACTCACAGGCCGCAGATTACAAAATTCCATACCTAGACCAGCCTTCTTCAAAACGGGTATGACTAAAGCATGTTTCCACTGTGAGGGGAATTGACCAGTTGCTGAGGAGAGATTAATTAAGGACGTTACCACAGGAATCAGTGCGGCATCACATTGTAAGATAATCTTTGTAGCCATAGGGTCTAATGCACACGACTTTTACTGAGCTTAGATATGAGTTTTTCAACATCATGCTTAGAGTGGCTTAAAGCTTGTAAACATTGTTGCACTGTGTGAGGTCTCTTGAACAGAATCTGTGTTTGCTCAGCACATTCAATCTTGACTCAATGTCGACATGAATTTTCATTACTTTGTCATGAAAAAACTTGCCTAAGTCATTCACAAAGACGTGTTTGTCGGTGTGCTGTGGTATTACAGGTTGCTTATTAGCTACATTCAAGAAAGACTTCACCATGTGAAACAAACGTTTTTGGTCGTCTTTGTTTTCCATGACTAAATCATTGTGATACTTTCGGCGGGCTTCATTTAACAAATACAGCATGGAATTACGTTCTGACTTGTAACTATTCCAATCTCTGTCTTTCCTAGTTTTCAACCAACACTTTTCAGCCTTCCTTTTCTTCCGTTTTGCAGCCCTGACAGTATCAGTGAACCAAGGTACCTGGGGACGCATAACAACTTTCTTTGTTACCACAGGTGCATGCTTACTAATGATGTCACTCAGTGTAGCATCATACAATACAGCCAGTTCATTGACATCACTTGGTATGCGCTTACACAGTTCACTTCCAACACCATCTATTTGTAGGGTTTCAATATCAATCGCAGACAACCTGCGAAATGACAATACTTTGAAAGGCAATGGATGTTTGTATGACTTAAGACGGCACATAACAGGAATATGATCACACAACAGAGAACCATGTGGCCAGGACTGGCCGATGACAATATCATCTGACTGCCGACAAATCAACAAGTCAAGGGTGTGACCACGTGTATGTGTACTAAAATCAACTAATTGCCTGCAGCAAAGAGACTCAAGGAGATTCAAAAAAAGATCTTGACTCAGCACTGATAATATCTACATGAATATTGAAATCTCCTGTAATTAGCAGGGGGACATCAGACAGCAAATGACAGTGAATATAATCATTAAATTCAGGTATAAATGATGAAACTGACACGGGATGTGATTCTGAATACGGCGGTCTGTAAATATTGATCAATTTCATATGAAACGCGTGATATGAAATATAAAACGCAGCGAACTCAAATGAGTCCTTCTCACCAGCAGCTACCATATGAACATCAATTGTCTCTCGAAGACAAGGCCAGTTCCACCGCCACGGCGGCCACTCCGGGGTCGATGAACAAAACGATATCCGGGAGGGACAAGTTCACGAGAGATTGCCGAATGTGTGTCTTTTAACCAGGTTTCCGTCATGGCAATCAAGTCGACATTGCTGTCGCAGATGAAATCTTGAACAAGAGCGGTCTTCTTACACACTGACTGGGCATTCATGGAACACAACTGGAGATTCAAGGATGATACTGGCTTGTTGTTACGTGACACAGTATTCTTCTTGCGGCCTCCTCGAGTTCCTCTCCGTGTTCTCTTCCGCTGAATGACACAAGACTTGATGATGTCGCAAACATCTCGCGGGAGTTGCAGTTTGGTATGTCTCCATCGCAGAAGTTCACCTGGGGTGTATTTGATTTGGCGTTGGGCATGGTGAGATGTACCACGCAACCTGACGCTGGCGATATCTCTCCATTTTGGGTGTTGGGTCCTGGGTTTGGATGGACATCACCGTCATGGAGAATGTCTAGTTGAAAGAAGGCTGTGCAGTTTGGACTATATAAAATTCTCCTCTTTAGAAAGTGCCTTCTGTTGAATGATCCATGATGAAAAGGATGTAGGGCAGACTGGCTACTGCAATGCACTGGATCACTCAGAAAAGCACATAGACAAAGAGCAACAAATACTCTGAGATGAAAAAGCTGCATTGTGCCTGACTTGTAATCCAGATGTTCTAAAGCAGGAACAGCATAGTAGAATGTGCTACTTACACAGTGATGCTTGGGAAGCACAGGTCACACTGAGTACAGCCAAATCCAAATCCAAATCCATCCAGAAATGAATATATCAAAATACAGCGTAAAACCTGCGCTTCACTGATAGACCCGTCTAGCAGTTTCTGAGCACTAATACACAGGAGGTGGTAATAGTATTATCAAGTGAAATGTCAAAATAACAAGCAATCAGAAGCTTTTTTGAGAGCAATCAAAAGCATGTGCAGCATGCATGTGCGCTCAACCAAATCGCTTAATTCCACGATATGCTTTCCTTATAATTTGCATTTTACACCAATTTCGTTACAATTGAATGTGTTTTGTGATGAATTATCTTTAAGTGACTTGCGCTTTTTATTAAAGGGCGCAAATCTATTAGACATTTGTAGATAAATGTTGACGCAAACACGCGGCAAGGATGACAGAATTACATACGGCATTGGAGCATAAAAGGTTGACGAAGTGAAATCATGATACGTTTTGGCGTCACTTTTGTATAATACTAATAGTCAGAAATATATCAAAGTTTTTTAATACCACTTTGCTGTGCTTTCAAGTTCCATGCCTATGAATGCGTATATACCAAAGATTTTCTCACTTTGAGCCATGTGCTTTCCATTTGAGAGCTAAGATGCCTAAAGCATAATGGGTGATGGAAAAAGTCGGGTAGTTTGACGAAATTAATACAGTCTACAATATCCCTAAAACAGTTATCGAACTTTGGCTTTGAATTGAATGCTTCTAAATACTCCATAACACAGGCATTCTTTTCCGGAGAAATGCAACATGAAATCGAGGACTTACATACATATAAGGAGTTATACGTCAGTGATGATTAAAAGAGGTGGCAATTGTGACAAAATCGCTTAATTCCCGCGATATGCTTTCGTTATTGATTACATTAAAACACCAATTTCGTTATAATTAGATGCATCTCAATGTGCTTTGCGATGAATTATCTTCAAGTGACTGCACTTTTGATTAGAGAGCCGAAGAACTGAAATTATGATACGTTTTGCTTAGTTTAGGCATCACTTTGGTATAATAGTAGATCCTATTAGTAAGTATATCAAACTTTGTTATTATCACTTTGATGTTTTTTAAGGTTTCATGCCTTTTAATGCGTAAAAACCAAAAACTATCATTAATTGATACGTGTGCTTTGCATTTGAGGGGTGAAATACTTCAAAGCATATAGGGCATTGAAAATTAGTCGGTAAGGATGATGAAATCATATATGGAGTCAACGATATGTGTATATATCCAAAACAGTTATCCAACTTTCATGTCGAGTTCAATGCTTATCACTGCTCCATAACGCAGGCTTTCTTTTCCGGAGAGATGGAATATGCAATCGAGGACTTACGTACATAAAGGAGTTCAACGTCAGTGGTGACTAAAAGAGCTGGCAAGGTTGATGAAATCGCTTAATTCCACGAATGTTTCCGTTATAAATTACAATATCACATCAATGTCGTTACACGTCTCAATGTGCTTTACGATAAATGATCTTCAAATGACTTGCACTTTTGATTAGAGAGCTCAAATCTATTGGACAATTTTGAAGCAAAAACGCGGTAATTGTGACGAAATCACTTACAGCAGTTGAACATAAAAGGTTGATGAGGTGAAATTATGATGCATTTTGTTTAGTTTCGGCATCACTTTGGTATAATAGTAATATTAAGTAATGTATCAAAATCCGTCAATGCAACTTTGCTGTGCTTTCAAGTTCCATGCCTTGAATGCTTCTCAATGCTCCATAACACAGGCATTCTTTTCCGGAGAGATGCAATATGAAATCGAGGGATTATATACATAAAGGAGTAAAACGTCATTGATGACGAAAAGAGGCGGCAAGGGTGACGAAATCGCTTAATTGCTTTCGTTATAGATTACATTAAAACACCAATTTCGTTACAATTGAATGCATCTCATTGTGTTTTGCGATGAATTATCTCCAAGTGACTTGCACTTTTGATTAGAGAGCTCAAGTCTATTAGACAGTTGTAAATAGAGGTTGACGCAAAAATGCAACAAGGGTAACAAAATCACATACGCCGGTTGAACAGAAAAAGTGAAGAATTGAAATAATGATACGTTTTGCTTAGTTTAGGCATCACTTTTGTATAATAGTAGATCCTAATAGTAATATATCAAACTCTGTTTATATCACTTTGGTGTTCTTTCAAGTTTCATGCCTTTCAATGCGTAAAATCCAAAGACTTTCATTAAAGTTTGAGACGTGTGTTTTGCATTTGAGGGGTGATATACTTAAAGCATAAAGATCGAGTATTGAAAATAAGTCGGCAAGGATGACGAAATTGTTAGAGTCAACGATATTTGCATATAATCTAGAACAGTTACCCAACTTTTATGTCGAGTTCAATACGCAGACTTTCTTTTTCGGAGAGAAGCAATGTGCAATCGAGGACTTAGGCACATAAAACAGTTCAACGTCATTGGTGACAAAGATGACGAAATCGCTTAATTCCACGGATAACATTGATACACAAATTTCGTTACAATTGAATGCATGTCAATGTGCTTTGCGATGAATTAGCTTTAAGTGACTTGCACTTCTAATTAGAGAGTTCAAATCTATTAGAAAGTTGTAAGTGAAAGTTGACGCAAAACGCAGGAAAGGGTGACGAAATCACATACAGCAGTTGAGCATAACAGGGTGACAAAGTGAAATTGAGATAACATTTTGCATAGTTTAGGTATCACTTTGGTATAATCGGAATAGTAACTGAAATATCAAACTATTGTAATTCCACTTTGCTGTGCTTTGAAGTTCCATGCCTTTGAATGCGTCCATACCAAAGAATTTCTTTCTTTGAGACATGTGCTCTGCATTTAAGGGCTTAGATACCTAAAGCATTAAGTGGAAAAAGTCGGGTATTATGACGAAATTGATGCAGTCAACAATATCCTTAAAACAGTTATCGAACTTTGGCTTGGAGTTGAATGCTTCTCAATGCTCCATAACGCAGGCGTTCTTTTCCGGAGAGATGCAATATGAAATCGAGGGCTTAAAATACATAAAGCAGTTGAACGTCAGTGGTGACGAAAAGAGGCGGTAAGGGTATCGAAAGCACTTAATTCCGCGATAAGCTTTCCTCATACTTTACATTGATACACGACTTTCGTTACAATTGAATGCATCTAATTATACTTTCCGATTAATTAGAATTACATTACATCAACTGAATGCATCTCAATGTGTTTTACAATGACTTATCTTCAAGATCTCTCCGGAAAAGAATGCCTGTGTTCTCCAGTTGTAACGACATTGTTGTAATATTGTAATTCTAATTCATCGCAAAGCATATTTAGATGCATTCATCTCAAAGCATATTTAGATGCATTCATCGCATCATGTAAATATGCTTATATTTAGATGTATTAAATTGTAACGAAATTCGTGCATCAATGTAAAGTACGAGGAAAGCTTATCGCCGAATTAAAGGGTATGTACAGTTCTGGTCGAGGTGAGGATTTAGCATTTAACGTTTTGCGAGATATTCAGAAACCACTCTATGAGATGTCAAAGAGCATACAAATCTAATGGTATCAAAAGTCTATTTGATGAAAATCGGTTTTGGAATGGCTGAGATATACAAAAACAGGGTGAAATAAAGATCCTAATAAAAGGCGTGGCCTGTCGCCTTTTATTATTATCACTTTTTTGGATATCTCAGCCATTCGAAAACCAATTTTCATGAAATAAACGTTGAATCCCTCTTAAAATTACATGCTCTTTCATATTTCATAAAAAGGTTTCTCATTATCTCACTTAAGAATGTCCAAAACATGAATTCCTACCTCAACCAGTACTGTACAGTCGATACCCATGACGCCTCTTTTCGTCACCACTGATGTTCAACTGCTTTATGTAATTTAAGCCCTCGATTTCATATTACACACTCTGGAAAAGAACGCCTGTGTTATTGAGCACTGAGAAGCATTTAACTCAGGCCAAAATTCGATAACTGTTTTGGGGACATTGTTCCCTGCATCAATTTCGTTACGCTACCCTACTTTTTCCATCACCCTTTATGCTTTAGGTATCTTAGCCCTCAAATGCAAAGCACATGGCTCAAAGTGAGAAAGTCCTTGGTGTGGACACATTCAAATGCATGGAACTTCAAAGAACAGCAAAGTGGTATTAAAAGAGTTTGATATTTTACTTACTATTACTATTGTTGCGGGACAATGTTAGTTGTGTTGATGGCTTTGACTACTGGGGGCTTTGCAGGATGTTTATCGAGCGGGAATGATACCCCCAACAAACAGGCAGATTTTCAGCAATGGAATAGAGTTAAGAAGTAAGATATAAGGTGCAGATACATTCACACAATTAATAATAATAATAATAATACAGGGTACTTATAATGCGCCAGTTCCACATAGTGAACGTGCTCAAAGCGCAGTAAAAGAAGTAAGTTATGAAATACAAAAATCCTTACAGAAACATGCACATGAAAATGAATGACACAATAATGATAATGAAAAAATATACATCATAATATACAATTCTACTGGAAAATGGTTATGAACAAATGAGTCTTGAGGGCAACTTTAAAGGAGTCAACATTCGAAATGTGACGGATAGCTTGAGGCAACTGATTCCACAGGTAAGGTCCAGCATGTGCAAACGACCGATCCCCCCATGATTTCTTCGTTTTTGGAACAACAAGCAATCTACAATCGGATGACCTTAAACATCTGGAAGGATTATAAAATGTCAGTAAATTAACATTGTACTCTGGGGCAGATCCATGTATGCAATGAAAAACAAATACATGTAGTAATAGTTTAAATACAATGCGAGATTCAACAGGTAACCAATGCAATGAGGACAAAACAGGGGTAATGTGAGTATTTCTCCTGGTATGGGTAACAATGCGGGCTGATGAATTTTGCAATTTTTGTAACCGTGAAAGTTGAGATTGTGGTAGCTGAAATAGGAGTGCATTACCAAAGTCAAGTCGGGAATATATAAGAGCATGAACTATTTTTTCTGTGGCTGAACGAGTTAAATACTTGCGAATAATGCCCAAATTGCGTAACTGATATCTCACGGATTTACAGACAGCAGATATCTGAACAGACATGGACATTGCAGAATCAAATAATACTCCAAGATTTCTACATGATTTAGATGGAGCAATAACCACATCATTGTCAACCGTTAAAGAAGGAAGACTAACCTTGTCAAGTAGAACCTTGGAACCAATAAATAACACTCTGACTTTTCCTGATTTAACTTCAATGAATGCGAGCTCATCCACTTTTTGATATCATGGATGCAAGCCTCAAGTTTCTGAATGATGTCAACGACATTGGTCTGGGTAGGTAGAAATGATGTATATATCTGGATATCATCAGAGTAACAGTGATAGTTAAAAGAGTGACAATGTAAAATCTCTTTCAAACCAGTCAGATAAATCGAGAAAAGCGTTGGGCCCCGACAGATCCTTGTGGGACACCACATTCTAATGGAGCAGGATCAGATTTTGCATTATTAACACAAACAACCTGAAACCTTCAGATAAGTATGACTTGAACCACTCAAGAGCTTTACCATCAACACCTAATGACTTCAAAGTATTCACCAGAATCGTATGGTTAACAGTATCAAATGCTGATGATAAATCAAGCAGTAAGAGAACAGTAATCTTTCCATCGTCCATATCTCTCAAAATATCATTGGATAAGTTAACTAGTAAGGTCTCAACACTATAATGCGGCGATATGCTGTCTGACGGTTATCTAAGAGATTATTCTCCAGCAGATAGTCTGATAATCGTGAAAAAAACAACACGCTCAAGGATCTTGGACAAAAATGGAAGGTTCGATACAGGCCGGTAATGCTGCAGAGCCTCAGGATCAAGGGATGGCTTCTTTAACAAAGGGTGAATGTAAGCCAACTTCAATGAGACTGGGACTGATGCCTGCTGAAGACTCATATTAACAATGCTGGTTATTATAGGTGCAAAAACTGTAGCACACTCTTTCACTATGATGGTAGGAATCGGATCTAACTCGCAGGACTTTGGTGATATGTTGCGCAGAAATTTCTCAATCTCAGCTGGAGTGGTAGATTCAAATGATAACAAAGATGCACTTGTTTCCAAGGGTGGTTGAGGGGTGACATCTGCATGAAATTTGCTACATATGTTACTAATCTTTGACTTGAAGAACTGGATGAAGAGCTGTGCCAAGGATTGAGCATTCACATGAGCTGGAAGGGGTGATGACTTCTTACGATTCAGGAGACGATTAGCCACACTAAATAGACGCTTCGAATCCGATCCGCAGTCTTCAACGAGACTAACATAATAGTTACGCTTGGCCTTGCGAATAAGAGAATGAACAATCTGTCTCTGATGGGAGTACAGCTGCCGATCTATCTATAGTTTGCCTTTGGTACGCCATTTCCGTTCAGCTTTTCGACAGCTACGCTTAGCAAGGATGATCTCATGAGTATACCATGGACTTCTGGACTGATCCCTCCTGATGCACATCTTAGCAGGTGCAACAGTGTCGAGAATGGTGCCTAGATGCGAGTTATAATTGTCAACAGCACTGCACACATCCAAGTCAGATAAAGACAACTTAAAGGCATTGCAAACATCAGCAGCAAATGCAATCCTATCTATCGATCTGATATTTCGAACAACCTTGTATCTCCTAGTCTGGCGAGGTTTATCAAGATGGAGGTTGCAAGTAATGGCAGACTGATCAGATATGCCAGGTATGACTTGAACATTGGAATGAAATTCACACTCGGACCAGCGAAACAGTAATACATCGAGAATGTGTCCCTTCTCATGGGTAGGGACATCTATAACCTGGATGAGACCGTGGCTAGAGAGCAATTCATTGAATTTTTTAGTGTTGGAAGAAGCCAAATTGTCCAGATGAACATTCAAGTCACCACATATCAAGAGAGGTGTCGGACGAAAAAAGTTATCATCGAGCATGGATGAGAACTCATCTAAGAACTTAGTGAAAGAAGATCGAGTCCCAGGTGGCCTGTAGATAGCGACAATATCGGTGCTGATGCTGTTTGATGTAACAGTACCTGACATCACTTCTAAGCTGTCATAGACAGAAGATGGTTTAACACTCACGTTCAGTTCATTGCGGTGAAGGAATCCAATGCCTCAACGTCGTCTACCAGGTCTGGGTCGGTGCTTGAAGATAAAGCCATCTGGACAGAAGTCAGCCACCACTGCGTCATCACATGGAGTAAGCCATGTCTCACAGGCTGCGTTTATCAACTTTCCCCTGTTTAAACGGCTTTCGATAGCCCTTTCGATAGCCCTTTCGAAAGCCCTTTCCATAGCCCTTTCGAGAGCCCTTTCCAAAGCCCTGACTGCCTGTACTATTAATGTGCCGCTTGTTTTCTAAGAAGGGACGGCGAAAAGCAATTACCATCATGATGCAATGTCACATGAATCAATTGTCTTCCTATCTGTGAGGCAGCTCCAGTTTAGCACATACTTCAAATATTTCTGAGTGGCGTCATGAGACTTTGGCTGCGTTTATCAACTTTCCCCTGTTTAAACGGCTTTCGATAGCCCTTTCCAAAGCCCTTTAGAAACGGCTTTCAAAATAGTTGCTTTTATCAACTCTCTTCGCGAACACAATTTTTTAACTGGCCTGTCACTGCACAGCTGCATTGCGCCATTCGACCCGAGGAGAAGTACAAGTACTGAAGTACAAGACTACAAAGCCGTTTCAAAACAGCTTTGCGTTTATCAACTTCCAAAAGGTTTTTACAAACAGGTTTCTGAAAACCTGTTTAGGAAACCTGTTTGGGTAGCCACAAATTTGGGGCTTTCGAACAGGCTTTCCTAAAGGGCTTTCAAAACAGCTTTGCAGTTATCAACTCGTAAAAATTCCTTGAAAGCTGTTTGGATAACCTGTTTCTGCCGAGAAAAGGAGTTGATAAACGCACCCACAGACGCATACCATGTCAAGGTGCTTATCTATGACAAAATCTTGAAATTCTGAAGATTTATTCCTGATTGAGCGAACATTAAGAACACAAAAATTCAATTTATCGTGCCTTGCTTCCACAGAAGAGGTATCGTGTGAGAGATTAGGAGATCTCTCTTTGGATAGTTGATGTTCATGCTGCTGCTGTCTTCTTCTTCTCCTTCTGAAGCCCTTGCTTCCACGATGAGTCTTTCTTCTGCGATGAATACCCAAGGCTTTGATCCTGCTGAATAGTTCATCAGGCAGTCTGGTGTAGAGCACACGTGCAAAATTCACCATCACGATGAGAGAGTTACAACATGGAGTTCATTTGGAAAATCGTATTTCCGGGCAAACTGCTAGTTTATTGGCAGATACTTTCGTTGACACACGTACATGATCGACATCAGTTGCTAAAGGACTTGTCGAAATGCATGACACGAAAACTCTCGCTAAAGTCCCCTGATTCAAGAATAAGTCGCTCTCTCAAGAAGTCAGAGCAATCGGTATTTATACCCCAATGCTTAATGTATTTCTTATTCGGGTGATTCAAATTATGTGGAAGCTATGAGAAACTTAGAATATTTGGGTGCATACCTTGATATAGGGTAAAACATAGAATTCTTCAGAAGACTATACACAACGCAGAATTCCAAACGATGTAATTCGAGAAATGGTCAGAATTGACGGAATGTACAAGGAATGTATACTTTATCAGAGATTCAGGCTAGAGCGGAAATCCACTTGTTTTGAAATATGCCCTGTTCGGCACTCTATGAGGTAGAGTTATACCCAAAATCCTAATGTATTGGGACGAATGCCGGAAAGAGGAGAAACCCTAGTAAGTGTCAACATGGATGGGTGTGCTTGGCACGTGTGGAATGTAAACACTGACCCCACAAGAATTCGCTGCTGAAGGCAAGTGGTTTTCATATACAACGAGGTACAATTGTTCTGCATGGACAGTGGTTTTCTTCTTATCCACATTCGTTACACTATTATACTAAAGTGATGCCTAAACTATGCAAAAGGTATCATAATTTCACTTCGTCATCCTGTTATGTTCAACTGCCGTATGTGATCTTGCCGCGTTTTTGCGTCAACTTTTACTTACAGTTGTCTAATAGATTTTAACTCTCTGATCCAAAGGGAAAGTTACTTGAAGATAATCCTTCGTACAGCACATTGACATGCATTCAATTGTAAAGAAATTTGGTGTATCAATGGTATCCGTAGAATTAAGCGATTTCTTTACCCTTGATGCGTCTTTTCGTCACCACTGACGTTAAACTCCTTTATGTATCTAGGCCCTCGATTGCATATTGCATCTCTCTGGAAAGGAATGCCTGTGTTAGGATGCAGTGAAAAGCATTCAACTCTAGACCAGAGTTGGATAACTGATTGGGATATATAAACACATTGTTGACTCCATCAATTTCGTTATCTTTGCCGACTATTTCTCTAAATGTTTGAGCCCTCAAATGCAAAGCACATGTCTCGATAAATGAAAGTCTTTGGTTTTTATGCATTGAAAGGCATGACACTTGAAAGAACACCAAATAGTATTAACAGAGTTTGATATATTACTTACTATTAGGATCTACTATTATACCAAAAGTGATACCTAAACTAAGCAAAACGTATCATATTTAAATTCTTTACTTTTTATGTTCAACTACCGTATGTGATTTCATCACCCTTGCTGCGTTTTTTTTTTTCCGTCAACCTCTATTTACAACTGTCTTATAGACTTGAGCTCTCTAATCAAAAGTGCATATCACTTGAAGATAATTCATCGCAAAGCACATTGGGATGCATTCAATTGTAACGAAATCGGTGTTTTAATGTAATCTATATCGAAAGCATTTCGCGGAATTCAGCGATTCCGTCACTATTGCCGCCTCTTTTCGTCACCGGTAACGTTAAACGCCGTTATGTACGTAAGCCCTCGATTGCATATATTACATCACTGCGGAAAAGAATGCCTGCGTTATGGAGCATTAATAATTATTCAACTCCATGCCATCATACCAAAGTGATGTCTTAACTAAGCAGGAGGTTTCTTAATTTTACTGACGTTCATTCAACCCCTTTTATGTATGTAAGCCCTCTTTTTATATTGAATGTCTCCGAAAAAAAAAAATAACGCCTCTTTTATGGAACATTAAGCATTCAACTCCATGCATCTATATCAAAGTGATACCTACACTAAGCAAAACGTTGCTTAATTTCACTTCGTCACAATTTTATGTTCAACTGCAGTGTGTTATTTCGTCACCATTTTTGCTGCAACCTTTATTTACAACTGTCTAATATATTTGAGGTCTATAATCAAAAGCGCGTTACTTTAAGATAATTCATCGTAAAGCACATTTAGATGCATTAAGTTGCAACGAATTTGGTGTTTTTACGTAAACTATAATGAAAGCATTTCGCAAAATTCAGCGATTTCGTCATCACTGACGTTTAACGAAGCCCTAAGCCCTATATTGCATATCGCATCTCTGAGGAAAAGAATGCCTGTATTATGGAGCATTGATGATTATTCAACTCCATGCAACCATACAAAAGTGATGTCTAAATTTGTTACAATTTTATGGTCATCTCCCTTGTGTGATTTCTCCGCCCCTGCAGCATCTTTTTGCGTCAACCTTTATTTACATGTGTCTAATAAATTTGAGGTCTTTAATAAAAAAACGCAAGTAATTCATCGCAAATCATATTGAGATGTATTCAATTGTAACGAAATTGGTATATCAATGCAAATTATAATTAAAGCATATCGCAGGAATTAAGCGAATTCGTCACCCTTGCTGAATCTTTTCGTCAGTACTGACGTTTTACTTTTTATGTATGTAAGCCCTCGGTTGCATATTGCATCTCTCCGGAAAAGAATGTCTGTGTTATGGAGCGATTATATCAAAGTGATGCCTAAACTGAGCAAAATGTTTCTTAATTTCAGTTTGTCCCAATTTTATGTTTAACCGCCGTGTGTGATTTCGTCACCATTTGCCGCGTTTTTCGTCAACCTTTATTTACAACTGTCTAATAGACGAGCTCACTAATCAATAGGGCAGGTCACTTGAAGATAATTCATCGCAAGGCACATTGAGATGCATTCAATTGTAACGAAATTTATGTATCACTGTTAAGTAGGAGGAAAACCCATCGCGGAAGTAAGCGCTTTCGATACAATTCCCGCCTCTTTTCGTCACAACTGACACTCAATGATAGTATCCTGCATCTCTCCGAAAAAAAAAAGAACGCCTGTTTCATGGAACATTGATAAGCATTGAACTCCAACAACTAAACCAACGCGATACCTAAACTAAGCAAAACGTATCTTAATTTCACTTTAATAGTCACAATCTAATGTTCAACTTCAGTGTGTGATTTCTTAAGCTCTGCCGCTTTTTTGCGTCAACCTTAATTTACAACTGTCTAACAGATTTAAGGTTTCTAATCAAAAGTGCAAGTCACTTGAAGATATTTCATCGAGAAGCATATTGAGATGCATTCAATTGCAACGAAATTGGTGTATCAATGCAAATTATAAGGAAAGCATATCGCGGAATTCAGCGATATCGTCACCCAACTGCCGTTTGTGATTTCGTCACCCCAGACGCGTTTATTTATTTTCTGCAGTCAACCTTCATTTAAAACTGTTTAATGGACTTGAGCTCACTAATCAATAGTGCAAGTCACTTGAAGATGATTCATCGCAAAGAACACTGAGATTCATTCACTTGTAATGAAATTAGTGTTTTCATGTAATCTATAAGGAAGGCATATCGCGGAATCAAGCGATTTCTACACTCTTGACGCCTCTTTTCGTCACTATTGACGTTTAACTCCATTATATTTTTTTAGCCCCCGATTATATGTTGCGTCTCTCCGGAAAAGAACGCATGTTTAATAGAGCTTTGATAAGTATTCAGCTACATGCAACTATACAAAAATAATAAGCAAAACGTATCTTTATTTCACTTCGTCACCCTTTTATGTTCAACTGCCGTATGTAATTTCGTCACCCATGACACGGTTTTTGCGTCAATTTACAACTGTCTGATAGATTTGAGGGCTCTAATCAAAAGCGTAAGTCACTTGAAGATAATTCATCATAAAGCACATTGAGATGCATTCAATTGCAACGAAATTTGTGTTTTAATGTAATCTATAACGAAAGCATTTCGCCGAAATTAGCGATTTTGTCACCCTTGCCGCCTATTTTCGTCACCACTGACGTTCAACTCTTTATGTATGTAAGCCCTCGATTGGGTATTCCATCCCTCCGTAGAAGAACGCCTGTTTTATAGAGGTTTGATAAGCAACTACATTAAAATTATACCAAAGCGATGCCTAAATTAAGCAGAACTTATCTTAATTTCACTTCGTCACAAGTTTATGTTCAACTGCCGTTATATTACTTCGTCAGCCATGACGCGTTTTTTTTTTCAATCTTACTTATAACTGTCTAGTTGATTTAAGGTCTGTAATCAAAAGCGGAAGTCACTTGAAGATAATTCATCGTAAAGCACATTTAGACGCATTCAGTTGTAACGAATTCGGTGTTTTAATGTAAACTATAAATGACGTAAAATTTACGTCAATTTTGCTACGTATTTTTCATGTCAAATTAACGACGTATTAAATCACGTAAGATCTAAGTTGTTTTGCGACGTATTTAGCACGTCATGAAAACGACGTCATAATTACGTCAAATTTACTTTGTTTTGTGACGAATCCCTGACGGCATATGAGCGATGTATTGTTGTCGCAACAGCCGTTCTTTTCCGGAGAGATGCAATTTGCTGTCGAGGGGTGTAGAGCCCACTAATGTCAAAATCGCCCATTGATGTCAAAACAACCACTAATGTCATAACACGTCGACGACAAATGTCAAAACAACCACTAATGTCATAACACGTCGACGACAAATGTCATAACAACCACTAATGTTATAACACGTCGACGAATAATGTCATAACAACCACTAATGTCATAACACGTCGACGACAAATGTCAAAGTCGGATTAACCACTAATGACACGTCGACGACAAATGTCAAAATTTCCATTTATACTGCAAATGTCATAACACGTCGACGACAAATGTCAAAATCGGATAAACCACTAATGTCATAAGACGTCGACGACAAATGCCAAAATTTCCAAATTTACTGCAAATGTAATGACGCATCACAAGGGCGGAATCAGGAATTCCATAAAATCAAAGGCTGGTGCCAACCCCTCCCCCCCATTTTCTTCTTGTTATTTCTGTTGTGTTGATAAAATAAGGAGAGGGGCACTAAAGGGGGATGCACCCCCTCTCAATCCGCGATTGCGTCAACCGCAAATGTCAAAATCGGGAATTAACCACAAATGTCATAACACGTCGACCACAAAGGTCATAACGCGTCACAGGGGCGTATCCAGGAATTCCGTGAAGGGGAGGCACCTTTACAAAATCAAAGGCTCGCGCGACCCCCTCCCCATTTTCTTCTTTTCATTTTGTCTTGTTTTAACAAAATATAAAGAAGGGGCACCATGGGGATGCGCCCCCTCTCGATCCATGATTGCTTCAACCACAAATGACAAAACTCATTGCTTGCATTACAGGGGGGATCCAGGAATTTCGTAAAGGGGAGGCGTCTTTACAAAGTCAAAGGCTTGCGCGACCCTCCCCCTCCCCCATTTTCTTCTTTTTATTTCTGTTGTGTTGACGAAATAAAGAGAGGGGGCAATAATGGGGGATGCGCCCCCTCTCAATCCGCGATTGCGTCAACCGAATGTCAAAATCGGAGATTAACCACAAATGCCATAACGCGTCGACCACAGATGTCAACATTTTTAAACTAACTGCAAATGTCATAACGCGTCACAGGGATGGATCCAGGAATTCCGTAAAGGGGAGGGGCGCCTTTAAAAAATCAAAGGCTGGCGTGACCCCCCCCCCCCCCATTTTCTTATTCTTTATTTCTGTTGTGTTAACATAAGATAGTGAGAGGGCACCAGAGGGCGAAGCGCCCCCTCTCGATCCATGATTGCGTCAACCACAATAATATCAAAACTCGTTGCTTGCATAACGGGGTCGGATCCAGAAATTCCGTAAAGGCTACCGGAACCCCCCCCCCATTTTTTTGTTTAATCTATGCTGTTTTAACCACAAAAAAAGAAAAGAAAAGAAAGGGAGCACCAGAGGGGTGTAACCCCTGTCGATCCATCATTGCGTCAACCACAAATTACCAAAATCATTGTTTGCATTACAGGGGCGGATCCAGGAATTTCGTAAAGGGGAGGCGTCTTTGCAATGTCAAAGGCTGGCGCAACCCTCCCCCTTCCCCATTTTCATATTTCTATTTCTGTTGTGTTGACGACATAAAGAGAGGGGGCACTAAAGAGGAATGCGCCCCCTCTCCCACCTCCCCCATTTTCTTCTTTTTATTTCTGTTGTGTTAACAAAACTTAGCGAGGGGGCACCAGAGGGGAATGCGCTCCCTCTCGATCCGCGATTGCGCCAACCGCAAATGTCAAAATTGGATTAACCATAAATGTCATAAGACGTCGACCACAAAAATGTCAAAATTTCCAAACGTACTGCAAATGTCATAATGCGTCATAGGGGCGGAGCCAGGAGTTTCGTAACGGGGAGCCGCCTTTACAAAATTAGAACTGCCGCACCCCCTATTTTTTTCTTTTTATTTCTGTTGTTTGAAAAAAAAATGAAAGAAGGCGCCAGAGAGGAATGCGCCCCCTCTCGATCCGCGATTGCATTATAGGGGCGGGTCCAGGAATTCCGTAAAGGGGAGACGCCTTTAAAAAATCAAATGCTTGCGCAAACCACCTCTCCTTTTTTTTTTATTTCTTTTGTGTTAACAAAAATAGAGACGGGGAGGGGGTATACCGCCCCCCCTCTCGATCCGCGACTGTGTCAACCACAAGTTTATGGCAAATCTCATTGTTTGCATTGCATGTGGCGGAACCAGGAATTCCGTAAAGGGGAGGCCCCTTTACAAAATGAAAGACTGCCGCACCCCCATTCTTTTCTTTTTCTTTTTTTTTGTTTAAACAAAAGAAATCAAAAGAAATAAATAAGGGGAGGGGGATTGCGCAAGCCTTTCATTTTGGAAAGACGTCTCCCCTTTGCGCTTTACGGAATTCTTGGACCCGCCCCCGTAATGCAAGCAATGAGTTTTGACATTTGTGGTTTACGCGATCGATACCCCCTCTCTATTGGTTGTTGTTGTTGTTGTTGTTGAAGTGTATCTTTGCCCAAACAATTATTTTTGATATGTGAAAGAGACACATTTCAGTAGTCCATTGCACCACATTTTAGAGAAAAGGGTTCATTAATTAGTGAAATAATGCATCTGAAAATTTCTAAACACAATGGGTCTGGGAGGCAAGACTACAGCAAACCCTATTGTTTGCAGTGGGTTAAGGTGGCCTCACACTATGCGTTTTTTTCGATCGCATTGCTTGCGATCTGTTGCGGTTGCCAGATCGTAATCATCGAGTCGCATAGTGTGAGCGCAACGACCGCAAGGCTTGCGAAATTTCAGCCGGTTGCAAGGGTTCGCAGAGGCAACCGCAGACGATCGGCAAGGTTTTGAACATGTTCAAAATTTGGCAGAAGCCGCAAGGAGGTCGCAAAGCTTGCGGACGCCTCCAAGTCGCAAGAAGTCGCAGGCGGTCGAGAACCGCACGCGACTTCTCGAAACCGCAAGCAGTCGCAAGAAAAAAAAAAAAAAAAACGCATAGGGCTCACACCTGTAAATAAAATGGAATGTCCCAGACCCCTTCACAAATATACCAAAGATACCAAGATAAATGAAGAGAAAAATTAATTAAAAATCAGTGATGTAGTTTGGCGAAAAACTGAATAGCTGTAGATATTGAGTATGAATTCCTCTACAAACTGCATTTTGGTTGGAAGATGAAAGCTTTTCTGATGGAATTTGAGGGGACTATATTTCATTGGCTGCATGTACCGAAAATAGGTGATTTTTTTGAGTGACAAGAACTCGTAGGCTGGCTTTGCGGACCCTTGAACAGAGTTTGAGCCAAAGAGCCTACCTTGAAAATTTGATGGATGAAAAGGTATATCTCACTTATTCAGGTTAGTGAATATGAAACACCTCATTTCTCCCAGCTATTTTACAGAATTTTTTGACATTTGAATTTTAACACACGTCTCTATGGGGATTTATTTACCCGTGTGAGCCCTATAGAGAATGCACGTAATGCACACAAGTCAATGGGAAGTACTAGTCTAGTATTCATCCAACACAAGCTGTGCTGGTTTATGTTGATCTATTATGTCAGATCCCTTCCACCCCCCTCCTCCCCCACCCTACCCTACCCCCCCCCCCTCTCGATCGGCGATTGCGTCAACCACAAATGTCAAAACTCATTGCTTGCATTACAGGGGGCGGAACCAGGAATTCCGTAAAGTGGAGGCCCCTTTACAGAATTAAAGACTGCCGCTTTAACTGTCGTTTAAAAAGAAAAAGAAATACAAAGAAATTAATAAGGGGGAGGGGGATCGCACCAACCTATCATCTTGAGAAGACGTCTCCCCTTTACGCTTTACGGAATTCCTGGACCCGCCCCTGTAATGCAAGCAATGAGTTTTGACATTTGTGGTTGACGCAATCGCCGATCGAGAGGGGGTGCATTCCCCTCTGGTGCCCCTTTCTATTTTTTGTTTTTGTTTTGTTCAAACAACAGAAATGAAAAAAAAAATAGGGGGTGCGGCAGGTTTTAATTTTGTAAAGGCGCCTCTCCTTTACGGAATTCCTGGATCTGCCCCTGTAATGCAAGCAATGAGTTTTGGCATTTTGTGGATGACGTAATCGCGGATCGAGACGGGCGCATCCCCCTCTGATGCCCCCTCTTTTTTTTTTTCTTCAAAACAACATAAATGATAACAAAAAGGTGGGGGATGCGTCAGGCTTTAATTATGCAAAGGTGCCCCCCTCCCCTTTACGGAATTCCTGGACCCGCCCCTGTAACGCAAGCAATGAGTTTGGTAATTCGTGGTTGACGCAATCATGGATCGAGATGGGGCGCATCCCCCATGCTGCCCCCTCTCGATCCATGATTGCGTCAACCACAAACGACCAAACTCATTGCTTGCATTACAGGGGCGGAAAGGGTGACAAAATTGCTTAAATCAACGGATACCATTGCTACACCGATTCCTTTGCAATTGAATGCATGTAAATGTGCTTTACGATGAATTATCTTCAAGTGACTTGCACTTTTGATTTGCCAGCTCAAATCTATTAGACAGTTGTAAATAAATGTTGACGAAAAAAATGTGAAAAGGGTGACGAAATCACAGTGACGAAGGGAAATTATGATACCTTTTGTTTAGTTTAGGCATCAATTTGGTATAATAGTAATAGTAAGTAATATATCAAACTGTAAATAACAATTTACTGTGCTTTCAAGTTAAATGAATTAGGCTGACGAAATCGCTTAATCCCACGATATGCTTTCCTTATAATTTGCGTTTCTACACCAATTTCGTTACAATTAAATGTGCTTTGTGATGAATTATCTTTAAGAGACTTGCGTTTTTTATTAAAGAGCGCAAATCTATTAAACAGTTGTAAATAAAGTTTGACGAAAACACGCGGCAAGGGTGACAGAATTACATACGGTATTGGAGCATAAAAGGTTGACGAAGTGCAATTATTATAAGTTTTGGCATCACTTTTGTATAATACTAATAGAAAGAAATATATCAAAGTCTTTAATACTCAGTACCACTTTGCTGTGCTTTCAAGTTCCATGCCTTTGAATGCGTGTATACCAAAGACTTTCTCACTTTCAGCCACGTGCTTTCCATTTGAGAGCTAAGATGCCTAAAGCATAATGGGTGAGGGAAAAAGTCGGGTAGTTTGACGAAATTAATACAGTCAACAATATCCAGTTATCGAACTTTGGCTTTGAATTGAATGCTTCTAAATACTCCATAACACACAGGCATTCTTTTCCTGAGAAATGCAACATGAAATCGAGGACTTACATACATATGAGTTATACGTCAGTGATGACGAAAAGAGATGGCAATTGTGACGAAATCACTTAATTCCCGCGATATGCTTTCGTTATTGATTACATTAAAACACCAATTTCGTTACAATTAAATGCATCTAAATGTGCTTTGCGATGAATTATCTTCAAGTGACTGCACTTTTGATTAGAGAGCCGAAGAACTTAAATTATGATACGTTTTGCTTAGTTTAGGCATCACTTTGGTATAATAGTAGATCCTATTCGTAAGCAATATATCAAACTTTGTTAATATCACTTTGGTGTTTTTTAAAAGTTTCATGCCTTTTAATGCGTAAAAACCAAAGACTTTAATTTGAGGGATGAAATACTTAAAGCATATAGGGCATTGAAAATTAGTCGGTGAGGATGACGAAATTGTTAGAGTCAACGATATGTTTATATGTCCAAAACAGTTATCCAACTTTCATGTCGAGTTCAATGCTTATCACTGCTCCATAACGCAGACTTTCTTTTCCGTAGAGATGGAATATGCAATCGAGGACTTACGTACATAAAGGAGTTCAACGTCAGTGGTGACTAAAAGAGCTGGCAAGGTTGATGAAATCGCTTAATTCCACGAATGTTTCCGTTATAAATTACAATATTTCATCGATGTCGTTACACATCTCAATGTGCTTTCCGGGAAATGATCTTCAAATGATTTGGACTTTTGATTAGAGAGCAAATCTATTGGACAATTTTGAAGCAAAAACGCGGCAATTGCTACGAAATCACTTACAGCAGTTGAACATGAAAGGTTTATGAAGTGAAATTATTATGCATTTTGCTTAGTTTCGGCATCACTTTGGTATAATAATAATATTAAGTAATATATCAAACTCCGTCAATGCAATTTTGCTGTGCTTTCAAGTTCTATGTCTTGAATGCTTCTCAATGCTCCATAACACAGGCATTCTTTTCCGGAGAGATGCAATATAAAATCGAGGGATTATATACATAAAGGAGTTAAACGTCAGTGGTGACGAAAAGAGGCGGCAAGAGTGACGAAATCGCTTAATTCCGCGATATGTTTTCGTTATAGATTACATTAAAACACCAATTTCGTTACAATTGAATGCATCTCATTGTGCTTTGCGATGAATTATCTCCAAGTGACTTGCACTTTTGATTAGAGAGCTCGTCTATTAGGCAGTTGTAGAGGTTGACGCAAAAATGCAACAAGGGTAACGAAATCACATACGGCAGTTGAACAGAAAAAGTGAAGAATTGAAATATTGAGACGTTTTGCTTAGTTTAGGCATCACTTTTGTATAATTGTAGATCCTAAGAGTAATATATCAAACTCTGTTTATATCACTTTGGTATTCTTTCAAGTTTCATGCCTTTCAATGCCTAAAAACCAAAGACTTTCATTAAGGTTTGAGACGTGTCTTTTACATTTGAGGGGTGATATACTTATTGAAAATAAGTCGGCAAGGATGACGAAATTGTTGGAGTCAATGATATGTGCATATAATCTAAAACAGTTATCCAACTTTTATGTCGAGTTCAATACGCAGGCTTTCTTTTTCGGAGAGAAGCAATGTGCAATCGTCATTGGTGACAAAGATGACGAAATCGCTTAATTCCACGGATAACATTGATATAGAAATTACGTTACCATTGAATGCATGTCAATGCCCTTTGCAATGAATTGGCTTTAAGTGACTTGCACTTCTAATTAAAGAGTTCAAATATATTAGACAGTTGTAAGTAAAAGTTGACGCAAAACGCAGGAAAGGGTGACGAAATTACATACAGCAGTTGAGCATAGGGTGACAAAGTGAAATTAAGATTTTGCATAGTTTAGGTATCACTTTGGTATAATCGGAATAGTAACTGAAATATCAAACTATTGTAATTACACTTTGCTGTGCTTTCAAGTTCCATGTCTTTGAATGCGTCCATACTAAAGACTTTCTTTCTTTTTTTGAGACATGTGCTCTGCATTTAAGAGCTTAGATACCTAACGCATTAAGGGCGATGGGAAAAGTCGGGTAGGATGACGAAATTGATGCAGTCAACAATATCTATAGAACAGATATCGAACTTTGGCCTGGAGTTGAATGCTTCTCATTGCTCCATAACACTGGCGTTCTTTTCCGGAGAGATGCAATATGAAATCGAGGGCTTAAAATACATAAAGCAGTTGAACGTCAGTGGTGACGAAAAGAGGCGGTAAGGGTATCGAAAGCACTTAATTCCGCGATAAGCTTTCCTCATACTTTGATACACGACTTTCGTTACAATTGAATGCATCTAATTATACTTTCCGATTAATTAGAATTACATTACATCAACTGAATGCATCTCAATGTGTTTTACAATGACTTATCTTCAAGATATTGCATCTCTCCGGAAAAGAATGCCTGTGTTCTCCAGTTGTAACGACATTGATGTAATATTGTAATTCTAATTCATCACAAAGCATATTTAGATGCATTCATCGCATCATGTAAATATGCTTATATTTAGATGTATTAAATTGTAACGAAATTCGTGCATCAATGGAAAGTAAGAGGAAAGCTTATCGACGAATTAAAGGGTATGTACAGTTCTGGTCGAGGTGAGGATTTAGCATTCAACGTTTTGCGAGATATTCAGAAACCACTCTATGAGATGTCAAAGAGCATGCAAATCTAGGGGTATCAAAAGATTATTTGATGAAAATCGGTTTTGGAATGGTTGAGATATCCAAAAACAGGTTGAAATAAAGATCTTAATAAAAGGCGTGGCCTGTCGCCTTTTATTATTATCACTTTTTTGGATACCCCAGCCATTTGAAAACCAGTTTTCATGAAATAAACGTTGAATCCCTCTTAAAATTACATGCTCTTTCATATTTCATAAAAAGGTTTCTCATTATCTCACTTAGGAATGTCCAAAACATGAATTCCCACCTCAACCAGTACTGTACAGTCGATACCCATGACTCCTCTTTTCGTCACCACTGATGTTCAACTGCTTTATGTAATTTAAGCCCTCGATTTCATATTACATACTCTGGAAAAGAACGCCTGTGTTATGGAGCACTGAGAAGCATTTAATTCTAGACCAAAATTCGATAACTGTTTTGGGGACATTGTTCCCTGCATCAAATTCGTTCCCCTACCCTACTTTTTCCATTACCCTTCATACTTCAGGTATCTTAGCCCTCAAATGCAAAGCACATGGCTCAAAGTGAGAAAGTCCTTGGTGTGGACACATTCAAATGCATGGAACTTGAAAGAACAGCAAAGTGGTATCAAAAGAGTTTGATATTTTACTTACTATCACTATTGTTCCGGGACAATGTTAGTTGTGTTGTTGGCTTTCACTACTGGGGGCTTTGCAGGATGTTTACCGAGCGTTAATGATACCCCTAATAGACAGATATTCAGCAATGGAAGAGAGTTAATAAGTAATATATGAGGTGCAGATACACGCACACAATTCACCATCACGATGAGAGAGTTACAACATGGAGCTCTTTTGGAAAAACGTATTTCTGGGCAAACTGCTAGTTTATTGGCAGATACTTTCGTTGACACATGTACATGATCGACATCAGTTGCTATAGGACTTGTGTAAATGCATGACACGAAGACTCTCGCTAAAGTCCCCTGATTCAAGAATAAGTCCCTCACTCAAGAAGTCAGAGCAATCGGTATTTATACCACAATGCTTAATGTATTTCTTTAAACTTAAAAAAAGTATTCGGGTGATTCCAAATTTATAGAAGCTATGAGAAACTTAGAATACTTTGGTGCATACCTTGATATAGGGAAAAACATAGAATTCTTCAGAGGACTATACACAACGCAGAATTCCAAACGATGTAATTCGAGGAATGGTCAGAATTGACTGAATGTATACTTTATCAGAGATTCAGGCTAGAGCGGAAATCCACTTGTTTTGGAATGTGCCCTGCTCAGCAATTTATGAGGTAGAGTTATATCAAAAATTCTAATGTATTGGGACGAATTCCGGAAAGAGGAGAAACCCTAGAATGTGTCAACATGTATGGGTGTGCTTGGCACGTGTGGAATGTAAACACTGAGAACACGAGAATTCGCTTCGGAAGGCAAGTGGTTTTCATATACAATGAGGTACAATTGTTCATGGTCAGTGGTTTTCTTCTTATCCACATTCGTTACACTATTATACAAAAATGATGCCTAAACTATGCAAAAGGTATCATAATTTCACTTCGTCATCCTGTTATGTTATGTTATGGTATGTGATCTCGTCACAGTTGCCGCGTTTTTGCGTCAACTTTTACTTACAATATATTTTAACTCTCTAATTCAAAGGGAAAGTCACTTGAAGATAATCTATCGTAAAGCACATTGACATGCATTCAATTGTAAAGAAATTTGATGTATCAATGGGATCCGTAGAATGAAGCGATTTCTTTACCCTTACCCTTTACCCTTTTCGTCACCACTGACGTTAAACTCCTTTATGTATCTAGGCCCTCAATTGCATATTGCATCTCTCTGAAAAAGAATGCCTGTGTTAGGGAGCACTGAAAAGTATTCAACTCTAGACCAGAGTTGGATAACTGATTGGGATATATAAACACATTGTTGACTCCATCAATTTCGTTATCTTTGCCGACTATTTCTCTAAATGTTTGAGCCCTCAAATGCAAAGCACATGTCTCGATAAATGAAAGTCTCTGGTTTTTACGCATTGAACGGCGTGAAACTTGAAAGAACACCAAAGTGATGTTAACAAAGTTTGATATATTACTATTAGGATCTACTATTATACCAAAAGTGATATCTGAACTGATCAAAACGTAAAATAATTTCTTTAATTTTTATGTTCAACTGCCGTATGTGATTTCATCACCTTTGCTGCGTTTTTTCGTCAACCTCTATTTACTGTCTTATAGACTTGAGCTCTCTAATCAAAAGTGCATGTCACTTGAAGATGATTCATCGCAAAGCACATTGGGATGCATTCAATTGTAACGAAATCGGTGTTTTAATGTAATCTATATCGAAAGCCTTTCGCGGAATTTTAGCGATTCCGTCACTATTGCCGCCTCTTTTCGTCACCGGTAACGTTAAACTCCGTTATGCACGTAAGCCCACGATTGCATATATTACATCACTGAGGAAAAGAATGCCTGTGTTATGGAGCATTAATAATTATTCAACTCCATGCCATCATACCAAAGTAACTTGGTACCTCTTCCTTAACTAAGGAAGAGGTTTCTTAATTTTACTGACGTTCAACCCCTTTTATGTATGTAAGCCCTCTTTTTATATTGAATGTCTCGGAAAAAAAAATAACTCCTCTTTTATGGAACATTAAGCATTCAACTCCATGCATCTATATCAAAGTGATACCTACACTAAGCAAAACGTTGCTTAATTTCACTTTGTCACAACTGTATGTTAAACTGCAGTGTGTTATTTCGTCACCATTGCGGCGTTTTTGCTGCAACCTTTATTTACAACTGTCTAATAGATTTGAGGTCTATAAACAAAAGCGCGTCACTTTAAGATAATTCATCTTAAAGTATATTTAGATAAATTAAGTTGTAACGAATTTGGTGTTTTTACGTAAACTATAACGAAAGCATTTCGCAAAATTCAGCGATTTCGTCATCACTGACGTTTAACGAAGTTATGTACGTAAGCCCTAGATTGCATATTGCATCTCTGAGGAAAAGAATGCCTGTGTTATGGAGCATTGATAATTATTCAACTATATGCAACCATATAAAAGCGATGTCACAATTTTATGGTCATCTGCCTTGTGTGATTTCTCCACCCCTGCAGCGTTTTTTAGGTTAACCTTTATTTACATCTGTCTAATAAATTTGAGGTCTTTAATAAAAAAACGCAAGTAATTCATCGCAAATCATATTGGGATGTATTCAATTGTAACGAAATTGGTGTATCAATGCAAATTATAATTAAAGTATATCGCGGAATTAAGCGAATTCGTCACCCTTGCTGAATCTTTTCGTCAGTACTGACGTTTTACTTTTTATGTATGTAAGCCCTCGCTTGCATATTGCATCTCTCCGGAAAAAAAAATGTCTATGTTATGGAGTGATTATATCAAAGTGATGCCTAAACTGAGCAAAATGTTTCTTAATTTCAGTTTGTCACAATTTTATGTTTAACCGCCGTGTGTGATTTCGTCACCCTTGCCGCGTTTTTCGTCAACCTTTATTTACAACTGTCTAATAGACGAGCTCACTAATCAATAGGGCAGGTTACTTGAATATGATTCATCGCAAGGCACATTGAGATGCATTCAATAGTAACGAAATTTGTGTAGGCGGAAAACCTATCGCGGAAGTAAGCGCTTTCGATACAATTCCCGCCTCTTTTCGTCACAGCTGACGTTCAAGGATAGTATACTGCATTGAACTCCAACAACTAAACCAACGCGATACCTAAACTAAGCAAAACGTATCTTAATTTCACGTAGTCACAATTTCAGTTCAACTTCAGTATGTGATTTCGTAAGCTATGTCGTGTTTTTAGTGTCAACCTTTATTTGCAATTGTCTAGTAGATTTGAGTTTCTAATCAAAAGCGCAAGTCACTTGAAAACATTTCATCGAAATGCATAAGGAGATGCATTCAATTGCAACAAAATTGGTGTATCAATGCAAATTATAAGAAAAGCATATTGCGGAATTCAGCGATGTCGTCAACCAACGGCCGTTTGTAATTTCGTCACATGACGAAACTTCAACTGACGCGTTTTTCTGTCAACCTTTACTTTCTGGAGTCAACCTTTATTTAAAACTGTCTAATGGACTTGAGCTCACTAATCAATAGTGCAAGTCACTTGAAGATATTTCATCGAGAAGCATATTGAGATGCAGTCAATTGCAACGAAATTGGTGTATCAATGCAAATTATAAGGAAAGCATATCGCTGAATTCAGCGATATCGTCACCCAACTGCCGTTTGTGATTTTGTCACCCGTGACGTTTTTTCTGTCAACCTTTACTTTCTGCAGGTCAACATTCATTAAAAACTGTCTAAATAATAGAGCTCACTAATCATTAGTGCAAGTCACTTGAAGATGATTCAACGCAAAGAACAGTGAGATGCATTTACTTGTAATGAAATTAGTGTTTTCATGTAATCTATAAGGAAGGCATATATCTCTCCGGAAAAAAAAAAAAACAAAAACGCATGTTTCTTGAACGCATGTTTCATGAACGCATGTTTCAATGAACTCCAACAACTAAACCAATGCGATACATAAACTAAGCAAAACGTATCTTAATTTCATTTAGTCACAATTTTATGTTCAATTTCATTGTGTGATTTCGCAAGCTATGCCGCGTTTTTTGCGTCAACATTGATTTACAACTGTCTAATAGATTTGAGGTTTCTAATCAAAAGCGCACGTCACTTGAGATGCATTCAATTGCAACGAAATTGGTGTATCAATGTAAATTATAAGGAAGGCATATCGCGGAATTCAGCGATATCGTAACCCAACTGCCGTTTCTGATTTCGTCACCCCAGACGCGTTTTTTTCTGTCAACCTTTACTTTCTGCAGTCAACCTTCATTTAAAACTGTCTAATGCAGTCAGTCCGCAGCACGTATGCTAATGAACCGATCCGGCAAGATTTATTCAGCACTCTCGTTGACGATCTCTGCGTTCGAAAGGTGTCTCGTCGTGCGAGATTTTGCGAGACTTTGATAGGGCTATGGTTTTCACAGTGTAGCGACTTGTATATACTTTCGTAGTGGCTACAAGTCACGGTAAATTGTTTTCCAGACTTTGATCTTTATGTTGATACTAAATTTGCCTATAACATCGGATCTTATCATGACTATATAATCAGTTGAATTTGCGTAAATTTTACCTGCTTTTCACGGAAGATTTTGTCATCTAAAGTTCTTTTTTGGTTCCTGACCGGATTAAGAAACTGTTGTTTCTGATTTTGGCTTTTTCGTAGAGAGGAAACTTAGATACTCATCATATATTGGAGTCAAGGAGACGCAAGCATGATTTATACTAGTTTTTCCGTTTTGAAATGTCTGTAAAATTCACTCCTAAGCCAGAAGTATGCTCCGCACAAAGTGTACAGTGGTACATGAGCTCTCTCATTGGACAGTGCTTGCGTTCAGCGCTTGAACTACATGCGTGCCAAGAAACCGCAAGTGGCATGAAACCGTTATGTAGCAGCGTAATGACGTAATGCAAGCGCTGAGTGCAGGCGCTGTCCAATGAGAGAGCTTACTCTTGAGATTGCACGGTTTCAAGCTGATCAGCACTGACATCGATGTATATTTTACTGGTTACTGACCGGATTAAGCAACAAATTGTCAAGATATTTACATCGATACAAAGATTAGGAGATGGACTACCAAATAAAGCATTTTCATTGAGACGCAAGGTGAATTTGGTATTTTTTGACGTCTTGGAAAGTGTACTGCACGAATTACTTTTTTCATCATTTTTCAAGCTCAAATTACGCTATGATATTTTTCATTTACAATAATTTGAGTAACATGTGACGATAGTTTACATATTTTCCTTGAATTTGATACCAAATTTGTGAACATAAGGTGTATTTTTGTAGCCGAAAGCCCAAGGACAAAATCCCCTTACGCAGCTCATTACGTATGCAAGCCTAAAGCGGGCTTGCATACGAGTTGAATAAATACGAGCGAATTATCGGGTGCTGCGGACTGACTGAATGGACTTGAGCTCACTAATCATTAGTGCAAGTCACTTGAAGATGATTCATCACAAAGAACACTGAGATGAAATTAGTGTTTTCATGTAATCTATAAGGAAGGCATATCGCGGAATCAAGCGATTTCGACACAATTCACTACCTTTTAATCACTACTAACGTTTAACTCCGTTATATTTTTTAGGCAACGATTATAATGTTGCGTCTTTCCGGAAAAGAACGCCTGTTTTATAGAGCTTTGATAAGTATTCAGCTACATGCAACTATACAAAAATAATAAGCAAAACGTATCTTAATTTCACTTCGTCACCCTTTTATGTTCAACTGCCCTATGTAATTTTGTCACCCATGCCACGTTTGTTGCGTCAAATTTACAACTGTCTAATAGATTTGAGGGCTCTGATCAAATGCGTAAGTCACTTGGAGATAATTCATCATAAACCACATAGAGATGCATTTAATTGCAACGAAATTTGTGTTTTTATTAATCTATAACGAAAGCATTTCGCCGAAATAAGCGATTTCGTCACCCTTGCCGCCTATTTTCGTCACCACTGGCGTTCAATTCTTTAGGTATGTAAGCCCTCGATTGGGTATTGCATCCTTCCGGAAAAGAACGCTTGTTTTATAGATGTTTGATAAGTAACTACATTATGATTATATCAAAGCGATGCCTAAATTAAGCAGAACTTATCTTAATTTTACTTCGTCACAAGTTTATGTTCAACTGCCGTTATATTATTTCGTCAGCCATGACGCGTTTCTTTTTTGTCAACCTTTATTTACAACTATCTAATTGATTTAAGCTCTTTAATCAAAAGCGGAAGTCACTTGAAGATAATTCATCGTAAGGCACATTTAGATGCATTCAGTTGTAACGAATTTGGTGTTTTACGGTAAACTATAAATGAAGTAAAATTTACGTCAATTTTGCTACGTATTTTTCATGTCAAATTAACGACGTATTGTCACGAAAGATCTAAAGTTGTTTTGCGACGTATTTAGCACGTTCATGAAAACGACGTCATAATTACGTCAAATTTACTTTGTTTTGTGACGAATTCCTGACGGCATATGAGCGATGTATTGTTGTCGCAACAGCCGTTCCTTTCCGGAGAGATGCAATTTGCAGTCGAGGGCTTACATAGACAAACGTCACTGGTGACGAATATAGGCTTTCTTTCAGACATGTGCTCTGCATTTAAGGGCTTAGATACCTAAAGCAAGGGCGATGGAAAAAGTCAATGCTCCATAACACAGGCATTATTTTCTGCAGAGATTGAATATGCAATCGAGGGTTAAGGTACATAAAGGAATTAAACGTCAGTGTTGTTGAAAAGAGACGAAATGGCCTAATTCCACCATATGCTATTCCTTATAAATTGCTTTTTTTTACACCAATTTAGGTATAATGAAAGCATCTAAATGTGCTTTACGATGAATTATCTTCAACTGACTTGCACTTTTGATTTGCCATCTCAAATCTATTAGACAGTTGTAAATAACTGTTGACGAAAAAAATAAGAAAAGGGAGACGAAATCACATACGGCAGTTGAAGATAGAGAGTGGCGAAGGGAAATTATGCTACGTTTTGCTTAGTTTAGGCATCAATTTGGTATTATAGTAATAGTAAGAAATATATCAAACTCTGTAAATAACAATTTGCTGTGCTTTCAAGTTAAATGGATTTCAATGCGTCTATGCCAAAGACTTTCTTTCTTTGAGACATGTGCTCTGCATTTGAAGGGCTTATTTGAAGGACGATGGAAAAAGTCAATGCTTATTAATGCTCCATAACACAGGCATTATTTTCTGCAGATATGCTATGTCTAATCGAGGGTTAACGTACATAAATGAATTAAACCTCAGTGTTGATGAAAAGAGACGAAATCGCCTAATTCCACCATATGCTTTCCTTATAATTTGCATTTTTACACCAATTTACGTATAATTGAATGAATCTTAATGTGCTTTATGATGAATTATCAAGTGACTTGCGCTTTTATTAAACTGCGAAAATCTATTACTTGTAATTAAAGGTTGACGCAAAAAAGCTTCAAGGGTGACGAAATTACATACGGCATTTGAACATAAAAGAGTGACGAAGTGAAATCATACTTTTTACCTAGTTCTGGCATCACTTTTGATAATACTAAGAGTAATATGATGAATATGATGATTTATCTTCAAGTTAATTCCGCTTTCGATTAGAGAGCTCAAATCTATTAGACAGTTGTAAAACGTTGACGCAAAAAACGCGGCATGGGTGACGAAATCACACCCCAGTTTAGCCTAAAATTGTAACGACGTGAAATTAGGCAACGTTTTGCTTACTTTAGGCATCACTTTGATATAGTTGCATGCAGTTACCGGAGAGATACAATGGGCAATCGAGGGTTTACATACATAAAGGAGTTAAAGGGTGTGTACAGTTCTGGTTGAAGTGAGGATTTAACTTTTAACGTTTAAAGAGCATGCAATTCTAAGGGGTATCAAAAGTTTATTTGATGAATATCGGTTTTGAAATAGCCGAGATATCCAAAAACAAGGTGAAACAAAGAGATCCTAATAAAAGGCGTGGCCTGTGGACTTTTATTACTATTACTTTTTTTTTGATATCTCAGCCATTTGAAAACGAATTTTCATCAAATAAACGTTTTGAATCCTTCGTAAAACTACATGCTCTTTCATATTTCATAGAAGTTTCACATTATCTCACTTACGAATGTTCAAAACATGAATCCCCACCTAAACCAGTATGTGTCATTCCCTTTAAACGTCAGTGGTAACACAAGCAGGCGGCAATGCTGACGAAATCGTTTAATTCCACGATATGCTTTCCTTATAATTTGCATTTTTACACCAATTTCGTTACAATTGCATGCGCTTTGTGATGAATTATCTTTAAGTCACTTCCGCTTTTTATTAAAGAGCGCAAATCGACAGTTGTAAATAAAGGTTGACGCAAACACGCGGCAAGGGTGACAGAGGGTGACGGCATAGCAGCATAAAATTTTCACGAAGTGAAATTATGATACGTTTTTTCATCACTTTTGTATAATACTAATAGTAAGAAGTATATCAGTCTTTTAATACCACTTTGCTGTGCTCTCAAGTTCCATGCCTTTGAATGCGTATATACTATAGACTTTCTCACTTTGAGCAATGTGCTTTCCATTTCAGAGCTAAGATGCCTACAGCATAATGGGTGATGGAAAAAGTCGGGTAGTTTGACGAAATTAATACAGTCAACAATATCCTTAAAACAGTTATCGAGCTTTGGTTTTCAATTGAATGCTTATAAATACTCATAACACAGGCATTCTTTTCCGAAGAAATCCAACATGAAATCGAGGACTTACATGCATAAAGGAGTCATACGTCAGTGATGACGAAAAGAGATGGCAATTGTGACGAAATCACTTAATTCCCGCGATATGCTTTCGTTATAGATTGCATTAAAACACCAATTTCGTTACAATTGAATGCATCTCATTGTGCTTTGCGATGAATTATCACCAAGTGACTTGCACTTTCGATTAGAGAGCTCGTCTATTAGACAGTTGTAAATAGAGGTTGGCGCAAAAATGCAACAAGGGTAACAAAATCACATACTGCAGTTGAACATGAAAAGAGAAGAATTGAAATAATGATACGTTTTGCTTAGTTTAGGCATCACTTTTGTATAATAGTAGATCCTAATAGTAATATATCAAACTCTGTTTATATGACTTTGGTGTTCTTTCAAGTTTCATGCATTTCAATGCGTAAAAACCAAAGACTTTCATTAAGATTTGAGACGTGTGTTTTGCATTTACTTAAAGCATAAAGATCAAGTATTGAAAATAAGTCGGCAAGAATGACGCAATTGTTTGAGTCATCCGATATGTGCATATAATCTAAAACAGTTATCCAATTTTTATGTCGAGTTCAAGGCTTTCTTTTTCGGAGAGAAACAATGTGCAATCGAGGACTTACGAACACAAAACAGTTCAACGTCATTGGTGACAAAGATGACGAAATCGTTTAATTCCACGGATAACAATGATACAAAAATTTGATTACAATTGAATGCATGTCAATGTCCTTTGTGATGAATTAGCTTAAAGTGACTTGCATTTCTAATTAGAAAGTTCAAATCTACTAGACAGCAAAACGCAGGAAAGGGTGACGAAATCACATACAGCAGTTGAGCATAACAGGGTGACATAGTGCAATTAAGATAACATTTCATAGTTTAGGTATCACTTTGGTATCATCAAAATAGTAACTGAAATATCAAACTATTGTCATTCCACTTTCCTGTGCTTTGAAGTTCCATGCCTTTGAATTCGTCCATACTATAGACTTTCTTTCTTTGAGACATATGCTCTGCATTTAAGGGCTTAGATACCTAAAGCATTAAGGGCGATGGGAAAAGTCGGGTATTATGACGAAATTGATGCAGTCAACAATATCCTTAAAACAGTTATCGAACTTTGGCTTGGAGTTGAATGCTTCTCATTGCTTCATAACACAGGCGTTCTTTTCCGGAGAGATGCAATATGAAATCGAGGGCTTAAGATACATAAAGCAGTTGAACGTCAGTGGTGACGAAAATAGGCAGTAATGGTATCGAAAGCACTTAATTTCGCGATAAACTTTCCTCCCACTTTACATTGATAAACGATGTTCGTTACAATAGAATGCATCTAATTATACTTTGTGATTAATTAGAATTACAACATTACATCAACTGAATGCATCTCAATGTGTTTTACAATGAGTTATCTTCAAGATATTGCATCTCTCCGGAAAAGAATGCCTGTGTTCTCCAGATGTAACGACATTGATGTAATCTGGCCTACTTTGGCAAAAGGAAGCAAGTAACATACCATCCGAATTTGAGTTATTCATGTTTTCATAATTCACATAATGAGCTCTTCTTTCAGGCCAAATTTCGCGCAGAAACACTCATCCTACTAAGAGGTATGGTAGATAAGACATCATGATATTACATTGACTTCAGTGTAAATGACACACACATTTTTGCGAGAAATGTCACTTTTGTCACTTGCTTCCTTTTGCCAAAATAAGGCAGCAATATTGTAATTCTAATTCATCGCAAAGCATATTTAGATGCATTCATCGCATCATGTAAATATGCTTATATTTAGATGTATTAAATTGCAACGAAATTCGTGCATCAATGTAAAGTACGAGGAAAGCTTATCGCCGAATTATAGGGTGTGTACAGTTGTGGTCGATTTGAGGATTTAGCATTTAACGTTTTGCGAGATATTCAGAAACCACTCTATGAGATGTCAAAGAGCATGCAGATCTAGGGATATCAAAAGTTTATTTGATGAAAATCGGTTTTGGAATGGCTGAGATATCAAAAAACAGGGTAAAACCAAAGATTTTATTATTATCACTTTTTTGGATATATCAGTCATTTGAAAGCCAATTTTCATGAAATAAACGTTAAATCCCTCTTAAAATTACATGCTCTTTCACATTTCATAAAAAGGTTTCTCATTATCTCACTTAGGAATATCCAAAACATGAATTCCTACCTCAACCAGTACTGTACAGTCGATACCCATGACGCCTCTTTTCGTCACCACTGCTTTATGTAATTTAAGCCCTCGATTTCATATTACACACTCTCGAAAAGAACGCCTGTGTTATGGAGCACTAGGAAGCATTCAACTCCAGGCCAAAATTCGATAACTGTTTTGGAGACATTGTTCCCTGCATCAATTTCGTTATGCTACCCTACTTTTTCCATCACCCTTTATGCTTTAGGTATCTTAGCCCTCAAATGCAAAGCACATGGCTCAAAGTGAGAAAGTCCTTGATGTGGACGTATTCAAGTGCATGGAACTTGAAAGAACAGCAAAGTTATATTAAAATAGTGGTGGGCTATAAATGGGTGATGTTTCAAAATCCTTAGGGTCCCTGCTTATTTGAAGCAGCTTATCGTACTGAGCATTTTGACACCTTTCGTTAAACAATCGGTTGAAAAATGAGATGGAGTCGGCCCAAAAACTGATTGGGGGGGGGGGCGCAAAGTTACTGTCGAGCATCGTCAAAATATAGTGAAAAAAATATTAAATTCACTATCCAAAGGAGTATGAAGATGATTTAAGTGTCCAGATATATGTTTTTGAGGTCAAGAAATTGGTTGCAAGTGTCAGAAACCCTTAATATACTATAGAAAGCATTCAAATTCTCAAATTGTGCTTTTTTTTTTTGGGGGGGGGATAGGGCTAAGTTTCAGCCCATTTCCGGTATTCTAGTCACCCAACGTGCACTTTTTCATCTTCCAATTGTTGTCACAGATTCATAAATTTGATGATACTGAAGATACATTGTATAAATAACAGTAGAATTTAGGTCAAGAAACTGATTGCAAATGTGTTTTAAAGCCCTAATTTGCTATAGAAAGCATTCATTTTTTCCTCTTTTTTTTGGGGGGGGGGGTTAGTGGTGGGGTAGACTCTAAGTTTCATTGTATTTTCTGTCCATAAATGACCCATCTCAAATGTGTAGACTGCAGATTATGATCACAAGTTGTAAAGAAAATAATTCAACATTACTTTCCCTGATAATATCAAAGGGAGAGTGGACATTCCGTGTTACCTTCAGCAGAGTTTCAGCAGTGGACTATCTTTCCGTCTTCATCCTCTATCACATGCCGTAGAAAATAGGCAGAACATCACAAGGTTGTAAGTTGAACAACTACACAGGCTTTCAGAAGCTGGTGACAGATTCTGTTTCAAAGAATCTCCACACTGAAGAATCTGTTGCAGCAACCAAATTCTGTGGACTTGGTTTTCCTACAATGTAAGCCAAGTGCTGTTTCTCAACATGGAGAAGGCAACTCAAGCAGAACCTGTTCAAATTCTTCCACAATTTCACAGAGATCTAGCAGCTCAGAAAGTGAATACTCTCTCAGGGTTTCATGTGACATTCTAGTTATTTCAACCAGAAGAACCAACATTAGCTGTTGAGAAACATCTCCTACATGTACGGATGTACAGTACTGTGCTGTACAAATGCTGTGTCTGTGTTGCATTGCAACAAGGTGGAGAATATTGATTTGGGGCACAGTTTGATCTTACACCGCATGCAACATTTCTCGATACCCTAAATGATGAGGAGCTTGAAGGTCTACAAACTAACAATTTGGATTGGGAGAGAGATCTTGCACAGTTTGACAAGCTGGCAGCAAGATCCGCATCCTGCTCATGTATTCAAATTGGAGTGTCATACAGAAGGCACACTTCTCATTTTCAAGCACGATCTCACTTCTACAACCTTAACCAGATTTCAGCAACAGACCTGAAAATCGTCTGATCCTCATTCGTACAATACTTCAGAGTCCGCCACAATCAGTGCATTGCCGGACATGCCCATGGAAAAGGATATACAGTTGTACATGTATGCAACTGATTCTGAACATCACTGAGGTTCAACCAGCACCTTCAAAGTTGAAAGTTGCAAGTGGCGCTGCTGAACCAGATATTGCGGTCAATGAACCTTGTGCCCGTATTTGGGATGTTAATAATGGCAAACAGTGTTACCTCAGCATATGCCAAAATGACAATGGAAAGGGCACATACACATGTAGTAGAACATCTTATAAAGTGTTGTGATCCTGATAATGGGTTACGTTGGAGATACCAAAAGCGACATGACATACAGACTGTGAGTGTCCTGCAAATTATACCACGCAACAGCATGTGACCATGAGACCTCGAAAGTGTACCACATGTGATATATATGTGTTTGACAATTACCACACAATAACTTTGTTGATGCCCTGTTCCAATCATTCTATTGAGTAGAGAGGAGAATAATCACATCATTATGGCAAGCAAATGCAAGTTTGATAACAAATGGAACTTAAATGTAGTACTTTTTTACGCCGGTATGTGGTGCCCTAATGTAACTTTTGCAGTTGTTAAAGCAGTGTTTTTTAACAGATTTTTCATTTTCAAAATTTGAATTGCTTGAAAGAGCATAACAATCACATACCCTTCCTATATCTACTGTTTATATCTTAATTATTATCACATAAGCCTGTGACTACAAAATTTTGGAAGATGGCAAAGTGCATACGTTAGGTGACTCAAATACTAGAAATGGGCCGAAACTTAGCCCTACGCCCCCCCCCCCCCCACAAAAAGCAAAATCTGAGAATTTGAAAGCTTTCTATAGTATATCAAGGATTTCTGACATTTGCAATCAATTTCTTGACCTCAAAAACATATATCTGGACACTTAAATCATCTTCATACTCCTTTGGATAGTGAATTTATTATTTTTTCACTATATTTTGACCGACGCGCGACAGTAATTTTGCGCCCCCCCCCCCCCCAAATCAGTTTTTTGGCCGACTCCATCTCATTTTTCAACCAATTTCTTAATGAAAGGTGTCAAAATGCTCAGTACGATAAGCTGCTTCAAATAAGCAGGGACCCTAAGGATTTCGAAACATGACCCTTTTTTACCCCCTGTATAGCCCACCACTAATTAAAAGAGTTTGATATTTTACTTACTATTACTATTGTAGCGGGACAATGTTAGTTGTGTTGTTGGCTTTGACTACTGGGGACTTTGCAGGATGTTTACCGAGCGTTAATGATACCCCCAATAGACTGGCAGATTTTCAGCAATGGAAGAGAGTTAATAAGGTGCAGACATTTTCACACAATTCACCATGACGATGAGAGAGTAACAACATGGAGTTCATGTGGAAAAGAAAATTTCCGGGCAAACTGCTAGTTTATTGGCAGATACTTTCGTTGACACACGTACATGACGACATCAGTTGCTAAAGGACTTGTCGAAATGCATGAAACGAAGACTCCCGCTAAAGTCCCCTGATTCAAGAATAAGTCGCTCTCTGAAGAAGTCAGAATAATCAGTATTTATACCCCAATGCTTAATATACTTCTTTAAACTTACAAAAGTATTCGAGTGATTAAAATTATGTGGAAGCTATGAGAAACTTTGAATATTTGGGTGCATACCTTGATATAGGGAAAAACAGATTTCTTCAGAGGACTATACACATCGCAGAATTCCAAACGATGTAATTCGAGGAATGGTCACAATTGACGGAATGTATACTTTATCAGAGATTCAGGTTAGAGCGGAAATCCACTTGTTTTGGAATGTGCCCTGCTCGGCACTTTATGAGGTAGAGTTATACCAAAAATTCTAATGTATTGGGACGAATTCTGGAAAGAGGAAAAACCCTAGAAAGTGTCAACATAGATGGGTGTGCTTGGCACTGACCCCACGAGAATTCGCTGCGGAAGGCAAGTGGTTTATATACAATAAGGTACAATTGTTCTGCATGGTCAGTGGTTTTCTTCTTATCCACATTCGTTACACTATTATACTAAAGTGATGCCTAAACTGTGCTAAAGTTATCATAATTACACTTCGTCATCCTGTTATGTTCAACTGCAGTATGTGATCTCGTCACAGTTGGCCCGTTTTTGCGTCAACTTTTACCTTACAATAGATTTTAACTCTCTAATCCAAAGGGAAAGTCACTTGAAGATAATCCTTCGCAAAGCACATTGACATGCATTCAATTGTAAAGAAATTTGGTGTATCAATGGTATTCGTACAATTAAGCGATTTCTTTACTCTTGATGCGTCTTTTCGTCACCACTGACGTTAAACTCCTTTATGTATCTAGGCCCTCGATTGCATATTGTATCTCTCTGGAAAAGAATGCAGCAACATCTTTGTTAGGGAGCAGTGAAAAACATTCAACTCTAGACCAGAGTTGCATAACTGATTGTGATATATAAACACATTGCTGACTCCATCAATTTCGTCATCTTTGCCGGCAATTTCTCTATGTGTTTGAGAACTCAAAAGCAAAGCACTTGTCTCGATAAATGAAAGCCTTCGGTTTTGCGCATTGAAAGGCATGAAAAAGAACACCAAAGAACACCAAAGTATCATAATTTCTTTACTTTTTATGTTCAACTGCCGTATGTGATTTCATCACCTTGCTGCGTTTTTTCGTCAACCTCGATTTACAACTGTCTTATAGACGAGCTCTCTAATCAAAAGTGCATGTCACTTGAAGATAATTCATCGCAAAGCACATAGGGATGCATTCAATTGTAACGAAATTGGTATTTTTATGTTATGTATATCGAAAGACTTTCGCGGAATTGAGCGATTCCGTCACTATTGCCGCCTCTTTTCGTCTCCGGTAACGTTAAACGCCGTTATGTACGTCAGCCCGCGATTGCATATATTACATCACTGCGAAAAAGAATGCCTGTTTTATGGAGCATTAATAATTATTCAACTCCATGCCATCATTCCAAAGTGATGTCTTAACTAAGGAAGAGGTTTCTTAATTTTACTGACGTTCAACCCCTTTTATGCATGTAAGCCCTCTTTTTGTATTGAATGTCTCCGAAAAAAAAAAAATACGCCTCTTTTATGGAACAAAGTATTCAACTCCATGCGTCTATATCAAAGTGATACCTAAACTAAGCAAAACGTTACTTGATTTCACTTCGTCACAATTTTATGTTCAACTGCAGTGTGTTATTTCGTCACCATTGTTTTTGCTGCAACCTTTATTTACAACTAACTAATAGATTTGAGGTCTATAATCAAAAGCGCGTCACTTTAAGATAATTCATCGTAAAGCACACTTAGATGCATTAAGTTGTAACGAATTTGGTGTTTTTACGTAAAATATAACGAAAGCATTTCGCAAAATTCAGCGATTTCGTCATCACTGACGTTTAAAAAAGTTGTGTACGTAAGCCCTAGATTACATATTGCATCTCTGAGGAAAAGAATGCCTGTGTTATGGAGCATTGATAATTATTCGACTCCATGCAACCATAGAAAAGCGATGCCTAAATTTGTCACAATTTTATGGTCATCTTGCCTTGTGTGATTTCTCCACCCCTGCAGCGTTTTTTGCGTTAACCTTTATTTACATGTGTCTAATAAATTTGAGGTCTTTAATAAAAAACGCAAGTAATTAATCGCAAATCATATTGAGACGTATTCAATTGTAACGAAATTGGTGTATCAATGCAAATTATAATTAAAGCATATCGCGGAATTAAGCGAATTCGTCACCCTTGCTGAATCTTTTCGTCAGTACTGACGTTTTACTTTTTATGTATGTAAGCCCTCGCTTCCATATTGCATCTCTCCGGAAAAGAATGTCTGTGATATGGAGCGATCAAATCAAAGTGATGCCTAAACTGAGCAAAACTTTTCTTAATTTCAGTTTGTCACAATTTTATGTTTAACCGCCGTGTGTGATTTCGTCACCCTTGCTGCGTTTTTCGTCAACCTTTATTTACAACTGTCTAATAGACGAGCTCACTCATCAATAGGGCAGGTCACTTGAAGATGATTCATCGCAAGGCACATTGAGATGCATTCAATAGCAACGAAATTTGTGTATCACTGTAAAGTAGGAGGAAAACCTATCGCGTAAGTAAACTCTTTCGATACAACTGACGTGCAAGGATAGTATACTGCATCTCTCCAAAAAAAAAAAGAACGCCTGTTTCATGGAACATTGGTAAGCATTGAACTCCAACAACTAAACCAACGCGATACCTAAACTAAGCAAAACGTAACTTAATTTCACTTAGTCACAATTTCATGTTCAAATTCAGTGTGTGATTTCGTAAGCTAGGCCGCGTTTTTTGTGTCAACCTTTATTTACAATTGTCTAATAGATTTGAGGTTTCTAATCAAAAGCGCAAGTCACTTGAAGATATTTCATCGAAAATCATATGGAGATGCATTCAATTGCTTGCAACGAAATTGGTGTATCAATGCAAATTATAAAGAAAGCATATCGCGGAATTCAGGAATATCGTCACCCAACTACCGTTTGTGATTTTGGCACCCCTGACGCGATTTTTTCTGTCAACCTTTACTTCCTGCAGTCAACCTTCATTTAAAACTGTCTAATGGACTTGAGCTCATTAATCATTAGTGCAAGTCACTTGAAAATGATTCATCGCAAAAAACACTGAGATGCATTCACTTGTAATGATATTAGTGTTTCATGTAATCTATAAGGAAGGCATATATTGTAACGAAATTTTTGTGTCACTGTAGAGTACGAGGAAAATCTATCGCGGAAGTGAGCGCTATCGATGCAATTCCAGGCTCTTTTCGTCATAACTGACGTTCAAGGATAGTATACTGCATCTCTCCGGAAAAAAAAAACAAACACGCATGTTCCATGGAACATTGATAAGCATTGAATTCCAACAACTAAACCAACGCGATACATAAAAATAAGCAAAACGTATCTTAATTTCACTTAGTCATAATTTTATGCTCAATTTCAGTGTGTGATTTCGTAAGGTATGCCGCCTTTTTTGCGTCAACCTTTATTTACAACTGTCTAATAGATTTTAGGTTTCTAATCAAAAGCGCCTGTCACTTGAAGATATTTCATCGAAAAGCATATTGAGATGCATTCAATTGCAACGAAATTGGTGTATCAATGCAACTTCTAAAGAAAGCATATCGCTTAATTCAGCGATATCGTCACCCAACTACCGTTTGTGATTTCGTCACCCCTGACGCGTTTTTTCTGTCCACCTTTACTTTCTGTCTAATAGACGAGCTCACTCATCAATAGGGCAGGTCACTTGAAGATGATTCATCGCAAGGCACATTGAGATGCATTCAATAGTAACGAAATTTGTGTATCACTGTAAAGTAGGAGGAAAACCTATCGCGTAAGGTAAGCGCTTTCGATACAATTCCCGCCTCTTTTCGTCACAACTGACGTTCAAGGATAGTATACTGCATCTCTCCGAAAAAAAAAAATGCCTGTTTCATGGAACATTGGTAAGCATTGAACTCCAACAACTAAACCAACGCGATACATAAACTAAGCAAAACGTAACTTAATTTCACTTAGTCACAATTTCATGTTCAAATTCAGTGTGTGATTTCGTAAGCTATGCCTCGTTTTTTGTGTCAATCTTTATTTACAATTGTCTAATAGATTTGAGGTTCCTAATCAAACGCGCCTGTCACTTGGAGATATTTCATCGAAAATCATATGGAGATGCATTCAATTGTAACGAAATTGGTGTATCAATGCAAATTATAAAGAAAGCATATCGCTTAATTCAGCGATATCGTCACCCAACTACCGTTTGTGATTTCGTCACCAATGACGCGTTTTTTCTGTCAACCTTTACTTTCTGCAGTCAACCTTCATTTAAAACTGTCTAACTGAGATGCATTTACTTGTAATGAAATTAGTGTTTTCTTGTAATCTATAAGGAAGGGATATCGCGGAATCAAGCGATTTCGACACTCTTAACGCCTCTTTTTATCACTATTGACGTTTAACTCCGTTCTTTTTTTAGCCTCTGATTACATGTTGCGTCTCTCCTGAAAAGAACGCCTGTTTTATAGAGCTTTGATAAGTATTCAGCTACATACAACTATGCAAAAATAATAAGCAAAACGTATCTTAATTTCACTTCATCAAACTTTTATGTTCAACTGCCCTATTTCGTCACCCATGCCACGTTTTTTGCGTCAATCTACAACTGTCTAATAGATTTGACGGCTCTAGTCAAAAGCGCAAGTCACTTTAAGATAATTCATCATAAAGCACATTGAGATGCATTCAATTACAACGAAATTTGTGCTTTTATGTAATCTATGACGAAAGCATTTCGCCGATATAAGCGATTTCGTCACCCTTTGCCGCCGATTTTCGTCACCACTGACGTTCAACTCTTTATGTATGTAAGCTCTCGATTGGGTATTGCATCCTTCCGGAAGAGAACGCTTGTTTTATAGAGGTTTGATAAGGAACTACATTAAAATTATACCAAAGCGATGCCTAAATTAAGCAGAACTTATCTTAATTTCACTTCGTCACAAGTTTATGTTCAACTGCCGTTATATTATTTCGTCAGCCATGACGCGTTTTTTTTTGTCAACCCTTATTTACAATTGTCTGATTCATTGAAAGGTAGGGGACACCTTTTACAGACCTCCCAAAATACAGCAAAACATTCAATATGAACCTCAGGGGACTTGTTTAGGCCACTGTTGAGAAATTTGGAAGTCAACATTTATCTACAATTTGAATAATGTACAAAACTCAACTACTCAGTAGTTCTGTGTGTCAGCCACACTTAAGTCTTTGGTGCAGTCTTCTGGATTTTTTATCTAGAAACACAAATCTAAAATAATAAGAGCTGATGTAAAAACATATAGAGTGTGTGGCAAGAATGTATATAGAAATGTTTGTAAGTTTTGATGAACTTTCTTCACAAAATATACATGATGGACACACATGCAAGTGCATGGGTCTGCAAAGGTAGCATAGTAATGTACTGGAATTTACGGTGAGCCCCGAAAAAAAATTCAATTCAAAATCTAACGGTCAATAAAAATGTACTAAATGTTACCTTCCACTTTCAATACTTTATTGGAGTTTCTAAAATGATACTCTCTTCAACATACCACTGTATTTATACAACTCTTCATTTAAGGCATGCAAATGGGATTCCCTACCTTTAAGCTCTCTAATCAATTCATCGTAAAGCACATTTAGATGCATTCAGTTGTAACGAATGTGGTGTTTTAAGGTAAACTATAAATGACGTAAAATTTACGTCAATTTTGCTACTTATTTTTCATGTCAAATTAACGACGTATTAAGTCACGTAAGATCTAAGTTGTTTTGCGACGTATTTAGCACGTCATGAAAACGACGTCATAGTTACGTAAAATTTACTTTATTTTGTGACGAATTCCTGACAGCATATGAATTGTTGTCGCAACAGCCGTTCTTTTCCGGAGAGATTTAATTTGCAGTCGAGGGCTTACATACATAAAGGAGTTTAACGTCAGTGGTAACGAAAAGAGGCAGAAAGGGTGACAAAATCGCTTAAATCAACGGATACCATTGATACACCAACTCCTTTACAATTGAATGCATCTTAATGTGCTTTACGATGAATGATCTTCAAGTGACTTGCACTTTTGACTTCCGAGTTCAAATCTATTAGAGAGTTGTAAATAAAAAAAAAAAATATGCAATCACATGTGCTCTGCATTTAATAAGGGATTAGATACCTAAAGTATTAAGGGCGAAGGAAAAAGTCAATTCTTATCAATGCTTCATAACACAGGCATTATTTTCTGCAGAGATTGAATATGCAATCGAGGGTTAAGGTACATAAAGGAATGAAACGTCAGTGTTGATAAAAAGAGACGAAATCACCTAATTCCACCATATGCTTTCCGTATTAATTGCATTTTTACACCAATTTAGGTATAATTGAATGCATCTAAATGTGCTTTACGATGAATTATTTTCAAGTGACTTGCACTTTTGATTTGCCAGCTCAAATCTATTAGACAGTTGTAAATAAATTTTGACGAAAAGATGTGAAAAGGGTGACGAAATCACATACGGCTGTTGAAGACAGAGAGTGACGAAGGGAAATTATGATACGTTGTACTAAGTTTAGGCATCAGTTTGGTATAATACTAATAGTAAGTAATATATCAAACTCTGTAAATAACAATTTGCTGTGCTTTTAAGTTAAATGAATTTCAATGCGTCTATACCAAAGACTTTCTTTCTTTGAGACATGTGTTCTGCATTTGAGGGCTTAGATACCTAAAGCATTAAGGGCGATGGAAAAAAATGCTTGTCAATGCTCCATAACACAGGCATTATTTTCTGCAGAGATTGAATATGCAATCTAGGGTTAAGGTAAATAAAGGAATTAAACGTCAGTGTTGATGAAAAGTGAGGAAATCGTCTAATGCCACCGTATGCTTTCTTTATAATTTGCATTTTTACACCAATTTACGTATAATTGAATGCATCTTAATGTGTTTTGTGATGAATTATCTTCAAGTGACTTGCGCTTTTATTAAAATGCGAAAATCTATTATTTGTAATTAAAGGTTGACGCAAAAAAGCGACAAGGGTGACGAAATGACACACGGCATTTGAACATAACAGGGTGACGAAGTGAAATTTTACTTTTTGCCTAGTTCAGGCATCACTTTTCATAATACTAATAGTAAGCAATATGATGAATATGATGATTTATCTTCAAGTTCGATTAGAGAGCTCAAATCTATTAGACAGTTGTAAATAAAGGTTGACGCAAAAAACGCGGCATGGGTGACGAAATCACATCCCAGTTTAGCCTAAAATTGTAACGACGTGAAAGTAGGCAACGTTTTGCTCACTTTAGGCATCACTTTGATATAGTTGCATGCGGTTGAATGGTTATCAATGCTCCATAACACAGGCTTTCTTTTCCGGAGAGATACAATGGGCAATCGAGGGCTTACAATACATAGGAGTTAAATAAAGGGTGTGTACAGTTCTGGTTGAAGTGAGGATTTAGCTTTTAACGTTTGGCGAGATATTCAGAAACCACTCAATGAGATGTCAAAGAGCATGCAATTCTAAGGGGTATCAACAGTTTATTTGATGAAAATCGGTTTTGAAATGGCTGAGATATCCAAAAACAAGGCGAAAAAAAGAGATTCTAATAAAAGGCGTGGCCTGTCGACTTTTATTAATATTACTTTTTTCGATATCTCAGCCATTTAAAACGAATTTTCATCAAATAAACGTTGAATTCTTCTTAAAACTACATGCTCTTTCATATTTCATAGAAGTTTCTCATTATCTCACTTAGGAATGTTCAAAACATGAATCCCCACCTCAACCAGTATGTGTACATTCCCTTTAAAAGGGCATTGTAGAGGTTTTTTATTTTTTTATGTGTTGTTCTTTTAATTCTAAAAGACCCAGTGGTGCAAACAGAATCAAAATTTCATGACGACTAAGTCCGTAATTTAATGTTAAAAATTGAACTTTTTAGGTGAGAATTATGCTAATGAGCTGACGAGCCCGGATTTTATGATGTCACAGGTGCTTTCACTAATTACCGGTTACAAGCGCACGCATACGCGTGCGTTAATTCGTATCGAATAGCAGACGACGCTTAGGCCTAATTTAGCTAGCAGGCGGGGCTTGTGTACTGTTCTATCCATGTAGATATCTCAAATTTCACTAAACCAAATCGCACCAAAATTACAGGATAGACTTCAAAGCATATTTCAAAGTATTCTCTTATATTTGAACGAAATCAGTAATCGAGAAGTATCAATATTTGACGCCGACTTTCAAGTCATCACTCAAAAAAAACTAATTCGTCGCGAGAGATCTTGGCGAACGCAAGATGCACAATCTAGAACTGAAGTTAGCCGACTAGTACTGTGCGAACGGGGAATTTACGCGAGAACTAAACTCAAAAGTGTAATGATTTTTGCGACTTGTGTGGTATAGGAACTACATTTTTCATTCAACTTACCACAAATAATTTGTAAATTCATTTATTGCCCCCGATTACTTGAAAGATTTGTCTCGTTATATTAAATGGCTAACTTCAGTCTGTGCGTGCGCAGCAGGTAGGTAGGGCCTGGCCGCAATCACTCATGTTAGTCGTAGAGCATATTATTTGTAGCGACGCCGAGAGGAAAGTCGACATTTACACTTACGCTTCCCGACATGTGATTTGTTTCCAATTAACGTGAGCTCTTGGATATGAATCATAAAGTATTTCCTGTGAGTTTGGTGCCATTTGGCAAGGTGAAGAGATATCAACATAGATACGGAAGCACGCTAGCACTATACCTACACCAGCGCTGGGATCGCGAAGCGGTGATAATGTGTCAGAATCTACGTGGTCAGGCCACTCTTCCGAGATATGGGTCCTAGTAGGCCTACTGAAACAAACTGATTAGTGTTAGATCCAATATTAGTCCTTAGTGTAAATAACACCACTATGAGATTTATCTCGACTACAAAACATCGGAAATCCATAAAGCAGATATCTTACCTGAAAAATTCAGCACAGGAAAAACAGTGCCTGCTGGACAAGGGTCCAGATCTACATCTGGAGTCTGGACTTTCTTCAAGTTCTGGCAGCAGGGGTATGTATACTATAACGTTACACGTTGCGTTAGCGCAGTACACGTAGGGCCTGCAGCTGCACTGTCGACGGTGAGTGAATTTAAGGCCTTGTAGAGCCCACTAATGTCAAAACAACCACTAATGTCATAACACGTCGACGACAAATGTCATAACGACCACTAATGTCATAACACGTCGACGACAAATGTCATAACGACCACTAATGTCATAACACGTCGACGACAATTGTCATAACGACCACTAATGTCATAACACGTCGACGACAAATGTCATAACGACCACTAATGTCATAACACGTCGACGACAAATGTCATAACGACCACTAATGTCATAACACGTCGACGACAAATGTCAAAATTTCAATTTTTACTGCAAATGTCATAACACGTCGACGACAAAAGATGTTAAAATCTCCAAATTTTACTGCAAATGTCATAACGCGTCACAGGGACATATCCAGGAATTCCGTAAAGGGGAGGCACCTTTACAAAATCAAAGGCTGGTGAGACCCTTCCCCCCCCCCGCCATTTTCTTATTGTTATTTCTGTTGCGTTAACAAAATATAGAGAGAGGCCAGAGGTGGATGTTCCCCTCTCGATCCCCGATTGCGTCAACCGCAAATGTCAAAATTGGGTTAATCACAAATGTTATAACACGTCGACAACAAATGTCATAACGCGTCACAGGGGCGGATCCAGGAATTCCGTAAAGGGGAAGTGCCTTTACAAGCTCAAAGGCCAGCGAAACCCCTCCCCTTTCTTTTTCTTTTTCTTTTTTCTTTCTTTTGTTTTAACAAAAACAGAGACGGGGAGGGGCCGCCTCGCCTCCTCTAGATCCGCCACTGCGTCAACCACAAGTTAATGTCAAAACTCTTCATTTGCATTACAGACGCGGATCCAGGAATTCCGTAAAAGGGAGGAGCCTTTACAAAGTCAAAGGCTTCCACATTCCCTCCCCATTTTTTCTTTTTATTTATGTTGTTAAAAAAATAGGAGGGCACCATAAGGGGATGCGTGCCCTCTCCATCTATGATTGCGTTTACCACAAATGTCAAAACTCATTGCTTGCATTACTGGGGCGGATCCAGGAATTCCGTAAAGGGGACTCGCTTTTACAAAATTAAAGCTTCCGAACCCCTCCCCCCATTTTTCAATTTTTAGTTTTATTGTTTAAACTAAAGAGAGAGAGATAGAGAGAGAGAGGGGGGTACCAGAGGGGGATGCGCCCCCTTTTTGATCCACGATTGCGTCAACCACAAATGTCAAAACTCATTGCTTGTAATACAGGGGCGGATCCAGGAATTACGTAAAGGGGGGGGGGCACCTTTACATAATTAAAGCCTGGCGCATCTCCCCATCTTTTTGTTATTATTAATGTTCTTTTGAAGGAAATAAAAAGAGGGAGCACCAGAGGGGGATGCGCCCGTATCGAACCCCCATTGCCTCCAACCACAATGTCAAAACTGATTGCTTGCATTACTGGGCCGGATCCAGGAATTCCGTAAACTGGAGTCGCCTTTACAAAATTAAAACATGCCGCTCTCCCATATTTTTTTTTTTCATTTCATTTCTGTTGTTTTAACAACAAAAAATAGATAGGGGGCACCAGAGGGGGATGCTCCCAATCTCGATACGCGATTGCGTCAACGACAATTGTCAAAACTCATTGCTTGCATTACAGGGGCCGCGGCGGCGGGTAAAGGAATTCCGTAAAAATGCAAAGAAATAAATAAGTTGAGGGGGGTTACGCCAGCCTTTCATTTTGAAAAGACGTCTTTGCGGAATTCCTTGACCCGCCCCTTTAATGCAAGCCACGAGTTTTGACATTTGTGGTTGACGCAATCGGGGATCGAGAGGGGACTCATACCTCTCTGGTGCCCCCTTTCTATCTTTTTGTTTTTTTGTTAAAACAACAGAAATAACAAGAAAAAATAGGGGTGCGGTAGCTATTTTGTTGTTGTTGTTGTTGTTGTTGTAAAAACAACACAAATGAAATGAAAAAAATAGAGGGTGCTGCAGGTTTTAATTTTGTAAAGACGCCTCCCCTTTACGGAATTCCTGGATCCGCCCCTGTAATGCAAGCAATGAGTTCTGACATTTTGTGGTTGCAATCGCGGATCGAGACGGCGCATTCCCCCTCTGGTGCCCCCTTAAAGAGCAACATAAATAAAAAGATTTTGCGATGTGCCACTCTTTAGTTAAGGTGCCCCACCCTTTACGCAATTCCTGGATCCGCCCCTATATTACAAGCAATGCGTTTTGACATTTGTGGTTTACACAGTCGTGGATCGAGTAGGGGGCGCGCATCCCCTCTGGTGCCATGGCCGGGAATATTACGGTATGACATTTAAAATGCAAGCAGATAAATAAATTTCGGTGTACTTTGTTTGAATGGCGCTTTGGTTCCGCAATCACACTTCGTGAATTTTAGGATGATTTTCGAGGCATATTTTTGGTAATTTTGCTCGCCAGGTTTTCGCTAAAATATCACATTTTATCATTGTCAAATCCTTTAATATGTTGTATGTGCATATTCGGACATGTTTTTAAATTCAAACTAACTCAATTTTAATCCGAAAATAGGTTTCCTTAAATTGTTATTAGCTTGAGAAGTTGTTTACTTTTTCTCAACTACGCGAGTACATGTTGTTTACTTTATGCAAATGAGGCTCGGCTGCCGATGGATTTCTGCGAGATAATTGGGGTGCTCCACCGCGCCTGTCTCGGCAGGAGGGAAGTCTGTCTCATACCGGTCCCGTGATAGAGCATTATCTGCTTGGCGGTTTTCGTGGCGACCTCTTTGGTCTTCTCTGCGAGACCATCGAGAGGGCTGTCTCTTTCCTGATTGTTGATTGGCTGGAGAGGTGGGTGTGTCATGGGTTGGGCAGTCAGCTTCGACGTGACCGGTTTGTTTACAAATCCGACACACGATCTCATTCATACACGCTGATCGCAGGTGTCCAGACTTCAGGCATCTCGAACATATCTTGTTCGCTTTGTTTATGTCTGGCTGTCCAACATGGAAGATCCTTCCCTTGAAAAGCCCAAAATTGATTGTTCGTGGGAGGGGTGACGCCATGGGTTCTACATACACCGCACGATCTCCAGTCAAACACTCTGTCAGTTTCCCATCCACTCTGAGTTTCTGATAGTGCATTTTCCCGTTATTTTGCATTTTCTCCTCTCTAGTTCATCAGTTATCACGTTCTCATGAACTGACAACGGTATGTCTTTTACGACAAGACGCAGTGTGTCCTCTCTGCCACCAGGAAGAAAAGGATTCGAATCATACACACACACATTGACACTACGAATGTTCAAGCCATTGGTGATGAGTTTGATACGAGCATCTTTATCCGTAATGTACAAGCGCCAAAGTCCCCCAATTCTCTGAATTCCTTTGATTTCACTTGAGGGTACAACGGGGACATTAGTGGTTTATCCGATTTTGACATTTGTCGTCGACGTGTTATGAGATTTGCATTAAAAATGGAAATTTTGACATTTGTCGTCGACGTGTTATGACATTAGTGGTCATTATGACATTCGTCGTTGACGTGTTATGACATTAGTGCTTGTTATGACATTAGTGGTCGATTTTGACATTAGTGGGCTCTACAGGCCTACTCATCAAAACTTGGACTGCCACGTACAACCTACTCAGTCCTAGTCCTCGTTCTACTATTTCAGAGTCTATGTGTACTGGGTACCGTTTTCATCTTACTAAGCGTAAATCGTGCGTGCCGTTGAAGAGAGTCTATCTACATTTGGATTTAGATTCACTCAGCCCTCATCTACGTTAGATAGTTTGAACTGTGGGGAATTGCGAACCATTCCTCGATCATGATCATCAATGCATAGTTAGTGTAACGTTACTTACACACAGTCTTCTATGGGCAGCATAACGGATAACGATGCCAATTTCATTTTGCATATCTGGAATTTCCCCACATGTTTTATCTAAATAAAAAGCTGTTGAAGAGACTGCTTTTAAAGGTTAATAGATATTGTTTAACATGTTTATTTTAGCTCCATATTTTAATTATACTAAATAACAGCTTTTGCAGTACTTCATGTGAGATTTCATCAGTAAATTGACATTATGTAGTTCGTCTTGCCTAAATCGGAGTTGTTCACCAAGAGCACCCATAACGTAGGCCAAATTGTGTGGATCGTTCCATGGCTTGCTCGTTTTCATGTTTTTCAAAAATTAATTACAGGTTTATCCTGGGTTATAGAATCCTCTTTCCAGCAGTAGGCATCAAAAAAAATGTAGATCAGAATTATCAGACAATTAGAAAATGTCAGTGCAGTTTTCTTTTAAACGTCAGTGGTAACAAAAAGAGGCGGCAAGGCTGACGAAATCGTTTAATTCCACGATATGCTTTCCTTATAATTTGCATTTTTACACCAATTTCGTTACAATTGAATGTGCTCTGTGATGAATTATCTTTAAGTGACTTGCGCCTTTTATTAAAAAATCGACAGTTGTAAATAAAGGTTGACGCAAACACGCGGCAAGGATGACAGAATCACATACGGCATTGCAGCATAAAAGGTTGACGAAGTGAAATTATGATACGTTTTGGCATCACTTTTGTATAATACTAATAGTAAGAAATATATCAAAGTCTTTTAATACCACTTTGCTGTGTTTTCAAGTTCCATGCCTTTGAATGCGTATAAACCAAAGACTTTCTCACTTTGAGCAATGTGCTTTCCATTTGAGAGCTAAGATGCCTAAAGCATAATGGTTGATGGAAAAAGTCGGGTAGTTTGACAAAATTAATACAGTCAACAATATCATTAAAACAGTTATCGAACTTTGGCTTTGAATTGAATGCTTCTAAATACTCCAAAACACAGGCATTCTTTTCCGGAGAAATGCAACATGAAATCAAGGACTTACATACATAGAGTTATACGTCAGTGATGACGAAAAGAGATGGCAATTGTGACGAAATCGCTTACTTCCCGCGATATGCTTTCGTTATTGATTACATTAAAATACCAATTTCGTTACAATTAGGATGCATCTCAATGTGCTTTCCGATGAATTATCTTCGTGACTGCACTTTCGACTAGAAAGCCGAAGAACTGAAATTATGATCAGTTTAGGCATCACTTTGTTATATCTAACATCACTTTGGTGTTTTTTAAAGTTTCATGACTTTTAATGCGTAAAAACCAAAGACTTTCATTAACTGATACGTGTGCTTTGCATTTGAGGGGTGAAATACTTTAGGGCATTGAAAATTAGTCGGTAAGGATGACGATATTGTTAGAGTCAACGATATGTGTATATATTCAAAACAGTTATCCAACTTTCATGTCTAGTTCAATGCTTATCACTGCTCCATAACGCAGGCTTTCTCTTCCGGAGAGATGGAATATGCAATCGAGGACTTACGTACATAAAGGAGTTCAACGTCAGTGGTGACTAAAAGAGCTGGCAAGGTTGATGAAATCGCTTAATTCGACGAATGTTTCCGTTATAAATTACAATATCACACCAATGTCGTTACACATCTCAATGTGCTTTACGATAAATGATCTTACAAATGACTTGCACTTTTGATCAGAGAGCTCAAATCTGTTGGACAGCTTTGAAGCAAAAACGCTGCAACGGTGACAAAATCACTGACAGCAGTTGAACATATCACGTTGATTAAGTAAAATTATGATGCATTTTGCTTAGTTTCGGCATCACTTTGGTATGATAGTAACATTAAGTAATATATCAAAATCCGTCAACGCAACTTTGCTGTGCTTTCAAGTTCCGTGCCTTGAATGCTTCTCGATGCTCCATAACACAGGCATTCTTTTCCGGAGAGATGCAATATGAAATCGAGGGATTATATACATAAAGGAGTAAAATGTCAGTGGTGACGAAAAGAGGTATCAGGGTGACGAAATCTCTTAATTCTGCGATATGCTTTCGTTATAGATTACAGTAAATATCAATTTCGTTACAATTAAATGCATCTCATTGTGCTTTGCGATGAATTATCTCCAAGTGACTTGTACTTTTGATTAGAGAGCTCAAGTCTATTAGACAGTTGTAAATAGAGGTTGACACAAAAGCACAAACAAGGGTAACAAAATCACATACGGCAGTTGAACATAAAAAGTGAAGAATATAAATACTGATACGTTTTGCTTAGTTTAGTCATCACTTTTGTATAATAATAGATCCTAACAGTAATATATCAAACTCTGTTTATATCACTTTGGTGTTCTTTCAAGTTTCATGAATTTCAATGGGTAAAAACCAAAGACTTTCATTAAGGTTTGAGACGTGTGTTTTGCATTTGAGGGGTGAGTATTGAAAATAAGTCGGCAAGGATGACGAAATTGTTGGAGTCAACGATATGTGCATATAATCTAAAACAGTAATCGAACTTTTATGTCGAGTTCAATAAGCAGGTTTTCTTTTTCGGAGAGGAGCAATATCCAGTCGAGGACTTACGTACATAAAACAGTTCAACGTCATTGGTGATAAAGGTGACGAAATCGCTTAATTCGACGGATAACATTGATACACAAATTTCGTTACAATTGAATGCATCTAATTATACTTTATGATTAATTAGAATTACAACATTACATCAACTGAATGCATCTCAGTGTGTTTTACAATGACTTATCTTCAAGATATTGCATCTCTCCGGGAAAGAATACCTGTGTTCTCCAGTTGTAACGACATTGATGTAATATTGTAATTAAAATTGATCGCAAAGCATATTTAGATGCATTCCTCGCGTCATGTAAATATACTTTATTTAGATGTATTAAATTGTAACGAAATTCGTGCATCAATGTAAAGTACAAGGAAAGCTTATCGTCGAATTAAAGGGTGTGTACAGTTCTGGTCGAGGTGAGGGTTTAGCATTTAACGTTTTGCGAGATATTCAGAAACCACTCTATGAGATGTCAAAAAGCATGCAAATCTACAGGTATCAAAAGTTTATTTGATGAAAATCGGTTCTGGAATGGCTGAGATATCCAAAAACAAGGTGAAACAAAGATCCTAATAAAAGGCGTGGCCTTTCGCCTTTTACTACTATCACTTTTTTTTGATATCTCAGCCATTTGAAAACCAATTTTCATGAAATAAACGTTGAATCCCTCTTAAAATTACATGCTCTTTCATATTTCATAAAAAGGTTGCTCATTATCTCACTGAGGAATGTTCAAAACATGAATTCCCACCTCAACCAGTACTGTACAGTCGATACCCATGACGCCTCTTTTCGTCACCACTGATGTTCAACTGCTTTATGTAATTTAAGCCCTGATTTCATATTACAAAATCTGGAAAAGAACGCCTGTGGTATGGAGCACTGAGAAGCATTTAACTCTAGACCAAAATTCGATAACTGTTTTGGGGACATTGTTCCTTGCATCAAATTCGTTCCGCTACCCTACTTTTTCCATTACCCTTCATACTTTAGGTATCTTAGCCCTCAAATGCAAAGCACATGGCTCAAAGTGAGAAAGTCCTTGGTGTGGACGCATTCAAATGCATGGAACTTCAAAGAACAGCAAAGTGGTATTAAAAGAGTTTGATATTTTACTTACTATTACTATTGTTGCGGGACAATGTTAGTTGTGTTGTTGGCTTTGACTACTGGGGGCTTTGCAAAATGTTTACCGAGCGTTAATGATACCCCCAACAAACAGGCAGATTTTCAGCAGTGGAAGAGAGTTAATAAGTAAGATATAAGGTGCAGATACATTCACACAATTCACCATCACGTGGAAAAACGTATTTCTGGGCAAACTGCAAGTTTATTGGCAGATAATTTCGTTGACACACGTGCATGATCGACATCAGTTGCTATAGGACTTGTCGAAATGCATGACACGAAGACTCTCGCTAAAGTCCGTAATCGGTATTTACACCACAATGCTTAATGTATTTCTTTAAACTTAAAAAAAGTGTTCGAGTGATTCAAATTATGTGGAAGCTAGAATATTTTGGTACATACCTTGATACAGGGAAAAACAGAATTCTTCAGAGGACTATACACAACGCAGAATTCCAAACGATGTAATTCGAGGAATGATCAGAATTGACTGAAATGTATACTTTATCAGAGATTTAGGCTAGAGCGGAAATCCATTTGTTTTGGAATGTGCCCTTCTCGGCACTTTATGAGGTAGAGTTAGACCAAAAATTCTAATGTATTGGGACGAATTCCGGAAAGAGGAGAAACCCTAGAATGTGTCAACATGGATGGGTGTGCTTGGCACGTGTGGAATGTAAACACTGAGCCCACTAGAATTCGCATCGTAAGGCAAGTGGTTTTACATACAATGAGGTACAATTGTTCTCCATGGTCAGTGGTTTTCTTCTTATCCACATTCGTTACACTATTATACAAAAGTGATGCCTAAATTATGCAAAAGGTATCATAATTTCACTTCGTCATCCTGTTATGTTCAACTGCCGTATGTGATCTCGTCACAGTTACCGCGTTTTTGCGTCAACGTTTACTTACAATAGATTTTAACGCTCTAATGCAAAGGGAAAGTCACTTGAAGATAATCCATCGTAAAGCACATTTGACAAGCATTCAATTGTAAAGAAATTTGGTGTATCAATGGGATCCGTAGAATTAAGCGATTTCTTTACCCTTGATGCGTCTTTTCGTCACCACTGACGTTAAACTCCTTTATGTATCTAGGCCCTCAATTGTATATTGTATCTCTGAAAAAGAATGCCTGTGTTAGGGAGCAGTGGAAAGCATTCAACTCTAGACCAGAGTTGGATAACTGATTGGGATATATAAACACATTGTTGACTCCATCAAATTCGTTATATTTGCCGACTATTTCTCTAAATGTTTGAGCCCTCAAATGCAAAGCACATGTCTCGATAAATGAAAGTCTCTGGTTTTTACGCATTGAAAGGCGTGAAACTTGAAAGAACACCAAAGTGATGTTAACAGAGTTTGATATATTACTATTAGGATCTGCTATTATACCAAAAGTGATATCCAAACTGATCAAAACGTATCATAATTTCTTTAATTTTTATGTTCAACTGCCGTATGTGATTTCATCACCCTTGCTGCTTTTTTCGTCAACCTCTATTTACAACTGTCGTATAAGATTTGAGCTCTCTAATCAAAAGTGTATGTCACTTGAAGATAATTCATCGCAAAGCACATTGGGATGCATTCAATTGTAACGAAATCGGTGTTTTAATGTAATCTATATCGAAAGCCTTTCGCGGAATAGAGCGAATCCGTCACTATTGCCGCCTCTTTTCGTCATCGGTAACGTTAAAGGGACTGTACAGTACTGGTTTAGGTAAGGGATTCATATTTTGAACTTTTCTAAGTGAGATAATGAGAAACCTCTCATGAAATATGAAAGAGCATGTAATTTTAAGAAGGATTCAACGTTTATTTGATGAAAATTGGTTTTGAAATGGCCGAGATATCCAAAAAAAAAAGTGATAATAATAAAAGGCGACAGGCCACAACTTTATTAGGATCTCTTTGTTTCACCTTGTTTTTGGATATCTCGGCCATTTCAAAACCGATTTTCATCAAATAAACTTTTGATACCCTTTAGAATTGCATGCTCTTTGACATCTGATAGAGTGGTTTCTGAATATCTCGCAAAACGTTAAAAGCTAAATCCTCACCTCGACCAGAACTGTACACACCCTTTAAACTCCGTTATGTACGTAAGCCCGAGATTGCATATATTACATCACTGCGGAAAAGAATGCCTGTGTTATGGAGCATTGATAATTATTCAACTCCATGCCATCATACCAAAGTAACTTGGTACCTCTTCCTTAACTAAGGAAGAGGTTTCTTAATTTTACTGACGTTCACCTGCTTTTATGTATGTAAGCCCTCTTTTTATATTGAATGTCTCGGAAAAAAAAAACTTTTATGGAACATTAAACATTCAACTCCATGCATCTATATCAAAGTGATACCTAAACTAAGGAAAATGTTGCTTAATTTCACTTTGTCACAACTGTATGTTCAACTGCAGTGTGTTATTTCGTCACCATTGCGGCGTTTTTGCTGCAACCTTTATTTACAACTGTCAGATTTGAGGTCTATAAACAAAAGCGCGTCACTTTAAGATAATTCATCGTAAAGTACATTTAGATAAATTAAGTTGTAACGAATTTGGTGTTTTAACGTAAACTATAACGAAAGCATTTCGCAAATTCAGCGATTTCGTCATCACTGACGTTTAACGAAGTTATGTACGTAAGCCCTAAATTGCATATTGCATCTCTGAGGAAAAGAATGCCTGTGTTATGGAGCATTGATAATTATTAAACTCCATACAACCATACAAAAAGCGATGTCTAAAATTTTCACAATTTTATGGTCATCTGTCTAATAAATTTGAGGTCTTTAATAAAAAACACAAGTAATTAATCGCAAATCATATTAAGATGTATTCAATTGTAACGAAATTGGTGTATCAATGTAATTTTTTTTTCTTTCAAATAACAATTCATATTTCAAACAGCATCAAAATTACATCAAAATTTCCCTTTACGTGCATAAATTAGAGAGAAATTCAAATATAATCAAATAAATCATTTGGAAGATGAAACAAATGTCTGCCACAACGTGTTTTGTTTACTTCAAGTCTTTTCCGTATTTCTGATAGAAATATATATCGCAATCTACGTTCTCTATTATCAACACCTGTTATTACGCAGTACTATAGATTTATGAATACACCAAAAAGCTATATTCATAAAATCATCTACTTCCTCTTCTTTGTTGCTCTTTAACAAAAATGTAATGTTAATGTCAACAGAAACATGAAAAACTGGTTGAATTAACCAAGAAATATAATTCCAAAAACTTCTGCTCAGTTTGCATGTAATAAAAGCATGTTTTATGTCCTCATCTAGCTGACAGACATCACACTTGAAATTATTACTTATTTTCCACTTAAACAAATTCATCTTCACTGGCAATAAATTATATAACACTTTGAAATTAAATTCTTTCAACTTATTATCTTTTACTTTGACTAAATTACGTACAAAACAATCATTCCAAATTATCTTCATCCCTAGTAGGCTTTCCCAGAAAAAACAACACCTCGTGTATACTCCTTCTTGCTTGATCAATTGATTATAAAAATATTTCGATGTTACATCACATAATCTCTTTACATTTTTTCCAGCTTCTAAATGTGGGGTACATATTAATGAAATATTCTGCTCTCTGTCCGTAGATAATTGAGTCAACCATATTTTCGGTATAGCCTCCCGCAGTTTCGCATAATCAAAAATTGCCCTTCTTTTACTATTTCTAAATTTCAATAATGGCATGAGTTCTTCCAACGTTTTGTATCTCCCTCCCAACAAAATGTCTTCTAATCGGATAATACCACTCTCAAACCATTCTTTGTAAAATAGAGGCTTCTTTTTGAAAACAATGTTTTGATTGTGCAATAAAACATTCTTTTCAACAGGGGGTTTCTCTCCTAATATCTCTATGTCTATCAAAGACCAGGCGCGCATTATTTCAATATATAGTTAGGGTACTAGGTCTCGCGCAGGGACCTAATGATCGCGCATAGCGTAACTGCGTATAGCAAGCGATATTACGCGTAGGACTAAGCGCAAAATTTGCCGATACGCCCATGGAATAAACATACCTGACTTACCGCTCAACATGAGAAGGAAGCAGGTAAGAAATTTTGATTTCCAACAAATTTTCCACTAAATTTCCAATTTTTTACCTTCTACAAACCTACCTTCCCTTAAAATCTGTTCTAGGGATGTTGCAGCCTAGACGTGTCGTCTCGCTTGTCTCGTTCGTAGTCGATAGAATTCGTAATTTGTTCGATTGATCGTTTACCACGTGACGTCATCATACACAAGAACAATGTATGCTGCCAGCTACGCTGAAATACTGTTAATAAATGTTGTTTTAAGTCAAATTTTAACACAACTATTATAATATTACAAAGGAATAAATATTTCAGTCTATCGAAGTTGAAGTGTGATTTCAATCTGAATTTGCTTGTGATTTCTTGCGCTAACTTGTGATATATATTTGTCACAGGGGAGGGCCATAATGATACTGAAGAAAACAAATTACACTTGAGAGTGTGACAAATGGGTGACGAAAATGAGAGGGTGACGAATGGGTAAGCACACACACAAACACACACACACACTCGAAATATATGTTCATATTTTACTTTTTTCCATTTTACATTACGTGTATATTATTGGTTAAAGTGATTAGAAATATTGTAAGAAAACTTTATAAATGAAAATCATTAACGATTATGAAAATATCAATGATAAAAATAATGATAATAAGAATGATAAAATGATGATGGTGGTGGAAGTGATAATAATAATAATGAAAATGATGATGATGATGATTATGATGATCGATGATGGTGGTGGTGATATATCGTAATAGTAATAATGATAATAATAATAATAACAATAATAATAATAATGATAATAATAATAATAACAATAATAATAATAATAATAATGATAATAATAATAATAATAATAACAACAACACATATAATAATAGTAATAACACATATAATAATAATAACAATAATATACACAAGTTAGGTAAAACTGCTGTTGCTTAACAGGGACAAATTTAATATCAAGTGAAAAAATATTCTACGAAAGCCGGAGCACGTTACAGCCGCAGAGGGGCAGACACTTTCACGCATGAAACTACAGAGGGCAGCTGCGCGATCTTTACATACCCCGAGAAATTGAACGCATAAAAAAAAGTCCGACATACAAACGGCGACAGCGCACTACTCCGTCATCGTATCATTAGGAGATTCTGGGAGGTGATTTTTCTGCATTTTCGTGATATTCATTGAGAAATTCAGGTACGATTATGGAATAACTTCTATTATAAGAGCATTTCAAATTTTCGTGCGCGATATCTAGACCCCTCAACCATAAAACGAAGGCATATTTTTACCAAAAATGGACGTAACATCATCCTCTTGAAAATCACAATTCAATAACAAATCTAAACCTCCAAAACGGTTAAACCAATAGTGAGCAAGGGTTTTCCACATGGCTGTCGTGTCATCAACTATCCCCCTATCCACCTTAACCTGAAACTTAACATCAGCTTTTCGACATCCACAATTTGAATAATTTTGATAACATCACGCCTTCTTACTTTTTCTACCCTACTTTGCCATAAAAATCTAAAAGACATCATATTCAACCTTTTCATAATCATGACAGGAACTGAATCAAACATAAACAAATGTACTATTTGACTAACTACCAAACTTTTCAAAACTATCACTCTCCCCATAAAGGTCAAACTTCTTTTCCTCCAATTATCTAGGAGGCGTTGCATTTTTTCCAATTTTCCCAGTTTGTTTTACATGTGATCTTCTCGTTTCGTGAAATAAAAAACCCAAGGTATCGTATAACATCTTCTGTCCATATTAATCCTACATCTGACAAATTCCATCTGTTTTTTCTCTGACTGATCCATAACACAGCAGTTTTATCTTTATCCTGCCACTTTTCCAAACACATCTAATTCTTTTAAAATAACTTTTAAAGACATAGAATCTCCAACAAAAAATGTTGTATCATCTGCATACTGTAATAACTTCAACTCAAACTGACAGTTACAATCCCTGAAACATACACCTTTTATATCATCATTTTTACGTATCTTATTAGCAAGAAACTCAACAGCAATCACAAACAAAAGGGCTGATAACGGGCAACCTTGCCGGATCCCTCTCTGAATTTCAAATTGTTCTGTTATTAAACCGTTTACAATTACAGAACTCACTGTTTGTTTATACATTACTGCTACCCAGTGTCTAAACTTTGCCCCAAAATTCAACTTTTCTAAACATTTCATAATAAACAATCTATCAACAACATTAAAAGCCTTAGAAAAGTCAACCATCATAATTGCACCTTCTTCAACTTTCTCAGACATATAATCTATCATATCCTGTACAATTCTAACATTAAAACCCCCTAATCTTCCCTTAATATACCCAACTTGCGTTTCCATAATAATCTTTGATAACACCTTTTTTAATCTTGCTGCCAAAACTGTTGCCATAATTTTATAATCACAATTAAGGAGAGTAACTGGTCGCCAGTTTTTCAATTCATCACTATTTCCCTTTTTAAAAATCAAAGTGATGAGCCCTCTTCGTTGAGAATCCGTCAACTGACCTTTTTCATATGATTCATTAAATGCGTTCATTAAAAGTTCACATACATCATTCCAAAAAACTTGATAAAACTCTACAGGCAAGCCGTCCATTCCGGGTGCTTTATTTCTCTTCATAGAAAAAACTGCCTGTTTAATTTCGTTCAAATTCATTGACCCTTCACACTGCTTTTGATCTTCATTTAACTCTTTTATATGTTGGGATAACACATAGTCATTACTACAATCCGAATCAACAAGATTTCTCTTATATAATTCCTCATAGAATCTTTTAACCTCTCTCAAAATATACTGTCGGTCCGTAACCAATTTCTGTTTACCTCCAACTTTCAATTGAGTAATCAATTTAGTTACACCGTTCTTTTTTTCTAACGATAAAAAAAATAATTTGTGTTCTTTTCTCCATCTTCCATCCATTTCACTCGACCTTATTCCTGCTCCTTTTCACTCATTCTTATACAATTTTTCAAATTTTTCTTTGACAATTTCATACTTTCTCTTAATCCACTATCATCTCGATTATGTAACTCACATTCAATAACATATAATTCTTTTTCCCAAATACCTTTCCTATCTTTTGTTTTGCTCATTTTCTTACTGTACTTCTGAGCAAATTCTCTGCACTTGATCTTCAAAATTTCCCATTTCATAACACTTGATCCCTCAACACTATCTGTGCATTTCTTGATGATATTTCGGATACCACTCAAAAAGTGTTCGTCGCAAAACAAAGATGTATTCATTTTCCAATATCCAGGTCCTTTATTTACCCTATTAATAATTAATTTCAATGAGATGGCATTATGATCGCCTTTTGTAACAGTTGACACTACTTTACTCATTATATCTTTAATAATCATCCAAAAATCTAACCGTGACGCTATATTCAAACTTAAATTTCTCCCCGTAAATTGCTTTTCATTCATATGCAACTTTCCTCCATACATCAACTAAACCGTTTTGTTTCAGTATTGTTTTGAGTCTATGTGGAGTTCTATAATAACAACTTTTCGACCCTTTCGTGTCCTTTGTTGGATCTAGAACACAGTTCCAGTCTCCACCTAACACAAAATAACAATCCGCAAATTCCTTGTGAATATCTCCGACTTTTTTACTAAGCTGTTTAAAAAACGAATCTTTGTTCCTTTTTTCAGTTGATGCATATACATTAACAAAACAATATTTAACCTCATTTTTTACAACTTTAAGTTTTAACAGTCTTCCATCTTTGTAAATGTACCAACAACGCTTGTATCAATATGTTTTCTTAGCAAGATTGCAATTCCTCTAGAGCGATTACTCCCATGGGAGAAAAACACATCTCCTTTCCATTCACATTTAATAATCTTCTCGAAGTCTGATGTCCAGTATGATTCCTGAATATAAACCACATCAGCTTTTTGGTGCTTACACCACCTCAAAAAAGTATTGCGCTTGGTTTTATTGCGCAATCCTCTTACATTCACGCTCAGTAAATGGCACATCGAACCTTTGAAAAGTGAATTATGTAGTATTCAACATTCATACTTCAGCCCAAAAGCTGATTCACTTTTTCTTTAGTTTCTTCTCCTTTAGTTTTCTCTTTTTGACTTTGGCAGATCTTGTTTGGCATCCAGCCTTTGGCACCTCTGGAGATTCTATTGAAGCATCCGATTCCTGACAATCATCTGTCTCGTTCTCTTCACTTTCTCCTTCGCTCTGTTCGTTTCCATTGGTTGCCATGCTTGGGCCTTCACGTTTGTCCGCGCTCGAAATGGCTTCACGCTCGTGCTGTATGAATTGCGTAATTTTGCATTGTTGTGTGTTCGCTGATGAATTCTCTCTATTCGCCTTAGCAACGGGGGTGTGGTTTCGCGAATCGGGAACCTCTCTAGCAGTGCTAGCTGGTCGACGCGTTGCTGTGGTGACGCTTTGCCGGGACTCCCCACCTTGTGCTGGCACCCCGCCGTGCTGAATTTGCCGTGTCTGTCGATGTTTCCCTCGGCTTCTCGGCATACTCGTAGTTCGTCTTGTTCCCGTGGATGGAGGTCATGCAGTCCCGCTGGTAGTGTCCAACTTGTTTGCAGAAGCGACACACTACCTGGCTTGTGCATGCTGACCGATGATGCCCTTTTTGTAGACAGTATGAACACACAACCGAGGTGTGGTCTTTCGGAATTTGGTTAGCATGAAACACCTTGCCTTGAAAAATTCCGAATGTCACAAGTCTCGGGACAGGTTGTTTGGGTCTCTCAATGAAGATGACTCTGTCACCTGTCAGACAATTTGTCAATTGTCCGTCTACTCGTAGCTTTTGTAGCATCACTTTCCCTTCCACTTTGTATTTCCTTCTCTCTAGCTCGTCTACAATCACAGAATTGTCAACTGACAATGGAACGTCTTTGACTGTTAGTTTCAGTAGATTTTCGTTCCCTCCTGGCAAAAAGGGGTTTGTGTCGTAGACTGCTATGCATGCATCACGAATGGTCACCCCGTTTGTGATAAGACCGATTCGAACGTCTTGCTCTGTTATGTACAGTCTCCACAATCCGCCTACTTTCTGTATCCCCCTGATCTTGTCTTCAACAAGGCTTTGTACACTTCCTGAGTTTCTACTTCTTTGTCCCTTACATTCGGTATGTCTCTATGCTTTATGAAGACTGGCTTACCATGATTTTTGTCACTGAAAGCAGAACCCGCCGCCTCCGCGTACGAATGTGTCCCATTGACATCCATGGTAAAGTCCGTCATTCTCACAAATCCAGAGCCATGGAGAGTGGAAAGTTTCCGAAGCCTCACAAGGTCATGAAACACTGAAAATTTTCTTCAAAAAGCAATTGGTTGATACCACTGAATATCACTTGTGAGTTCTCAACAATCCCTATCTTGAAATATCCTTCGATTTCGTCGATATGGAGGGATTTTCCTAGTCGTGACTATCAGTAAAGAGTAGAAACAGCGCCCTCTCATCAATGCAAAGAATATCGCGGAATTAAGCGAAATTGTTACCCTTGCAGAATCTTTTCGTCAGTACTGACGTTTTGTTATTTATGTATTTAAGCTCTCGCTTCCATATTGCATCCCTCCGGAAAAGAATGTCTGTGTTATGGAGCGATTAAATCAAACTGATGCCTAAACTGAGCAAAACGTTTCTTAATTTCAGTTTGTCACAATTTTATGTTTAACCGCCGTGTGTGATTTCGTCACCCTTGCCGCATTTTTCGTCAACCTTTATTTACAACTGTCTAATAGACGAGCTCACTCATCAATAGGGCAGGTTACTTGAAGATGATTCATTGCAATTCACATTGAAATGCATTCAATAGTAACGAAATTTGTGTATCACTGTAAAGGAGGAAAACCTATCGCGGAAGTAACCGCTTTTGATGCAATTCTGGTCTCTTTTCGTCACAACAACTGACGTTCAAGGATAGTATACTGCATCTCTCCGGAAAAAAAAAGAACGCATGTTTCATGTAACATTGAAAAGCATTGAACTCCAACAACTAAACCAATGCGATATATAAACTAAGCAAAACGTATCTTAATTTCATTTAGTCACAATTTCATATTCAACTTCAGTGTGTGATTTCGTAAGCTATGCCGCGTTTTTTGCGTCAACCTTTATTTACAACTGTCTAATAGATTTGAGGTTTCTAATCAAAAGCGCATGTCACTTTAAAATATTTCTTCGAAAAGCATATTGAGATGCATTCAATTGCAACGAACTTGGTGTATCAATGCAAATTATAAGGAAAGCATATCGCGGAATTGAGCGATATCGCAACCCAACTGCCGTTTGTGATTTCGTCACCCCTGATACGTTTTTTTCTGTCAACCTTTACTTTCTGCAGTCAACCTTCATTTAAAACTGTCTAATGGACTTGAACTCACTAATCATTAGTGCAAGTCACTTGGAGATGATTCATCGCAAAGAACACTGAGATGCATTCACTTGTAATGAAATTAGTGTTTTCTTGTAATCTATAAGGAAGGCACATCGCGGAATCAAGCGATTTCGACACAATTCACTACTCTTTTCATCACTACTGACTAACTCCGTTACCTTTTTTAGGCAACGATTATATGTTGCGTCTTTCCGGAAAAGAACGCCTGTTTTATAGAGCTTTGATAAGTATTCAGCTACATGCAACTATACAAAAATAATAAGCAAAACGTATCTTAATTTCACTTAGTCACCCTTTTATGTTCAACTGCCCTATGTAATTTTGTCACCCATGCCACGTTTCTTACGTCAATTTACAACTCTCTAATAAATTTGAGGGCTCTAATCAAAAGCGCATGTCACTTTAAGATAATTCAGCATAAAGCACATTGAAATGCATTCAATTGCAACGAAATTTGTGTTTTTATATAATCTATAACGAAGGCATTTCGCCGAAATAAGCGATTCCGTCACCCTTGCCGCCTATTTTCGTCACTACTGACATTCAACTCTTTATGTATGTAAGCCCTTGATTGGGAATTGCATCTCTCCGGAAAAGAACGCTTGTTTTACAGACGTTTGATAAGCAACTACATTAAAATTATATCAAAGCGATGCCTAATTTAAGCAGAACTTATCTTAATTTCACTTTGTCACAAGTTTATGTTCAACTGCCGTTATATTATTTAGTCAGCCATGACGCGTTTTTTTTTTTGTCAACCTTTATTTACAACTAATTGATTTAAGCTCTCTCATCAAAAGCGGAAGTCACTTGAAGATAATTCATCGTAAGGCACATTTAGATGCATTCAGTTGTAACGAATTTGGTGTTTTACGGTAAACTATAAATGACGTAAAATTTACGTCAATTTTGCTACGTATTTTTCATATCAAATTAACAACGTATTGAGTCACGTAAGATCTAAGTTGTTTTGCGACGTATTTAGCACGTCATGAAAACGACGTCATAATTACGTCAAATTTGTTTTGTGACGAATTCCTGACGGCATATGAGCGATGTATTGTTGTCGCAACAGCCGTTCTTTTCCGGAGAGATGTAATTTGCAGTCGAGGGCTTACATACATAGAGTTAAACGTCACTGGTGACGAATATAGGCTTTCTTTGAGACATGTGCTCTGCATTTAAGGATACTGCTTAGATACCTAAAGCATTAAAGGCGATGAAAAAAGTCAATGCTTATCAATGCTCCATAACACAGGCATAATTTTCTGCAGAGATTGAATATGCAATCGAGGGTTAAGGTACATAAAGGAATTAAACGTCAGTGTTGATGAAAAGAGACAAAATCGCCTAATTCCACCATATGCTTTCCTTATAAATTGCTTTTTTTTTTTACACCAATTTAGATATAATTGAATGCATCTGAATGTGCTTTACGATAAATTATCTTCAATTGATTTGCACTTTTGATTTGCCAACTCAAATCTATTAGACAGTTGTAAATAAATGTTGACGAAAAGATGTGAAAAGGGTGACGAAATCGCATACGGCAGTTGAAGACAGAGAGTGACGAAGGGAAATTATGATACGTTTTGCTTAATTTAGGCATCAATTTGGTATAATATTAATAATAAGTAACATATCAAACTCTGTAAATAACAATTTGTTGTGCTTTCAAGTTAAATGAATTTCAATGCGTCTATACCAAAGACTTTCTTTCTTTGAGACATGTGCTCTGCAATTTAAGGGCTTAGATACCTAAAGCATTAAGGGCGATGGAAAAAGTCAATGCTTATTAATGCTCCATAACACAGGCATTATTTTCTGCAGAGATGCAATATGCAATCGAGGGTTAACGTACATAAAGGAATTAAACACGTTAGTGTTGATGAAAAGAGACGAAATCGCCTAATTCCACCATATGCTTTCCTTATAATTTGCATCTTTAGACCAATTTACGTATAATTGAATGCATCTTAATGTGCTTTATGATGAATTATCAAGTGACTTGCGCTTTTATCAAACTGCGAAAATCTATTACTTGTAATTAAAGGTTGACGCAAAAAAGCGACAAGGGTGACGAAATTACATACGGCATTTGAACATAAGAGGGTGACGAAGTGAAATCATACTTTTTACCTAGTTCAGGCATCACTTTTGATAATACTAAGAGTAAGTAATATGATGAATATGATGATTTATCTTCAAGTCACTTCCGCTTTCGATTAGAGAGCTCAAATCTATTAGACAGTTGTAAAAGGTTGACGCAAAAAACGCGGCATAGGTGACGAAATCCACCCCAGTTTAGCCTAAAATTTTAACGACGTGAAATTAGGCAACGTTTTGCTTACTTTAGGCATCACTTTGATATAGTTGCATGCGGTTGAATGCTTATCAATGCTCCATAATACAGGCTTTCTTTTCCGGAGAGATACAATGGGCAATATTTATGTAAATACATAAAGGTGTAAAAGGGTGTGTACAGTTCTGGTTGAAGTGAGGATTTAGCTTTTAACGTTTTGCGAGATATTCAGAAATCACTCAACGAGATGCCAGAGAGCATGCAATTCTAAGAGGTATCAAAAGTTTGTTTGATGAATATCGGTTTTGAAATAGCTGAGATATCCAAAAACAAGGTGAAACAAAGAGATCCTAATCAAAGGTATGGCCTGTCGACTTTTATCAATATTACTTTTTTTATATCTCAGCCATTTGAAAACTAATTTTCATCAAATAAACGTTGAATCCTTCTTAAAGGGGAAGGCTAGTAACTGATCAGTGGGAATCAGTGGAAATGCTGGGAGATGATTGTTCCAATCCTTGTGGGATTCATTTAAGAGTACACTATATATCTATTCTTGTGTGAAAATTATTTGCTTCAGAATGGTGTCATATTCAAGTAATGTGCAGTTTAATGTTTCCAGGTAAGCGTCCCTGGTCAGTGACGGGGCATTAATCTGCACATTACTTGAATATGAGACCGTTCTGAAGCAAATGATTTTCACACAACAATAGATATATAATGTACTTTTAAATGAATCCCACAAGGATTGGAACAATCATCCCTCAGCATTCCCACTGATCGGTTACTAGCCATCCCCTTTAAAACTACATGCTCTTTCCATATTTCATAGAAGTTTCTCATTATCTCACTTAGGAATGTTCAAAACATGAATCCCCACCTAAACCAGTATGTGTACATTCCCTTAAAACGTCAGTGGTAACAAAAAGAGGCGGCAATGCTGACGAATTCGTTTAATTCCACGATATGCTTTCCTTATAATTTGCATTTTTACACCAATTTCGTTACAATTGAATGTGCTTTGTGATGAATTATCTTTAAGTCACTTGCACTTTTTATTAAAGAGCGCAAATCGACAGTTGTAAATAAAGGCTGACGCAAACACGCGGCAATGGTGACAGAGGGTGACGGCAGCATAAAACGTTCACGAAGTGAAATTATGATACGTTTTGGCATCACTACTAATAGTAAGAACTATATCAGTCTTTTAATACCACTTTGCTGTGCTTTCAAGTTCCGTGCCTTTGAATGCGTATATACCAAACACTTTCTCACTTTGAGCAATGTGCTTTCCACTTGAGAGCTAAGATGCCTAAAGGATAATGGGTGATGGAAAAAGTCGGGTAGTTTGACGAAATTAATACAGTCAACAATATCCTTAAAACAGTTATCGGACTTTGGCTTTGAATTGGCATTGAAAATTAGTCGGTAAGGATGACGAAATTGTTAGAGTCAACGATATGTGTATATATCCAAAACAGTTATCCAACTTTCATATCGAGTTCAATGCTTATCACTGCTCCATAACGCAGGCTTTCTCTTCCGGAGAGATGGAATATGCAATCGAGGACTTACGTACATAAAGGAGTTCAACGTCAGTGGTGACTAAAAGAGCTCGCAAGGTTGATGAAATCGCTTAATTCGACGAATGTTTCCGTTATAAATTACAATATTACAACAATGTGCTTTACGATAAATGATCTTCAAGTGACTTGCACTTTTGATTAGAGAGCAAATCTATTGGACAGTTTTGAAGCAAAAACGCGGCAATTGTGACGAGATCACTTACAACAGCAGTTGAACATGAAATGTTGATGAAGTGAAATTATGATGCATTTTACTTAGTTTCGGCATCACTTTGGTATAATATATAGTAATATTAAGTAATATATCAAGAATCCGTCAATGCAACTTTGCTGTGCTTTCAAGTTCCATGCCTTGAATGCTTCTCAATGCTCCATAAAACAGGCATTCTTTTCCGGAGAGATGCAATATGAAATCGAGAGATTATATCCATAAAGGAGTAAAACGTCAGTGGTGACGAAAAAAGGCGGCAAGGGTGACAAAATCGCTTAATTCCGCGATATGCTTTCGTTATAGATTACATTAAAATATCAATTCCTTTACAATTGAATGCATCTCATTGTGCTTTGCGATGAATTATCACCAAGTGACTTGCACTTTTGATTAGAGAGCTCAAGTCTATTAGACAGTTGTAAATAGAGGTTGACGCAAAAATGCAACAAGGGTAACAAAATCACATACGACAGTTGAACATAAAAAGAGAAGAATTGAAATAATGATACGTTTTGCTTAGTTTAGTCATCACTTTTGTATAATAATAGATCCTAATAGTAATATATCGAACTCTGTTTATATCACTTTGTTGTTCTTTCAAGTTTCATGCCTTTCAATGCGTGCGGCAAGGATGACGCAATTGTTTGAGTCATCCGATATGTGCATATAATAACAGTTATCCAACATTTATGTCGAGTTCAATACGCAGGCTTTCTTTTTCTGAGAGAAACAATGTGCAATCGAGGACTTACGTACATAAAACAGTTCAACGTCGTTGGTGACAGAGATGACGAAATCGCTTAATTCCATGGATAGCAATGATACAAAAATATGGTTACAATTGAATGCATGTCAATGTCCTTTGCAATGAATTAGCATTAAGTGACTCGCACTTCTAATTAGAGAGTTCAAATCTACTAGACAGCTACTAGACACTAGACAGGTGACGAAATCACATACAGCAGTTGAGCATAACAGGGTGACATAGTGCAATTAAGATAACATGTCATAGTTTAGGTATCACTTTGGTATAATCAAAATAGTAACTGAAATATCAAACTATTGTAATTCCACTTTCCTGTGCTTTCAAGTTCCATGCCTTTGAATTCGTCCATACCAAAGACTTTCTTTCTTTGAGACATATGATCTGCATTTAAGGGCTTAGATACCTAAAGCATTAAGGGCGATGGGAAAAGTCGGGTAGGATGACGAAATTGATGCAGTCAACAATATCCTTAAAACAGTTATCGAACTTTGGCTTGGAGTTGAATGCTTCTCATTGCTCCATAACACAGGCGTTCTTTTCCGGAGAGATGCAATATGAAATCGAGGGCTTAAAATACATAAAGCAGTTGAACGTCAGTGGTGACGAAAAGAGGTGGTAATGGTATCGAAAGCACTTAATTTAGCGATAAGCTTTCCTCATACTTTACATTGATACACGATTTGAATGGAATGCATCTAATTATACTTTGTGATTAATTAGAATTACAACATTACATCAACTGAATGCATCTCAATGTGTTTTACAATGAGATATCTTCAAGATATTGCATCTCTCCGGAAAAGAATATCTGTGTTCTCCAGTTGTAACGACATTGATGTAATCTGCCCTACTGTGGCAAAAGGAAGCAAGTAACATACCATCCGAATTAGGGTGTGTACAGTTGTGGTTGATTTGAGGATTTAGCATTTAACGTTTTGCGTGATATTCAGAAACCACTCTATGAGATGTCAAAGAGCATGCAGATCTAGGGGTATCAAAAGTTTATTTGATGAAAATCGGTTTTGGAATGGCTGAGATATCCAAAAACAGGGTGAAACCAAAGATACTGATAACATTCGTTGGCCTGTCGCCTTTTATTATTATCACTTTTTTGGATATATCAGCCATTCGAAACCCAATTTTCATGAAATAAACGTTGAATCCCTCTTAAAATAACATGTTCTCTAATATTTCATAAAAAGGTTTCTCATTATCTCACTTAGGAATGTTCAAAACATGAATTCCCACCTCTATCAGTACTGTACAGTCGATACCCATGATGCCTCTTTTCGTCACCACTGACGTTCAACTGCTTTATGTAATTTAAGCCCTCGATTTCATATTGCACACTCTGGAAAAGAACGCCTGTGTTATGGAGCACTGAGAAGCTCCAGGCCAAAATTTGATAACTGTTTTGGGGACATTGTTCCCTGCATCAATTTCGATACGCTACCCTACTTTTTCTATCACCCTTAATGCTTTAGGTATCTTAGCCCTCAAATGCAAAGCACATGGCTCAAAGTGAGAAAGTCCTTGGTGTGGACACATTCAAATACATGGAACTTGAAAGAACAAGAAAGTGGTATGAAAAGAGTTCGATATTTTATCTACTTTTACTATTGTTGCGGGAAAATGTTAGTTGTATTGTTGGCTTTCACTACTGGGGGCTTTTGCAGGATGTTTACCGAGCGGGAATGATACCCCCAATAGACAGGCAGATTTTCCGCAATGGAAGAGAGTTAATCAGTAAGATATATGGTGCAGATACATTCACACAATTCACCATCACGTCTTTTGGAAAAACGTATTTCTGGGCAAACTGCTAGTTTATTGGCAGATACTTTCGTTGACACATGTACATGATCGACATCAGTTGCTATAGGACTTGTGTAAATGCATGACACGAAGACTCTCGCTAAAGTCTCCTGATTCAAGAATAAGTCGCTCTCTCAAAAAAGAGCTATAATCAAAGCATATCGCGGAATTAAGCGAATTCGTCACCCTTGCTGAATCTTTTCGTCAGTACTGACGTTGTACTTTTTACTTGCTTGCATATTGTCTCTCTCCGGAAAAGAATGTGTTATGGAGCGTTTATATCAAAGTGATGCCTAAACTGAGCAAAACGTTTCTTAATTTTAGTTTGTCACAATTTTATGTTTAACTGCCGTGTGTGATTTCGCCACCCTTGCCGCGTTTTCGTCAACCTTTATTTACAACTGTGTAATAGACGAGCTCACTAATCAATAGGGGAGGTCACTTGAAGATGCATATGCACTTGAAGATGCACTTGAAGATGCACTTGAAGATTGCATATTGTCTCTCTCCGGAAAAGAATGTGTTATGGAGCGTTTATATCAAAGTGATGCCTAAACTGAGCAAAACGTTTCTTAATTTCAGTTTGTCACAATCTTATGTTTAACTGCCGTGTGTGATTTCGCCACCCTTGCCGCGTTTTCGTCAACCTTTATTTACAACTGTGTAATAGACGAGCTCACTAATCAATAGGGGAGGTCACTTGAAGATGATTCATTGCAATTCACATTGAGATGCTTTCAATTGTAACGAAATTTGTGTATCACTGTAAAGTAGGAGGAAAACCTATAGCGGAAATAAGCGCTTTCGATGCAATTCCTGCCTCTTTTCGTCACAACTGACATTCAAGGATAGTATTCTGCATCTCTCCGAAAAAAAAAAAGAACGCCTGGTTCATGGAACATATATAAGCATTGAACTCCAAAAACTAAACCAAGGCGATACATAAACTAAGCAAAACGTATCTTAATTTCACTTAGTCACAAAGAACACTGAGATGCATTCACTAATAGATTTGAGGGCTCTAATCAAAAGCGCAATTCACTTAAAGATAATTCATCATAAAGTACATTGAGATGCATTCACTTGTAATGAAATTCGCGTTTTCATGTAACCTATAAAGAAGGCATATCACGGAATCAAGTGATTTCGACACCCTTGCCGCCTCTTTTCAGCACTATTAATGTTTAACTCCATTATATTTTTTAGCCCCCCGATTACATGTTGCGTCTCTTCGGAAAAGAACGCCTGTTTTATAGAGCTTTGATAAATATTCAGCTACATGCAACTATACAAAAATAATAAGCAAAACGTATCTTAATTTCACTTAGTCACCCTTTTATGTTCAACTGCTGTAAGTAATTTCGTCACCGATGCCACGTTTTTTGCATCAATTTACAACTGTCTAATAGATTTGAGGGCTCTAATCAAAAGCGCAATTAATTCACTTAAAGATAATTCATCATAAAGCACATTGAGATGCATTCAATTGCAACGAAATTTGTGTTTTAATGTAATCTATAACGAAAGCATTTCGCCGAAATAAGCGATTTCGTCACCCTTGCCGCCTGTTTCCGTCACCACTGACCTCCAACTCTTTATGTATGTAAGCCCTCGATTGGGTATTGCATCTCTTCGGAAAAGAACGCTTGTTTTATAAAGGTTTGATAAGCAACGACATTAAAATTATAGCAAAGCAGAACTTATCTTAATTTCACTTCGTCACAAGTTCATGTTTAACTGCCGTTATATTATTTCGTCAGGCATGACGGGTTTTTTTTTTTTTTTGGTCAACCTTGCTTTACAACTAATTGATTTAAGCTCTATTTAACTGATTTAAGCGGAAGTCACTTGAAGATAATTCATCATTTAGATGCATTCAGTTGTAACGAATTTGGTGTTTTAAGGTACACTATAAATGACGTAAAACTTACGTGAATTTTGCCACGTATTTTTCATGTCAAATTAACGACGTATTAAATCACGTAAGATCTAAGTTGTTTTCCGACGCATTTAGCACGTCATGAAAACGACGTCATAATTACGTCAAATTTACTTTGTTTTGTGACGAATTCCTGACGGCATATAAGCGATGTATTGTTGTCGCAACAGCCGTTCTTTTCCGGAGAGATGCAATTTGCAGTCGAGGGCTTACATACATCAAGGAGTTAAACGTCAGTGGTGACGGAAAGAGGCGGAAAGGGTGACAAAATCGCTTAAATCAACGGATACCATTGATACACCAATTCCTTTATAATTGAATGCATCTAAATGTGCTTTACGATGAATTATATTCAAGTGACTTTCACTTTTTATTTGCGAGCTCCAATCTATTAGACAGTTATAAATAACTGCTAACGAAAAAAAAAATAAGAAAAGGGAGACGAAATCACATACGGCAGTTGAAGATAGAGAGTGACGAAGGGAAATTATGATACGTTTTGCTTAGTTAAGCATCAATTTGGTATAATAGTAATAGTAAGAAATATATCAAACTCTGTAGATAACAATTTGCTGTGCTTTCAAGTTAGATAAATTTCAATGCGTCTATACCAAAGACTTTCTTTCTTTGAGACATGTGCTCTGCACTTAAGGGCTTAGATACCTAAAGCATTAAGGGCGATGAAAAAAGTCAGGTTGACTTGCACTGCTATTAGACAGTTGCAAATAAGGCTGACACAAACACACACACATACACACACAAAATGCTTATTATTGTTGAATGCTTATTAATGCTCCATTAAAGCTCCGTTAAAGATCGAGTATTGAAAATAAGTCGGCAAGGATGACGGAATTGTTGGAGTCAACGATATGTGCATATAATCTAAAACAGTTATCCAACTTTTATGTCGAGTTCAATACGCAGGCTTTCTTTGTCGGAAAGGGGAAATGTGCAATCGAGGACTTACGTACATAAAAACAGTTCAACGTCATTGGTGACAAAGGTGACGAAATGCCTTAATTCCACGGATAATATTGATACCCAAATTTCATTACAATTGAATGCATGTCAATGTGCTTTGCGATGAATTAGCTTTAAGTGACTTGCACTTCTAATTAGAGAGTTCATATCATAAGAGTTGAGGCAAAACGCAGGAAAGGGTGACGAAATCACATACAGCAGTTAAACATAACAGGGTGACAAAGTGAAATTGAGATAACATTTTGCATAGTTTAGGTATCACTTTGGTATAAGCGTCTATATCAAAGAGTTTCTTTCTTTGAGACATGTGCTCTGCGTTTAAGGGGCTTAGATACCTAAAGCATTAAGGGCGATGGAAAAGTCGGGTAGGATGGCGAAATTTATGTATTCAACAATATTCCTAAAACGGTTAATGAACTTGGCCTGGAGGTGAATGCTTCTCAATGCTCCATAACACAAGCGTTCTTTCCCGCAGAAATGCAATTTGAAAACGTCAGTGGTGACGGAAAGAGGCGGAAAGGGTGACAAAATCGCTTAAATCAACGGATACCATTGATACACCAATTCCTTTATAATTGAATGCATCTAAATGTGCTTTACGATGAATTATCCTCAAGTGACTTTCACTTTTTATTTGCGAGCTCAAATCTATTAGACTGCTAACGAAAAAAAAAAATAAGAAAAGGGAGACGAAATCACATACGGCAGTTGAAGATAGAGAGTGACGAAGGGAAATTATGATACGTTTTGCTTAGTTTAGGCATCAATTTGGTATAAACTCTGTAGATAACAATTTGCTGTGCTTTCAAGTTAGATAAATTTCAATGTGTCTATACCAAAGACTTTCTTTCTTTGAGACATGTGCTCTGCACTTAAGGGCTTATCCTAAAGCATTAAGGGCGATGGAAAAAGTCAGGTTGACTTGCACTGCTATTAGACAGTTGCAAATCAGGCTGACACACACACACATAAAAAAAAAAAGCATTATAACCTAAAGCATTAAGGGCGATGGAAAAAGTCAGGTTGACTTGCACTGCTATTAGACAGTTGCAAATCAGGCTGACACACACACACACAAAAAAAAAAACACGCGGCATGGGTGACGAAATCACATACGGCAGTTGAACATTAAATTGAGAGAAATTAAGAAACGTTTTGCTCAGTTTAGACATAACTTTGGTATGGTTTCATGTAGTTGAATGCTTATCAATGCTCCATAACACAGGCATTATTTTCTTCAGAGATGCAATATGCTATCGAGGGTTAAAGAGATGGTACAGTATTGGTGAAGATGAGAATTGGGCTTATTACTTTTTGCGAGACACCAAGAAAACACATGATATAGTACAGAACATACCATTTTAAGAGGAATTCAAAGTTTATTAGATGAAAATCGGGTTTGGAATGACTGAAACATCCAAAAAGAAAGTAAAACAAAGCGATCATGATAATGTTTGGGTCTCACACTTTATTAGAATCGCTCTTTTTTACATATCTCAGCCATTTTGAAACCAATTTTCATCAAATAAACGTTGAATTCCTCATACAATTACATGCTCTTTCATATTTCATGAGGTTTCACATTATCTCACCAAAAATGTAAGAAATCTGAAATTGGGTCCAAACCAAAACTATACGATCCCTTTAACGTACATAAAGGAATTAAACGTCAGTGTTGATGAAAAGAGACGAAATCGCCTAATTGCACCATATGCTTTCCTTCTAATTTGCATTTTTACACCAATTTAAGTATAATTGAATGCATCTTAATGTCCTTTGTGATGAATTATCTTTAAGTGACTTGCGGTATTATTAAACTGCGCAAATCTATTACAAACAATTTGTTATTAAAGGTTGACGCAAAAACGCGACAAGGGTGACGAAATTACATACGGCATTTGAACATAAAATGGGGACGAAGTGAAATTATACTTTTTGCCTAGTTCAGGCATTACTTTTAATAATACTAATTGTAAGTAATATGATGATTTATCTTCAAGTTACTTCCACTTTCGATTAAAAGGCTCAAATCAATGAGACAGTTGTAAATAAAGGTTGACGCAAAAAACGCGGCATGGGTGACGAAATCACACCCCAGTTGAGCCTAAGATTGTGACGACGTAAAATTAGGCAACGTTTTGCTTACTTTAGGCATCACTTTGATATAGTTGCATGCGGTTGAATGTTTATCAATGGTCCATAAAACAGTCTTTCTTTTCCGGAGAGATACAATGGGCAAGCGAGGGCTTACATACATAAAGGGGTAACGAAAAGAGGCGGCAAGGCTGACGAAATCGCTTAATTCCACAATATGTTTTCCTTATAATTTGCACTTTTACACCAATTTCGTTACAACTGAGTGTACTTTGTGATGAATAAGTGACTTGGGCTTTTTATTACAGAGCGCAAATCTTTTAGACAGTTGACGTAATCACGCGGCAAGGGTGACAGAATTACATACGGCATTGGAGCATAAAAGGTTGACGAAGTGAAATTATGATACGTTTTGGCATCACTTTTGTATAAGAAATATATCAAATTTTTTTAATACCACTTTGCTGTGCTTTTAAGTTCCATGCCGTTGAATGCGTATATTCCAATGACTTTCTCAATTTGAGCAATGTACTTTCCATTTGAGAGCTAAGATGCCTAAAGTATATTGGGTGATGGAAAAAGTCGGGTAGTTTGACGAAATTAATACAGTCAACAATATACCTAAGATAGTTATCGAACTTTGGCTTTGAATTGAATGCTTCTAAATACTTCATAATACAGGCATTCTTTTCTGGAGAAATGCAACATGAAATCGAGGACTTCCGTATGTAAGTCCTCGATTTCATACATAAAGGAGTTATACGTCAGTGATGAAGAAAAGAGGTGGCAATTGTGACGAAATCGCTTAATTTCCGCGATATGCTTTCGTTACTCAATACATTAAAACATCAATTTCGTTACAATTAAATGCATCTCGATGTGCTTTGCGATGAATTATGTTCAAGTGACTGCACTTTTTGATTAGACAGCCAAAGAACTGAAATTATGATACGTTTTGCTTAGTTTATGCATCACTTTGGGTATAATAGTCGATCCTATTGGTAAGTAATATATCACACTTTGTTAATATCACTTTGGTGTTTTTTAAAGTTTCATGTCTTTTAATGGGTAAAAACCAAAGACTTTTACTAATTGATACGTGTGGTTTGCATTCAAGGGGTGAAATACTTAAAGCATATAGGGCATTGAAAAGTAGTCGGTAAGGATGACGAAATTGTTAGAGTCAACGATATGTGTATATATCCAAAACAGTTATCCAACTTTCATGTCGAGTTCAATGCTTATCACTGCTCCATGACACAGGCTTTCTTTTCCGGAGAGATGGAATATGCAATCGAGGACTTACGTACATAAAGGAGTTCAACGTCAGTGGTGACTAAAAGAGCTGTCAAAGAGCATGCAGTTCTAAGGGGTATCAAATGTTTATTCGATGAAAATCGGTTTTGAAATGGCCGAGATATCCAAAAACAAGGTTAGGCAAAGAGATCCTAATAAAGTTGTGGCATGTCACCTTTTATTAATAGCACTTTTTGGGATATTTCAGCCATTTAAAAATCCATTTTCATCAAATAAACGTTGAATCCTTCTTAAAATTACATGCTCTTTCATATTTCATAGGAAGCTTTTCATTATCTCACTAATCCCTACCTCAACCAGTACTGTACAGTCCCTTTAATTCCACGAATGTTTCCGTTATAAATTACAATATTACAACAATGTCGTTACACATCTTAATGTGCTTTACGATAAATGATCTTCAAGTGACTTGCATTTTTGATTAGAGAGCTCAAATCTATTGAAGCAAAAACGCGGCGATGGTGACGAAATCACTTACAGCACTTGAACATAACATATATGAAGTGAAATTATGATGCATTTTGCTTTGTTTCGGCATCACTTTGGTATAATAGTAATATTAAGTATTATCAAAACCGTCAATGCAACTTTGCTGTGCTTTTAAGTTCCATGCCTTGAATGCTTCTCAATGCTCCATAACACAGGCATTTTTTTTCCGGAGAGATGCAATATGAAATCGAGGGATTAAAGGAGTAAAACGTCTGTGGTGACGAAAAGAGGCGGCAAGGGTGACGAAATCGCTTAATTCCGTGATATGCTTTCGTTATAGATTACATTAAAACACTAATTTCGTTACAATTAAATGCATCTCATTGGTGCTTTGCGATGAATTATCTCCAAGTGACTTCCACTTTTGATTAGAGAGCTCATCTATTAGACAGTTGTAAATAGAGGTTGACGAAAAAACGCAACAAGGATAACGAAATCACATACGGCAGTCGAACATTAAAAGTGAAAAATTGAAATAATGATACGTTTTGCTTAGTTTAGGCATCACTTTTGTGTAATAGTAGATCCTAATAGTAATATATCAAACTCTATATCACTTTGGTGTTCTTTCAAGTTTCATGCCTTTCAATGCGTAAAAACCAAAGACTTTCATTAATTGAGACGTGTGTTTTGAGGGGTGATATACTTAAAGCATAAAGATCGAGTATTGAAAATAAGTCGGCAAGGATGACGGAATTGTTGGAGTCAACGATATGTGCATATAATCTAAAACAGTTATCCAACTTTTATGTCGAGTTCAATACGCAGGCTTTCTTTGTCGGAAAGGGGAAATGTGCAATCGAGGACTTACGTACATAAAACAGTTCAACGTCATTGGTGACAAAGGTGACGAAATGCCTTAATTCCACGGATAATATTGATACCCAAATTTCATTACAATTGAATGCATGTCAATGTGCTTTGCGATGAATTAGCTTTAAGTGAATTGCACTTCTAATTAGAGAGTTCATATCATAAGAGTTGAGGCAAAACGCAGGAAAGGGTGACGAAATAACATACAGCAGTTGAACATAACAGGGTGACAAAGTGAAATTGAGATAACATTTTGCATAGTTTAGGTATCACTTTGGTATAAGCGTCTATATCAAAGAGTTTCTTTCTTTGAGACATGTGCTCTGCGTTTAAGGGGCTTAGATACCTAAAGCATTAAGGGCGATGGAAAAGTCGGGTAGGATGGCGAAATTTATGTATTCAACAATATTCCTAAAACGGTTAATGAACTTGGCCTGGAGGTGAATGCTTCTCAATGCTCCATAACACAAGCGTTCTTTTCCGCAGAAATGCAATTTGAAAACGTCAGTGGTGACGAAAAGAGGCGGTAAGGGTATCGAAAGCACCTTATTCCGCGATAAGCTTTCCTCATTGATACACGACTTTCGTTACAATTGAATGCATGTTATTATACTTTGCGATTAATTAGAATTGCAATATTACATCAACTGAATGCATCTCAATGTGTTTTACAATGACTTATCTTTCAAGATATTGCATCACTCCGGAAAAGAATGCCTGTGATATCCAGTTGTAACGACATTGGTGTAATATTGTAATTCTAATTCATTGCAAAGCATATTTAGATGCATTTATCGCAAAACATGTTTAGATGCATTCATCGCATCATGTAAATATGCTTATATTTATTCAAATTGTAACCAAATTCGTGCATCAACGAGGAAAGCTTATCGCCCAATTAAAGGGTGTGTACAGTTCTTTTCGAGGTGAGGATTTAATTCAGAAACCACTCCATGAGATGTCAAAGAGCAGGCAAATTTAGGGGTATCAAAAGTTTATTTGATGAAAATCCGTTTTGGAATGGCTGAGATATCAAGAAAACAGGGTGAAACAAGGATCCTAATAAAAGGCGTGGCCTGTTGCCTTTAATTATTATCGCGTTTTTGGATATCTCAGCCATTTGAAAACCAATTTTCATGAAATAAACGTTGAATCCCTCTTAAAATTACATGCTCTTTCATATTTCATGAAAAGGTTTCTCATTATCTTAATTAGGAATGTTCAAAACATGAATGCCCACCTCAACCAGTACTGTACAGTCGACACCCATGACGCCTCTTTTCGTCACCACTGACGTTCAACTGCTTTATGTAATTTGAGCCCTCGATTTCATATTACACACTCTGGAAAAGAACGCCTGTGTTATGGAGCACTGAGAAGCATTCAACTCCAGGCCAAAATTCGATAACTGTTTTGGGGACATTGTTCCCTGCATCAATTTCCTTACGATACCCTACTTTTTCCATCACCCTTTATACTTTAGGTATCTTAGCCCTCAAATGCAAAGCACATGGCTCAAAGTGAGAAAGTCCTTGGTGTGGACGCATTCAAATGCATGGAACTTGAAAGGACAGCAAAGTGGTATTAAAAGAGTTTGATATTTTACTTACTATTACTATTGTTGTGGGAAAATGTTAGTTGTGTTGATGGCTTTGACTACTGGGGGCTTTGCAGGGTGTTTACCGAGCGTTAATTGACAGGCAGATTTTTCGCAATGGAAGAGAGTTAATCAGTAAAATGTAAGGTGCAGATACATTCACACAATTCACCATCACGATGAAAGAGTTCCACCATTTAGTTCATTTGGGAAAGCGTATTTTCGGGCAAACTGCTAGTTTATTGGCAGATAATTTCGTTGACACACGTACATGATCAACGTCAGTTGCTATAGGACTTGTCTAAATGCATGACACAGAGACTCTCGCTAAAGTCCCCTGATTCAAGAATAAGTCGGTCTCTAAAGAAGTCAGAGCTTTAATTAAAGCATATCGCCGAATTAAGCGAATTCGTCACCCTTGCTGAATCTTTTCGTCAGTACTGACGTTTTACTTTTTATGTATGTAAGTCCTCGCTTGGATATTGCATTCTCCCCGGAAAAGAATGTCTGTGTTATGGAGCGATTATATCAAAGTGATGCCTAAACTGAGCAAAACCTTTGTCACAATTTTATGCTTAACTGCCGTGTGTGATTTCGTCACCCTTGCCATGTTTTTCGTCAACCTTTATTTACAATAATCACTAATCAATAGAGCAGGTCACTTGAAGATGATTCATCGCAAGGCACATTGAGATGCATTCAATAGTAACGAAATTTGTGTATCACTGTAAAAGTAGAAGGAACGCTTATTGCGGAAGTAAGCGCTTTCAATACAATGCCCGCCTCTTTTCGTCGCAACTGACGTTCAAGGGTAGTATTCTGCATCTCTCCGAAAAAAAGAACGCCTGATTCATAGAACATTGATAAGCATTGAACTAAACCAACGCGATACATAAACTAAACAAAACGTATCTTAATTTCACTTAGTCACAATTTTCATGTTCAACTTTAGTGTGTGATTTCGTCACATACGGCAGTTGAACATGAAATTGAGACGAAGTGCAATTAAGAAACGTTTTACTTAGTTTAGACATAACTTTGGTATGGTTCCATGGAGCTGAATGCTTATCAATGCTCCTAACACAGGCTTTCTTTTCCGGAGAGACGCAATGGGCAATACATGGAAGAGTTAAAGGGTTTGTACAGTTCTGGTTAAAGTGAGGATTTAGCTTTTAACGTTTGGCGAGATATTCAGAAAATACTCAATGAGATGTCAAAGAGCATGCAATTCTAAGGGGTATCAAAAGTTTATTTGAAGAAAATCGGTTTTCAAATTGCTGAAATATCCCAAAACAAACAAAGAGATCCTAATAAAAGGCACGGCCTGTCGCCTTTTATTATTATCACTTTTTTGATATCACAGCCATTTGAAAACGAATTTTCATCAAATAAACGTTGAACCCTTCTTAAAAACTACATGCTCTTTCATATTTCATGAGGTTTCTCATTATTTCACTTAGGAATGTTCAAAACATGAATCTCCACCTCAACCAGTACTGTACAGTGGCTTTAAACGTCAGTGGTAACGGAAAGAGGCGGCAAGGGTGACGAAATCGATTAATTCGATGATACGCTTTCCTTATAATTTGCATTTTTACACCAATTTCGTACAATTTAATGTGCTTTGTGATGAATTTTCTTTAAGTGACCTGCGCTTTTTATTAAAGAGCGAAAATCTATTAGACAGTTGTAAATAAATGTTGACGCAAACACGCGGCAAGGGTGACAGAATTACATACGGCATTGGAGCATAAAAGGATGACGAAGTGAAATTATGATACGTTTTGGCATCACTTTTGTATAATATTAATAGTAAGAAAGTCTTTTAATACCACTTTGCTGTGCTTTCAAGTTCCATGCCTTTGAAGGCGTATATACCAAAGACTTTCTCACTTTGAGCAATGTGCTTTGCACTTGAGAGCTAAGATGCCTAAAGTAGATTGGGTGCTGGAAAAAGTCGGGTAGTTTGACGAAATTAATACAGTCAACAATATCCCTAAAACAGTTATCGAACTTTGGCTTTGAATTGAATGCTTCTAAATACTCCATAACACAGGCATTCTTTTCCGGAGAAATGCAACATGAAATCGAGGACTTACATACATAAAGGAGTTAATTTTGACGAAATCGCTTAATTCCCGCGATATGCTTTCGTTACTGATTATATTAAAACACCAATTTCGTTACAATTAGATGCATCTCAATGTGCTTTGCGATAAATTATCTTCAAGTGACTGCACTTTTGATTGGAGAGCCGAAGAACTGAAATGATACGTTTTGCTTATTTTATGCGTCACTTTGGTATAATAGTATTAGTAAGTAATATGTCAAACTTTGTTAATATCACTTTGGTGTTTTTTTTTTTAAGTTTCATGCCTTTTAAATCTTAAAATAATATTTTACTTGGATGATATGAAAAGGCTGTCTGCATTCGAGATGTGGATATTCAGACGCCTGGGACGTATATTATGGTCAGACATTAAAACAAATCGGTATGTTCTAGATCATCTGAATGTCACAAAAACCTTGATGTCACAAAAAACATCAAATCAAGAAAATTCAAATATTTTGGCCATGCTAAGAGACATCAGAACATCCAAAAAAGTGTACTGGAAGGGATTATAGAAGGCAGGAGATGCAGAGGACGCCAGCGCAGTGTGTGGTGTAACAACATAAAGGAGTGGACAGGAAAGAGTGTGGCTGCATGTAGTAAGGCGGCCATGAACAGAACAGAGTGGAGGTCCATTGTCACCAACCTTCGGACTGAAAAAGAATGCGTAAAAACCAAAGACTTTCATTAATTGATACGTGTGCTTTGCATTTGAGGGGTGAAATACTTAAAGTATAAATTAGTCGGTAAGGATGACGAAATTATAAGAGTTAACGATATGTGTATATATCCAAAACAGTTATCCAACTTTCATGTTGAGTTCAATGCTTATCACTACTCCATAACGCAGGCTTTCTTTCCCGGAGAGATGGAATGATTATGCAATCGTAAGTACATAAAGGAGTTCAACGTCAGTGGTGAGAGCTGAGCAAGGTTGATCTTCTTCTTGCTTATGAGGCAGCAGCTTCTAACTAATGTCCCTCAATTGTTGTAGCCAAGTTACAGTCTGTGGAGTAGGGTGTGTCAGGTCCATGTTGTCAGGAGGTCGGAGATCAGGGCACTCACTCAAGATGTGTTGAGCAGTCTGTTCTGGTGCACCACATTGGCAAGCTGCTGACGGGCGTAGCCCCCAACGATGCATGGCTGCATTGAAACGCCCAACTCCCGTTCGAATCCGATTTAGAGACACCCACTCACTCCTTGGGAGGTTTGCTCCTGGGGGGTTGATGAAATCGCTTAATTCCACGACCATCTCAATGTGCTTTACGATAAATGATCTTCAAGTGACTTGCACTTTTGATTAGAGAGCTCAAATCTATTGGCCAGTTTTGAAGCAAAAACGCGGCAATGGTGACGAAATCACTTACAGCCGTTGAACATAAAAAGGTTGATGAAGTGAAATTATGATGCATTTTGCTTAGTTTCGGCATCACTTTGGTATAATAGTAATATTAAGTAATATATCAAAATCCGTCAATGCAACTTTGCTGTGGTTTCAAGTTCCATGCCTTGAATTCTTCTCAATGCTCCATAACACAGACATTCTTTTCCGGAAAGATGCAATATGAAATCGATGGATTATATACATAAAGGAGTAAAACGTCAGTGATGACGAAAAGAGGCGGCAAGGGTGACGAAATCGCTTAATTCCGCTATATGCTTTCGTTAGAGATTACATTAAAACACCAATTTCATTACAATTGAATGCATGTCAATGTGCGTTGCGATGAATTAGCTTTAAGTGATATGCACTTCTAAATTAGAGAGTTCAAATCTATTAGACAGTTGGAAGTAAAAGTTGACGCAAAACGCAGAAAAGGGTGACGAAATCACATACAGGAGTTGAGCATAACAGGGTGACAAAGTGAAATTGAGATGACATTTTGCATAGTTTAGGTATCACTTTGGTATAATCGGAATAGTGACTGAAATAAACTATTGTATTTCCACTTTGCCGTGCTTTCAAGTTCCATGCCTTTGAATGCGTCCATATCAAAGACTTACACATAACACAGGCTTTCTTTTCCGGAGAGACACAATGGGCAATCGAGAGCTTAAATACATAAAAGAGTTAAAGGGTATGTACAGTTCTGGCTGAAGTGAGGATTTAGCTTTTAACGTTTGGCTGGCGAGATATTTAGAGACCACTCAATGACATGTCAAAGAGCATGCAATTCTAAGGGATATCAAAAGTTTATTTGATGAAAATCGGTTTTCAAATGGCTGAGTTATCCCAAAACACTTTTTTGGATATCTCAGCCATTTGAAAACCAATTTTCATGAAATAAACATTGAATCCCTATTAAAATTACATGCTCTTTCATATTTCATAAAAAGGTTTCTCATTATCTCACCTAGGAATGTTCAAAACATGAATTCCCACCTCAACCAGTACTGTACAGTCCTCTTTTCGTCACCACTGACGTTCAACTGCTTTATGTAAGCCCTCAATTTCATATTACACACTCTGGAAAAGAACGCCTGTGTTATGGAGCACTGAGAAGCATTCAACTCCAGGCCAAAATTCGATAACTGTTTTGGGGACATTGTTCCCTGCATCAATTTCGTTACGATACCCTACTTTTTCCATCACCCTTAATTCTTTAGGTATCTTAGCCCTCAAATGCAAAGCACATGGCACAAAGTGAGAAAGTCCTTAGTGTGAACGCATTCAAATGCATGGAACATGAAAGAACACCAAAAACACCAAAGAGTTTGATGTTTTACTTACTATTACTATTATTGCGGGAAAATGTTAGTTGTGTTGTTGGCTTTCACTACTGGTTGCTTTGCAGGATGTTTACCGAGCGGGAATGATACCCCCAATAGACAGGCAGATTTTCCGCAATGGAAGAGAGTTAATTAGTAAAATATAAGGTGCAGATACATGCAGTTCCAACATGGAGTTCATTTGGAAAAGCGTATTTCTTCAAGTGACCCTCGCTAAAGTCCCCTGATTCAAGAATAAGTCGCTCTCAAGAAGTCAGAGTTATAATTAAAGCATATCGTGGAATTAACCGAATTCGTCACCCTTGGTGAATCTTTTCGTCAGTACTTTTTATGTATGTAAGCCCTCGCTTCCATATTGCATCTCTCCGGAAAAGAATGTCTGTGTTATGGAGCGATTATATCAAAGTGATGCCTAAACTGAGCAAAATGTTTCTTAATTTCAGTTTGTCCCAATTTCATGTTTAACTGCCGTGTGTGATTTCGTCACCCTTGCCGCGTTTTTCGTCAACCTTTATTTACAACTGTCTAGTAGACGAGCTCACTAATCAATAGGGCAGGTCACTTGAAGATGATTTATCGCAAGGCACATTGAGATGCATTCAATTGTAACGAAATTTATCGATCGCTGTAAAGTAGGAGGAAAGCTTATCGCGGAAGTAAGCGCTTTCGATACAATTCCCGCCTCTTTTCGTCACAACTGCATATCTCCGAAAAAAAAAAGAACGCCTGTTTCATGGAACATTGATAAGCATTGAAATAAACCAACACGATACATAAACTAAGCAAAACGTATCTTAATTTCACAGTCACAATTTTATATTCAACTTCAGTGTGTGATTTCGTAAGCTATGCCGCTTTTTTTTTTTTTGCGTCAACCTTTATTTACAACTATCTAATAGATTTGAGGTTTCTAATCAAAAGCGCAAGTCACTTGAAGATATTTCATCGAAAAGCATATTGAGATGAATTCAATTGCAACGAAATTGGTGTATCAATGCAAATTATAAGGAAAGCATATCGCGGAATTCAGCGATATCGTCACCCAACTGCCGTTTGTGATTTCGCCACCCCTGACGCGTTTTTTCTGTCAACCTTAACTTTCTGCAGTCCACCTTCATTTAAAACTGTCTAATGGACTTGAGCTTACTAATCAATAGTGCAAGTCATTTGAAGATGATTCATCGCAAAGAACACTGAGATGCATTCACTTGTAATGAAATTACTGTTTTCATGTCATCTATCAGGAAGGCATATCGCGGAATCAAGCGTTTTCGACACAATTGACGACTCTTTTCATCACTACTGACGTTTAAACTCCGTTATATTTTTAGCCCCCGATTACATGTTGCGTCTCTCCGAAAAAAGAATGCCTGTTTAAAAGAGCTTTGATAATTATTCAGCTACATGCAACTATACAAAAATAATGCTTACATTAAGCAAACGTATCTTAATTTCAGTTTGTCACAATTTTATGTTTAACCACCGTGTGTGATTTCGTCACCCTTACCCCGTTTTTCGTCAACCTCTATTTACAACTGTCTAGTAGACGAGCTCACTAATCAATAGGGCAGGTGACTTGAAGATGATTTATCGCAAGGCACATTGAGATGCATTCAATTGTAACGAAATTTATCTATCGCTGTAAAGTAGGAGGAAAGCTTATTGCGGAAGTAAAAGCGCTTTCGATACAATTCCCGCCTCTTTTCGTCACAACTGACGTTCAAGGATAGTATTCTGCATCTCTCCGGAAAAAAACCCAACAAACGCCTGTTTCATGGAACATTGATAAGCATTGAACTAAACCAACACGATACATAAACTAAGCAAAACGTATCTCAATTTCACTTAGTCACAATTTTATATTCAACTTCAGTGTGTGATTTCGTAAGCTATGCCGCTTTTTTTGCGTCAACCTTTATTTACAACTGTCTAATAGATTTGAGGTTTCTAATCAAAAGCACAAGTCACTTGAAGATATTTCATCGAAAAGCATATTGAGATGCATTCAATTGCAACGAAATTGGTGTATCAATGCAAATTATAAGGAAAGCATATCGCGGAATTCAGCGATATCGTCACCTAACTGCCGTTTGTGATTTCGCCACCCCTGACGCGTTTTTTCTGTCAACCTTAACTTTCTGCAGTCCACCTTCATTTAAAACTGTCTAATGGACTTGAGCTCACTAATCAATGGTGCAATCTTCAAGTGAAGATGATTCATCGCAAAGAACACTGAGATGCATTCACTTGTAATGAAATTAGTATTTTCATGTAATCTATAAGGAAGGCATACCGCGGAATCAAGCGATTTCGATACAATTGACGACTCTTCATCACTACTGACGACTCCGTTATATTTTTTAGCCCCCGATTAAATGTTGCATCTCTCCGAAAAAAAGAATGCCTGTTTTATAGAGCTTTGATAAGTATTCAGCTACATGCAAATATACAAAAATAATGCTTACATTAAGCAAAGCGTATCTTAAGTTCAACACCCTTGCGGCGTTTTTGCTGCAACCTTTATTTACAACTGTCTAATAGATGTGAAGTCTATAATCAAAAGCGCAAGTCACTTTAAGATAATTCATCGTAAAGCACATTTAAATGCATTAAGTTGTAACGAATTTGGTGTTTTAACGTAAACTATAACGAAAGCAGTTCGCAAAATTCAGGCGGTTTCGTCATATCACTGACGTTTAACGCCGTTATGTACGTAAGCCCTAGATTGCATATTGCATCTCTGAGGAAAAGAATGCCCTGTGTTATAGAGCATTCAACTCCATGCAACCATACAAAAGCGATGTCTAAATTTGTTACAATTTTATGGTGTGATTGGATTTTGACACAGATTGTCGCCCCGGCTCGGGGCGACAATCCTTGACGGAATTGGCGGCACGGATTGTCCCCCCGTCACGGATTGCCGTCTGGCGACAATCCGTGACGAGGGCTGGCGGCACGGATTGTCGCCCGCCCTCGAAGCACATTTTGCTGGGTAATATCGTTCTGGACATAGTCATTAAATGCTAACACATGTCATGTAAAAAGTCATGGTGTGGTTTCAAGGAAGTGTGTATGTGCGCGCGCAGATGATAGTTTAGTGTCCGTCTGTGCGTGTGTGTGTGTGTGTGTGTGTGTGTGTGTGTGTGTGATAGAAGAATGTGTTTATTATGTCAGCTTTTTGCGTATGTGTTTTTTAGCTGCGCGTGGGTAGGGATACCTAGTAAGCTGTTGCTGGCATAAACGTTGATATTGATTTTTATCAGCAGCTTTGACTTTGATGAGTTTGTTTGGCGGATTTGTTTATGAATTCGGAGTAGTGCTTGCGTGCGGGCGGATGCTGCTTTTCTGCATACGGTCCATTATGTCTTATTTATCAACATTGGGAAGTCGTTTCATCAGGAAGGAATGTCGTATCGGTTCGGGTGTGTGTGTGTATGTGGGGAGGGGGTTTACATTTCGTTATTGCAAAAGTTCGTTATTCTGAAGGCTCTTTAGTCCGAGGTTCTTTATTCGAAGGTTCGTTATTCCGAATTTCATTTTTGGATCAACGAACCTCTAGGTATAGGGAATTGTACAGGGGATGCTGTAGACGATTACGTCCTTCGACGTTTTCTGTTTTCCACTCGCATGGGAACACAGAGACGCGTGGAAAGCCACACAACTCGTGTTGCCAAGCTGCAGCGCATTTACCTGAAGGAATGATACACACTCAGAGCGGTGAAGAGGCAGAACCGGAAAGTCAAGTTACGAAATTTCTCCCACAAATGGTCATTTTAAGTGGCACCCATATACGCATGACATCGCATGACCATTAGTGCTGAACATTTTTTCCTTGTACCATTTGAATGTATATTTTTCGAAACTCGGAAGGCAATTTGTTGGGGATGAGGTGACAGCATTTTTTTTCACTTTTCTGGCAGGGAAGGTGTGGAACAGCGATAAAATATATAAAATGAGAACGAATTTAGTATTTCCCTATAGTCTTACCCACTTTACGCTCCATGGATATTATTTTTTTTTTAATTGTATTTGGGTGTGGGAGGGGTATCCGAATGTCCTAATGTGTTGTTTTTTTTTGTTTTTCTGGAAATGTAATAGGCATTGCTTTATTATAACAATCTCCTTAACATAACCCAGAAAGTCGCTGCACAATGACAGTGTAACCACAGTTTGTCTATTCCATGACTGTACGTAATATTTTCTTACTCTGTTTAACTTATCGATCTAGATTGTATTCTATTTGTGGTATAATTATGTTATGTAGTCTTTACATTTATGATGTTTATCCATATTTGAGCTGAAAAAAAAAGTTCAAAATTTCATATATCTTTTATTACTGTAAAGCAAATTAAAGAAATGCGAAAAGTTGTACGTAAATTCACCTTGTACGTAAATTCAATTTCATTTTTCCCCAGTGTACAATGTAAGACAGTCCAATATGTGATAAATTTGCCGTCATAATACATTGACTTGGCAGGGATCGTCATGTACATAATTATTTATAACAATCTGTAACTATCCGAAAATATCCGCAACTCTCCGTGAATAGTCGCAACTCTCCGCAAGTGTTCCGAACTATTCGGAAGTTTATGCAAGTTGAAAGAACAAAATTACGTGCCAATTCTAAGAATATCCGCAAGTGGCCGCAAGTATTCGCATTTGGTCGTATCTCTCCTTATCGCCCGCATATTTTTTCCCGTATGTTTTGTAAAAATGCTCTTGTGACAGCAAGGGATCCGCGGGTGTCCGTAGAAAAAAAGAGAGACTTATTTGGACGTAACGCCGGACGCAGAGCATTATGTGACTGGGGCCTTACGTAGACACACGAACGCTCACACACAACACACATACGTAGGGCTTACGTAGCCCACGAACACCAAACCCCTCAGATACTCATGCAGGCACAAAACTGCGCCCACAAACACGCACCATCACATACCCTTTGAACTGAAATGAACTGAAATGGAACTGAACTGAACTGAAATGGTCTAAACAAATCGAAAATGTATGTAAACGTACCCAAAAAAGTGTCTGCATGATAAAGAGAGCGAAGGCCTTTTTGCCCCAACAATCCCTAAAATTACTTTATAATAGTCTAGTGTTACCACAATTTGATTACTGTTCTGTTGTTTGGTCAAACAGATTTCAATACCATACAACTAAGTTAGAAAAAATTCAAAAGAGGGCAGCAAGAATAATTTTGGACAAAACATATGACACACCGTCGGCTGATTTATTCAGAAGTCTTAAATGGATGACACTAGACAAACGTTTTGATTTCAGCCGCGTTATGATGATATATAAATGCGTCCATAACTTAGCACCTTCGTACCTTCAGGTGCACTTAGTTAAGCCTAGTGATGTACATGAACATCATACAAGGCTAATAGACAGTGGAAATCTATGTGTGCCAAGATTTCGCTCTGATTGTCACAAGTGCAGCCCAATCGTATCCTCTGTACTTGAATGGAACAGGCTAGATCGTTCAATTAGATCAGCTTCTTCCATATTCATTTAAGAGATTGTTTAAGCAAAGTTGCTATTTGTAAGTAACACACGAAATTCATTCTGGGCTTTATCATTCCTGTATAATAGCGTTTTTCATTGTTATTTCGGCATTCTGGTGAACTCTTGCTGTGGCATGTACTTTTTATGTTACTTTGCAATGTACAGTATGCTGGTATGTATCTACACTGTATTATGTCATCTTCTGTATATACGTTTTGCTATTTAATGTACATATGTTCATCAATATTATTCAGGGCTCCATGGAAGACCACTATTTATTGGTGAATGGACTACCCTGACCAGGGAGGTGTTAAAGAGATGGAGTGGCAACTCTTCGTAATTCATGCAAACACATGTTTGGGTTCAAGGCGTTACAATGGGATGTCTAGCATTCCATTACGCTTTGAAGTCATGCTCGGCACCGCTCTAGTTGCAAGACGAAGTTCGGAGACGAAGAACGCATTTCACCTTTCGTTGAATTACAAGCTTTATTTCACCGCAAAATTTTAGATGAAATACTCGAATTGATTTAGAATAGTATAGGAAAGAATTCAATATTATTAACATATATTTCTAGTTTCTTCGTAATTCGCAAATCGAAAGGAAATAAAAATTAGGCCCTCTTAAAAACCTAATTTTTTCTATAATGCGCACATTTCCGCATGTTAATTTTCTATCTGTTAATAAGGGGATATTTTGATCTTTCAAATAAAGTACTCCGTTAAAGCGTGTTCCAGCGTGTTTTTAAACTATTTGCTGTTAAAATTGTGAGTTTTACACTGCATTTTGATTCGCTGCTCCAATTCAAGGTACAAAATTCATTGTTGCCATCACATTGAAAGAGAGAGCGAATTGCAGTAGGAGCAAATATTTCTAGATATGAGAGCGCTAGTCCCGATTATTGATGCTCTCTTTTGTCAAAGCACATGGGTAACACCTGTAGTTGAACGCATAACTTCTCGGCGGTGCCGCGCATGACTTCAAAGGAGAGCTTCAGTTGCCTCTCCTTCTTCTAGCACCTCCCTGCCCTGACAAAAGATTAGAAATAAATAAATAAATAAATATACACATACGCCACTATCAAAGAGTATAGAGCGCACGCAGTGCGCTAAGAGGGAACACTCTCCCGATTTTAAACGTAAACGGGCGTAGTACGCAATGGAGCCCAACGGCGGCCATTTTAGGATGCAAGCCGCTGGATCTTCCGGAGCGTATATCACGTGGCCGTATGGAGAAAATTCTGCCTCCCTTTCATTTTCTTCTTTTTACGGGGCATACAAGGTTTCAGATGTATGTAGGACCTTGTTATATCATACAGAAGCACAATTTCTACTGAAGTATGATATAAAATTGAAGAAATGCTTTTTTGTTCCAAATTGTTGTCCCTCAAAGTTCGAGCTAACTAATAAAAGTATGTGCAGGCCTTACTAAAACGTACTCACAATTATGTCTCCCTGTAGAGCCCACTAATGTCAAAATCGCCCACTAATGTCAAAACAACCACTAATGTCATAACACGTCGACGACAAATGTCAAAACAACCACTAATGTCATAACGCGTCGACGACAAATGTCAAAACAACCACTAATGTCATAACGCGTCGACGACAAATGTCAAAACAACCACTAATGTCATAACACGTCGACGACAAATGTCAAAATCGGATCAACCACTAATGTCATAACACGTCGACGACAAATGTCAAAATTTCCATTTTTACTGCAAATGTCATAACACGTCGACGACAAATGTCAAAATCGGATTAACCACTAATGTCATAACACGTCGACGACAAATGTCAAAATTTCCAAATTTTCTGCAAAATGTCATGACGCGTCACAAGGGCGGATCGAGGAATTCCATGAAGGGGAAGCGCCTTTACAAAATCAAAGGCTGGCGCGACCCTCGGCCCCCCCCCCCCCATTTTCTTATTCTTATTTCTGTTGTGTTCACAAAATAAAGAGAGGGGGGCACTAAAGAGGGATGCTCCCCCTCTCAATCCGCGATTGCGTCAACCGCAAATGTCAAAATCGGGGATTAACCACAATTTAATGTCATAATGCGTCGACCACAGATGTCAAAAATTTCAAACTAACTGCAAATGTCATAACGCGTCACAGGGGTGGATCCAGGAATTCCGTAAAGGGGAGGGGCGCCTTAAAAAAAAAAGGCTGGCGTGACCCCCCCCCCCATTTTCTTATCTTTATTTCTGTTGTTTTAACATACTATAGTGAGGGGGAACCAGAGGGGGAAGCGCCCCCTCTCGATCCATGATTGCGTCAACCATAAATATCCAAACTCATTGCTTGCATTACAGGGGCGGATCCAGGAATTTCGTAAAGGGGAGGCGGCTTTACAAAATCAAAGGCTAGCGCGACACTCCCCCCCCCCTTTCTTATTTTTGTTTCTGTTGTTTTAACCTAATCATATTACAGTGAGGGTGCACCAGAGGGGGATGCGCCTCCTCTCGACCCATCATTGCGTCAACCACAAATATCAAAACTCATTGCTTGCATTACGGGGGCGGATCCAGGAATTTCGTAAAGGGGAGGCGGCTTTACAAAATTAAAGGCTACCGCACCCCCCCCCCCATATTTTTCTTTTTATCTATGTTGTTTTAACAAAAAAAAAAGAAAAAAAAAGAAAAGAAAAGAAAGGGGGCATCAGAGGCCCTGGGGATGCGCCCCCTCTTGATCCATCATTGCGTCAAGCACAAATGACCAAACTCATTGCTTGCATTACAGGGGCGGATCTAGGAATTTCGTAAAGGGGAGGCGTCTTTGCAAAGTAAAAGTCTTGCGCGACCCTCTCCCCTCCCCTATTTTCTTCTTTTTATTTTTGTTGTGTTGACGAAATAAAGAGATTGGGCACTAATGGAGGATGTGCCTCCTCTCAATCCGCGATTGCGTCAACCGCAAATGTCAAAATGGGGGATTAACCACAATTTAATGTCATAACGCGTCGACCACAGATGTCCAAATTTTCAAACTAACTGCAAATGTCATAACGCGTCACAGGGGTGGATCCAGGAATTCCGTAAAGGGGAGGGGCGCCTTAAAAAAAAAATAAAGGCTGGCGTGACCCCCCCCCCATTTTCTTATCTTTATTTCTGTTGTTTTAACATACTATAGTGAGGGGGAACCAGAGGGGGAAGCGCCCCCTCTCGATCCATGATGCGTCAACCACTATCCAAACTCATTGCTTGCATTACAGGGGCGGATCCAGGAATGCCGTAAAGGGGAGGCGGCTTTACAAAATAAAAGGCTGGCGCGACCTTCGCCCCCACCCCCATTTTCTTATCTTTATTTCTGTTGTGTTTAAAAAATAAAGAGAGGGGGCACTAAAGGGGAATGCGCCCCCTCTAAATCCGCGATTGCGTCAACCACAAATATCAATATTGGATTAACCACAATGTCATAACGCGTCACAGGGGTGGATCCAGGAATTCCGTAAAGTGTGGGGGGGGGGGGGGGTGGCGCCTGTACAAAATCAAAGTCTGCATGGCGCGACTCCCCTTTTCTTATTTTTGTTTTTGTTGGTTTAACCTAATATAGTGAGGGTGCACGAGAGGGGAAAGCGCCCCCTCTTGATCCATCATTGCTTCACCCACATATGGAAAAACTCATTACTTGCATTACAGGGGCGGATCCAGAAATTTTGTAAAGGGGAGGCTTCTTTACAAAGTGAAAGGCTCGAGTGACCTTCCCCCTCCCCATTTTCTTCTTTTTATTTCTGTTGTATTGACCAAATAAAGAGATGGGCACTAAAGGGGGATGCACCCCCTCTCAATCCACGATTGCGTCAACCACAAGTCACAAGTCAAAATCGGGGATTAACCACAAATGTCATAACACGTCAACCACAAATGTCATAACGCGTCACAGGGGTGGATCCAGGAATTCCGTACGGGGGGGGGGGCTTTACAAGATCAAAGGCTGGCGAGACACTCCCCCCCCCCCCATTTCTTATTTTTAGTTTCTGTTGTTTTAACCTAATAATTATAGTGAGGGTGCACCAGAGGGGATGCGCCCCCTCTCGATCCATCATTGCGTCAACCACAAATGACCAAACTCATTGCTCTCATTACAGGGGCGGATCCAGGAATTTCGTAAAGGGGAGGCGTCTTTACAAAGTCAAAGACTGGTGCGACCCTCCTCCCTCCCCCATTTTCTTCTTTTTATTTCTGTTGTCTTGATGAAGTAAAGAGAGGAGGCACTGAAGGGGGATGCGCCCCCTCTAAATCCGCGATTACGTCAACCGCAAATGTCAAAATCGGAGATTAACCATAAATGTCATAACACGTCGACCACACTGTGGTCTGTTATAATTTTCAAACTAATTGCAAATGTCATAACGCGTCACAGAGGTGGATCCAGGAATTCCGTAAAGGGGATGGCCGCCTTTAAAAAATCAAAGGCTTGATTATCTTACTTTTATTTCTGTTGTTTTAACAAAATATAGTGGAGGGGGAACCAGAGGTGGAAGCGCCCCCTCTCGTTCCATGATTGCGTCAACCACAAAAAATCAAAACTCTTGCTTGCATTACAGGGGCGGATCCAGGAATTCCGTAAAGGTAGGTCACCTTTACAAAATCAAAGGCTCGCGAGACCCCACCCCATTTTCTTATGTTTTTTTTTTTCTGTTGCGTTAACAAACCATAGCGAGGGGGCACCAGAGGGGGATACGCCCCCTCTCGATCCGCGTTTGCGCCAACTGCAAATGTCAAAATTGGATTAACCACAAATGTCATAAGACGTCGACCACAAAAATGTCGAAATTTCCAAACGTACTGAAAATGTCATAACGCGTCATAGGGGCGGATCCAGGAGTTTCGTAAAGGTGAGCCACCTTTACAAAATTAGAACTGCCGCACCCCCTTTTTTTGTTTTTATTTCTGTTGTTTAAAAAAAAATGAAAGAAGGCAGCAGAGAGGAATGCGCCCCCTCTTGATCCGCGATTGCACTATAGGGGCGGGTCCAGGAATTCCGTAAAGGGGAGACTCCTCTCCTTTTTTTTTTTTTTATTTAATTTCTATCGTTTTACAAAAATAGAGACGGGGAGGGGGTATACCCCCCCCCCTCGACCCGCGACTGCGTCAACCACAAGTTTTTGGCAAATCTCATCGTTTGCATTGCATGGGGCGAAACCATGAATTCCGTAAAGGGGAGGCCCCTTTACAAAAGATTGCCGCACCCCCATTCTTTTCTTTTCTTTTTTCTTACGTTTAAACAAAAGAAATAAAAAGAAAAATAAGGGGGAGGGGGATTGCGCAAGCCTTTCATTTTGAAAAGACGTCTCCCCTTTGCGCTTTAAGGAATTCTTGGACCCGCCCCCATAATGCAAGCAACGAGTTTTGACAATAGTGAGCTTTAGATTTTAGACGCGCGGACGTTCAAAGAGAAAAAAAAAAACATGATCTGAGCGTGCGCAGTAACTTGATCCGCACTACTGCGCACGCTCAGACCATGTTTTTTTCTCTTTGAACGTCCGCGCGTCTAAAATCTAAAGCTCCCTATTATTGTGGTTGACGCGATTGCGGATCGAGGTGGGGGTGGGCGCATCTCCCTCTGGTACCCCCTCTCTATTTTTGTTTTTTTGTTTTGTTGTTGTTAAAACAACAGAAATGAAATAAAAAAAGATAGGGGTGCGGCATAACGCGTAACAGGGGCGGAGGTATCAAGGAGTTTCGTAAAGGGGAGGCGACTTTACAAAACTAGAACTGCCGCACCCCCACCCTCCATTTTTTTCCATTTTTTCTATTGTTTAACTAAAGAAAAAGAAAGAGAGGGAGCACCAGAGGGGGATGCTCCCCCCTCTCGATCCGCGATTGCGTCAACCACAAAATGTCAAAACTCATTGCTTGCATGATATGGGCGGATACAGGAATTCCGTAAAGGGGAGGCGCCCTTACAAAATCAAAGCTGCTGCATCGTTTGCATTACAGGGGTGGATCCACGAATTCCGTAAAAGGTAGGCACCTCTACAAAATTAAAGGCTTCCTTCCCCCCCCCCCCATTTTATTTATTTTTGTTGTTTTAACAAAAAAAAGGGGGGGCACCAGAGATGTATCAGTCCCCTCCCAATCCATGATTGCGTCAACCACAAATGTCAAAACTCATTGCTTGCATTAGAGGGGCGGACAAGTTCCATAAAGGAGAGAATATTATAAAATCAAAAAGTTGCGCAAACTGCCTCGCTTTTTTTTTTTCATTTAATTTCTTTTGTGTTAACAAAAATAGAGACGGGGAGGGGGTACCGTGTCCCCCTCTAGATCCACGACTGCGTCAACCTCAAGTTAATGGCAAAACCCATTGTTTGCATTACAGGGGGAGGAACCAGGAATTCCGTAAAGTGGAGGCTCCTTTACAAAATTAAAGACTGCCGCTTTAACTGTCCTTTAAACAAAAGAAATAAAAAGATATTAATAAGGTGGAGGGGGATTGCGCCAACCTTTCATTTTGAGAAGACGTCTCCCCTTTACGCTGTACGGAATTCCTGGACCCGCTCCTATAATACAAGCAATGAGCAAGCATTTCTGTTGTTGTTAAAACAACAGAAATGAAAAATAGGGGATGCGGCAGATTTTAAATTTGTAAAGGCTCCTCCCCTTTACAGAATTCCTGGATCAGCCCCTGTAATGCAAGCAATGAGTTTTGACATTTTGTGGTTGACGCAATCGCGGATAGAGACGGGCGCATCCCCCTCTGATGCCCCCTCTATATATTTTGTTAAAAACAAGAGAAAATGAAAAGAAGAAAATGGGGTGGTGTCGCGTGAGCCTTTGATTTTGTAAAGGCGCCTCCCCTTCACGGAATTCCTGGATACGCCCCTGTAATGCAAGCAATGGGTTTGGTCATTTTTTTGTGGTTGACGCAATCATGGATCGAGAGGGGGTGCATCCCCCATGGTGCCCGAAAAGAAGAAAATGGGGTGGTGTCGCGCGAGCCTTTGATTTTGTAAAGGCGCCTCCCCTTCACGCAATTCCTTGATACGCCCCTGTAATGCAAGCTATGAGTTTGGTCATTTGTGGTTGACGCAATCATGGATCGAGAGGGGGCGCATCCCCCATGGTGCCCCCTCTATATATTTTGTTAAAACAAGAAAAAATGAAAAGAAGAAAATGGGGTGGTGTCGCGTGAGCCTTTGATTTTGTAAACGCGCCTCCCCTTCACGGAATT